>NC_137914.1:6923481-6953481 GCF_963457725.1 Sprattus sprattus
ATAATCTCTGGGAGACTGCTGGGAGACTGCTGAGTCATTTGATCTGGAAACCAATGTTCTGCGGTTGTCTAGCGTGCCTGGAGCGTGTTGCTATGGCATGGTTGCCCGTGTTTTGTTAAAGCATTTCTCCAGTTTGAGTGATCTGTCACTGATGTTTTGACACTTTATCAGTTGTTTACACCAGAGCAACAACTCTGCTGGGAGACTGCTGAGTCATTTGATCTGGAACATATGGCTCTTCCTTGATGATGATGCAGCATCTCGACCAACAGCCACTGAGCAAGAAGAGCAAGAAGACCCTGGAAAAGAAATAAGGTGGAAATAAGGTGTCACAGGTACATACTTAACAACCAAGCACTTCTAGCTGGTGACAGACGCAACGTGCCGCATGTTATACCAAGGATCCGTACAGGCGCTGTCTGTGGCCAACAACAACAACTGCCGAACACAACATGACTTCCCAACCATAGTACCCGAGCAGCAGGATACAACAGCAACAACAACAACAACAAAGCTTCCATTGTGGCATTTCACAGGGGGTTTTCAAACAGACACCTTCCTTCATCAGTGTTTCGTTGAGTTAGACCCACAACATACAGAACAGCAGACTCTTTTGTAATGTCATGTCCTTAACACACTGATGGAACAGGCGGTAGCCTGGAGCTGTAGGGGGCAAACTAACCCTAACGCTTCATGAGGGGAGTTGGATTTGTAAGCCTGGGTGTAAGGCTTGTTTGTTTGTATACATCCTGTAGTACAGGGTGAATGATGACGGAGAGGTTCCCCATTCAGATATAACACCCAAACAGAAAATTCACCAGGAGAATCCAACAGTGATCTGAAACACATGGAGGCATGATAACTGATCATATGTGTTGAGATGAAAGTCTTCCTTCCCTAGCGCCAACTCAAGTGGCAGCTTTTTCATGTAGCTCTGGTGTTTTTAATTCATGTATGTATTGTTTGTGAGTTGTATGTGCTTATGTGCTGAGGTGTGTTTTTTACTGTTCCCACACTGTACTCCTCTAGGAGCATAGTTTGGGTGTTGTCTTTTCTCTCCTCACCTCCCCAATGTTATGCTGTAATTCTTCCCTATCTTTAGCCAGTTTCACTCTGGCAGGGGGACTGCCAATGGAAACTAGCCTTTTGGCTACAATTGGGTGCATTTACATTTTAATGTTTATTAATGTACACTGTCCCTCTTCATCAAATAAACAAATCAAATCAAATCAAATCAAACTCAGACCATAGCTCACAGGGCACCTGAGCCAGCGCTTTCTCCGACTCATAGACTACTTCCCAGTACAGTCTGCTGAGTACTATGGTGCCAAGGTGTAGATTGCTCAAAGGTGTGTTATGAAAGACCTGTCCCTGACCCTGAGCTCTAGATAGGCACACAGCGATATCTCTCCTCAGAGCAAATCTTATCTGCCCCACTGGAACAAAGTGCCCATCACAGTCAAATGACCAGAAATGACCAATTAGACAGTTAAGCCACTGGAAGCATGATCTTTTTGAGATGTTTAAAAAAAAAAATGTAAAATGTGCATACATCCTTGTAAGTCGCTTTGGATAAAAATGTCTGCTAAATGACTAAATGTAAATGTTTAAGCTAACTGGATTAATATTATGATAGCTACAATGAAACTACATGCTCAGGTGAAAGCTCAAATATCTACAATGTAATACATTTCAATATCATTTCACATCAATCAAAACAAAATAAATTCAAGTCATTTTCCACAGACACCATATATTGAAGTAGTGAACCCCTAGGCCAAAGTTAGTAAGAAAGGATAACCACACTTTCAGGAACTAAACTATCAATGTATTGCAGTCATTACTATCTATATCAAGAAGGTAGAGAAGATTGCACTTAAACTACCAAAACTGGGTTAAAAAGGGTAAAAAACTTTTACATCTAAGCAAAGTATGTGTTTTTGTATCACTAAGAGTCACACTAAAATAAGCACACACTATAAAATGATTAGTTTTTTAACACAAGATTCATGCTGTCTTGGTGTCATGGTGTTGTCATGGTTGTCATGGTGTTTTGATTCCATCATACTTAATCAAACTATCTTGGAAGTACACAAGATTTGATAAGATTCGATAAGAAGATAAGAAGGTTTTCTTGAACATCTCTGCTGTTGCAAAAGGGAAAGCTCTATTAAGACAACAGTTTCTTGACCAGAGCTGAGTGCAGTAGGCAGGGGTGGACTGGCCACTTTCCTGGAGGGCGCCTGATGTACCCTTTGGGGTGGCAGAATCAGACTTTATTAAAAACATTTGTAGATATTTTATTTTTTATTTTTGACTGGCCCATCAAATAGATATGTTTGGATAGCCAGGCAGAAGAGGTATTCCTGTCTGCAATTATGCGTACATCAACAGATTACATCAACAGAGTACATCAACTCTACAATTAAGCAGTCTATCTAAAGGTCAAAATGTGATGGAGACCAACTTTGCACTCTGCTGTTTATAAGAAGAAGTGGCCATCTGATTTGTAAGTCAGTTAGTTTGTAAAAGATTGCCTAAAACAAAGGCGTTTGACACACTTTGAACTGTATCTATTGAATACTTCCGTAGGTTTTACTGCAAATGCATGAGCAATATGCGGCTGTCGCTGAAGCCAGACACCGAAATCGCGCTCTCTAGCGTTTGCAGAGGCACAAGCAAAACACCAGCACGCGACACGCAGCGCGGGCGGAGTCATTATACCGGATGTTGACATTGGCTGTAAGACAGACAACAAAGCAACAACACGATAAGATTTTTTTAAAGAAAGCAAGCCCCTGTGAAGCAACGACATTCTATCGAGGAGAAACCCAATAAATTCAGCAGACTGCAAGAATCCCAACGCGAACCACTGAAAGATATTTTACGGTCAACAGAGTGCGAAGCACAGAAGTCAAGAACAAAAAAAGGTGAGCCTGTGCGCACATTGTTGCTGCTGTCTAAAGGTGTCAGCATTTCCTTGTCAACTTCGCAATAACATGTTAAGGCAGATACGAGTGTTACTCAAGAGTATATCAAAACGAAGCCTATATACACTATTATGAAGTGATGTTGAGCGCAGCTGTTTAGTAGAAGACAGAATAACATGAATATGAATAGTCTCACTATTTGTTTCCCAGACGCAGTTACTATTCACACTGAAATAGCTTTATTTAAACATCTGCTGTGTCACCAAACTACTTTCACCCTCTGTTGGCCTAGTTTGTAGCAGTTGTATTTCCTGCTTTGCTGAATGGCATACAAACTAAACGCAAATTCGACGAAAAAACGCTTTGAAATCATTTGGTTATTGTGATTGCGTAATCTTTAGTAAGGCTGTGATAGTTGTGGATTTGCTTCTCGTCACCTAGGTTACGACTGCTTGTGCACTGCTGTTTTTCTCATCTGGACTGTGTGTTTTGCTGTCATTCCCGACGACTGCGCCCCCCCCCCACGTTTTCTCATCCCTGCGCATAGACGGCATAGCAGCAGACGTATCGCCTGTTATGTTTTCCCTTGAGGTTTGTCATAGAGCCGAACCCAGACGCTTCTGTCTGGCTGCCGCTTTAGTCTGCGGGCCGGCAGTGCTGCGCTGATTGGCTTACATGAAGACCACAGAGCTGGTCTATCACCATTTTTAGCTCACTGAGTGAATCGGTCTTGATTCATGTAGAACTGTGCCCTTACTGAGTGGTTGAACAGAAAGCCCTGTCAGCAAACGTGAACGACATCATCTCATCTAGGGGTTTCATGTTAGTTGAAAACATTACACATGTGAGACTGAGGCCATTGACCGATCGTCGCTTAAAAAGTTTATTTTTTATTTTTTACATGGAGCAGTATACAAATGATTCTGAAAACCAAAATATAGTGATTATATAGAGGTGTCTCTGATCTCTCTTTTAAACCCAAACACTTTTTTTAACCCATCACCCCCTATAAAAAAACAGCCCCCCCGTCACACAGGACCATGGGACGGATCTTTCTGGACCACATTGGTGGGACACGCCTCTTTTCATGTGCCAACTGTGACACCATCTTGACCAACCGCTCCGAGCTGATCTCCACACGATTCACAGGGGCTACAGGACGAGCTTTCTTATTTAACAAGGTTTGTTTTCTCTTTCTCTCTCTCCCTTTCTCTCACACACACACACACTCTCTCTAAAAAACTCACAGACTTTCACTTGTGCCTTTGGGATAGCCTTCTTTGTTTCAACTAGAATCTTCTCACACACAAATTCTCACATAAGTCAGGATTTAAACATTTAAACCAGTGAAATGTCGCGCAACAACAGCTAAGATGGAGTACAGAGCCCTCAGAGTATTTGGATTAATTGTCTGAATAGTCTGAATATGTTGTGTTTGTGTGTGTGTGGGGGGGGGGTGTCATAGAGGTTTGTGTTTGCACATTTACCTGTTCAGGTGGTGAACCTCCAGTACAGTGAGGTGCAGGACCGAGTGATGCTGACGGGTCGGCACATGGTGCGAGACGTCAGCTGCAAGAACTGCAACAGCAAGCTGGGCTGGATCTACGAGTTCGCCACGGAGGACAGCCAGCGCTACAAGGAGGGCCGCGTGATCCTGGAGCGGGCGCTGGTGCGTGAGAGCGAGGGCTTCGAGGAGCACGTGCCCTCAGACAACTCCTGAGTCCGCTCCCCAACCCCAGCCATCCTTATCTGACCTAACCCTCAGCTTGCCATTGAAATGCTCTCACTGTACACAGACACACACACACACACACACTCCAGTGCGAAGATCAGTGTCCTTCAGTGCCACCCTCCAGTGTGTAAGCTTTCTATATCCGTGCGACTAGAGATGCAGTGACTTTGGCTTGAGACCAGCAGTCCCAGTCTTCTTAGGACTCTTCATGACGTGTGACAGTCTTCTTAGGACTCTTCATGATGTGTCACAGTCTCCTTAGGACTCTTCATGATGTGTGACAGTCTCCTTAGGACTCTTCATGATGTGTCACAGTATCCTTAGGACTCTTCATGATGTGTCACAGTCCCAGTCTCCTTAGGACTCTTCATGATGTGTCACAGTATCCTTAGGACTCTTCATGATCTGTCACAGTCTCCTTAGGACTCGTGTCATAGTCTCCTTAGGACTCTTCATGATGTGTCACAGTCGCACCAAAGAGGACTTCGTTCCTAGTGCTCACATTAGAATGAGACCAATCACAAGCTCTGTCTCAAAAGAACCAGGCTGTGCAGGTTGGTTAGAGATCTGCCACACGTCTGGTCAAGGACCAGTAATGGTGTGCTGTATATACATGCATCAGACATGAGGGATTCCATTCGCCCAGCTGCCTTGTGCCTGTTGGTTCTGATTGGCTGTCTTCTTGTGCATATGCTCTCCATGGTACTTGCATGAGGAGAGCACAGGTGTTGAATCACCAGTTTCGTCCGTGGACAACATTACCATCCAGCGCTCATATCATTTACCAGAAATGGACCTGAGCCCTGTCTTTCTTTCTTTCTTTCTTTCTCTCTTTCTTTCTTTCTTTTTCTCTCACTGTCCCTAATGGTATTTAGTGAATCAAAATGCTGTTATCGGTAAAGGTAGATGTGATACCTCTAAAGTAATTTGATTTGTCTAACTGTGGTTTACTGTCAATTCCTGTATTAATGTTTTCATTAATAAATGTGTTCTTGCTGGAAAGATGTCTGGTGTCCGCAGTTTCTCAGCAGACTGTGTTTGAGCGATGAACAACTTGCTTTAGAAACAAAAGGACTTGAGCAGATACCGGCTGTCTTAAAATGTGCCTATGTTTCAGGACAGACTGGCCTCGTGGCGATGCTTCAATGACAGGCTCAATAAAGTGCCAACCCATAGCATATACAGTGTATGTGCCGTGAATGCAGTGTAGGTAATGTATAAACGAATTAATCCAAAATGCTTATCTTCTATGTCAGGATGACAGCTGCAAGACAGCCAAAAGTGTCACCAAATCGACGGAAAAACGGCAGGCTGGAAGGTTTAGGCGTGTCTAAACTTCATGGGACAGAAGAATGCATTAGAGTTGTAAATATTGCGGAAACCACAACCAATCAGACTCCATGGAATGATGAAATGACCTCCAATGTTAGCAAGCAGAATATAAGCTAGTGGCACATTAATGGCATTGCACAGGAGGAGTTAAATGGATGGTTCATGAATGAACAGTTTATTACTTAAACGTTACACACATCAACCAAACTGAATGTAATATGGGAATCAATCAATGAGTAAAACTGTAAATAATAACAACAACTGAATAAACAGGTTGGCTGCCAATTAATCCAAATATGATTAAGTGACCAAAAAAACCTGATAAACCATGAATGCATCAATTGCAAAGAAAATAAACCCAACCTGCATGAGTGAAAAAGAGATGAGATGGGGAGAAATAAAGGGGACATGAAGAGAGAGTGGAAGATAGTAAGAGTAAGAGCGAGAGAGGGAATGTGTAAGAGTTAAGGCGGGAGGGTGGAGGAGAGTGAACGTGGAACATAATCATTGCTGAGAGGACATGGATAAAATAACACCACAGTGAAAGGTGAAAACAACAACAAATGATGGCGGCCAAACATGTGATGAAATACTTGAAATGCACAATCAACAAGGATTTATGCTATAAGAAAAGTGAAGAGGCACTTAAACTTGTGGCATGGAACATGGAAATCAAAGAAGCAGCCAACAGTTGCGTTATCCACATGTGAAGCTGAATATATGGCTTTGGCTGCGACTACTCAAGAATGTCTATACCTTTTACAACTTTGAAATGGATAGTGAGTGTAAATATGTACATGTGCAAAAAAGTTTAGCTTGAGAAGTTTAGAAAACGTTTTGGAATGTAGCCTAAGCTGCCAAACAAACGCCAAATGTGACAGATTGTTTTCTTTTTGATTATTATTATTGTAAATTTTTCCTGTATACTGTATGAGAGCAAGTGGGGGTGTTGAATTGATTGGGGTAGTCGCTCAGTCAAGTAGCACTGAGGCTTACTGTCTGTTTTAGTAACCTGACCTTATCCGGCATAACTGGTAGCTGTATGAATTGAGTAACTTGTATAACATTAAAGACTGTTTACTATTTCTAAAGTCCGTTGTGCTGCCTCGTTATGTGTGCATTCTCCCAACTAAAAGAACCTGACTACATTCTAGGTTTATTACAATATAAATCTATTGTGGTGTCAATGCCAGCAAGGAGGAAGTCCACCTGACGTAGCTTTGGGTAATTGTGTTGTGGAATTCTCAGTAAACAGGAAATGTAACTCAAAAAGGAAAATATAAAGTTTTCCGGGAAATTTGCAATAATGCCATCATGCCATCAGAATAATTTGTGTGTGTCCATGAATGTTAAGGTCATGTTTATGGTTCTTGAGCAAATGCATACACCCAGTGACATACCTATTGTAATGTGGCACGGTGGCTCAGGTGCTGCACTGCTGCCTTACAGCAAGAAGGTCATGGGTTTGATTCCTGCACGGGGCACTGTTGGCTCTGGGGGGCAGGTCCTCCCCAGACCTTCAGTGCTCAGGTGGGCTATCTCCCGGGCCTTTGTGTGTGGAGTTTGCATGTTATCCCCGTGTTCACAAGGGGTTTCCTCCAATAAGAACCCCAACAGAAAAAACATGCAAATCAGAACATTCTCCTGAGACGGACGGTTCACTTGGTCCCCAGGCGCTGAAAAGCTGCCCACTGCTCCTGGAGGGTCTTGGAGGAAGGACAGTCCAGGATGGGTGAAATCCAGAGTGTACATTTCACAGCGACCTCAGGCCTGCATGTGTGTGTGTGTGTGTGTGTGTGTGTGTCCTGTGTTGCCTACATAAAATCCATGTGTGTGTCGCTTGTGGCAATGAAAACTGACTGAAGTCAGCCTTGTTTGTTTTGTTTGTTAAGTCAGATGTCAGAATGTGTTTAACTAACTCATAACTTGTATAACTAACAATGCTAATGGGCGCTGCTGTGAGTACACACAATAGAGGGCTTTTGGTGTGAGAAGATGAGAGAGAGGTCCTCTGATACGCTGCAGTTTGGCCCACTGGCCAGTCTGGGAGTCCATTGTAGATAGATAGATAGATTGATACTTTATTTATCCCTGAGGACATTTTAGAATTGTGTAGATTTGACCAATTTTAGAGTGTTTTGTGTCTTGCGCAGCTCCCCAACAAAAAATACACTTGGGCCCTTATTTTGGGAGTTACTATTCCCTGACACACTCTTGGATCTCAAAGCCCACTGCTAACCGCTCTGCTCTAAGGGAATGGCACCCTTGATGAGTTCTGTTCAGTGGGAGTTCATTCTACATGAACCATATATTGCAGGGCACAGTAGTGTTGATGTTGTCACCAATCTTTGGCATTTGCACAAATCAACGCTTTCAGTCAAGGCCAAAGTGGTAGTCTACAGTAGTCATATCTTGTGGAATATACATATATAATAATAATATATTGTAATAATATAATGGTATACATCTATTGTGGTGTCAATGCCAGCAAGGAGGAAATCCTCCTGACGTAGCTTTGGGTAAGTGTGTTGTGGAATTCTCAGTTGACAGGAAATGTAACTCAATCAGGGAAAAATAAATGTGTCCAGGAAATTTTGCGATAATGCCATCATGCCATCAGAACAATGAGTGTGTGTCTATGAATGCTAAGGTCATGTTTATGGTTCTTAAGCAAATGCATACACCCAGTGACATACTTAATGTAAGTCAGATGTCAGAATGTGTGTGTGTGTGTGTGTGTGTGTGTGTTTTGTGTTTAGAGTACACATACACGTTGCTGTGGTCAGGAGAGAATAAAGCTATATTCAATACAATGTGTATTCGATGCTCTGTACTGGTATGAGTGAGGGTGAGGCCTGATACTTAAGCATAGCTTGGATGCAAGGCGTCAGCTGGTATGCCAACATGTTTGAGGAAAGGAGATCAGTTCACTGATAAGGACTCACCACAAATCATGACTCAAAGAAGACGGAAGCAGACAGTTGCCTTTTTTCCTAAGAAGAGAATTACCTCAGATCGGTGTTATTATTAGCCAGGAGGTTGTGGGCGGGTGTGGACTGTAGTGGTGCATGAAAAGTGGCTGGCAGCCCAATAACCTTTAGAAGACTCAAGAGCCAGCGATGAGATGTGCAAAAAGAAGCTGAGCGATGACAACCTGTGCTGTGCTGTGCTACATGTGCTTGGTGATAGTGGCGACATGGGGGAGTCTAGAATGTTCACGCTATACTGAGCCGCTCGTGGCCACGAAGGATGGCGACATCATCGTCGGCGGAATCTTCCCTGTGCACGAAAGCGTCGACTTCAAAGACAACTACGATGGAAGGCCGTCCGACCGAACGTGTACCAGGTGAGAATATGCCGTTACGAGTCTTACAGGTACGGTGGCTTGCAAAAGTATTCAGTCGCCCTGAAAGTTATCACCACCAATCTGTTTTACAGACCATACAGTATTTACAGATATTTTTCCAATCAGTATTGTCACTGTGAACACATATAAATGCATTACAAATAAATGAATGAAAAACTAAAATATTCAGTTTGTATTCAACTCCTATACATGAATCCTTGGCAGAGAGGCCCAGCAATAACAGTCTTTTGAAGTGAGAGAGTACCAGCTTTGCACATTGTTCCACTGTGTCTCCCCCATTCTGTTTGGTAGAATGTATGTAGAACATCTAGGTTGATGGGATCAGGGGCGTTACTAGGGGGTGCAGCAGGTGCGGTCGTACCTGGGCCCGTGGGTTTAGGGGGCCCGCAGCCGGGGCCCATAGACATAATGTATTTATCTCAATCTAAATAGTTTAAATAGCCAAGTTGCATTATCAAAAAATACTTATGTGTACCCACATTCAGGGAAAAAATTACAGTGACAAGTGTTTTAGGCAGAATATATACAGTATGTGCGAAGGGAGGGGTGTGGTGGCGGTTTCAAACATGACAAAAAAAGGGTATGGGGTTGTAAAATGTTTGGGAACCACTGCTTACGCCACTGACTAGGGCCCGTCAATAGCCTCACCTGGGCCTGTTGTGACTAAGTTACGCCACTGGATGGGATTGTAGTCCTGGACTGTTGTGCCGATGATTCTCATTCAGATGGCTTTGACTGAATCCTTCTGAAATATATCTTCATTCACTCTGTCACTTCAAATCCTAGCTGATGACCCTTAAACAGAGTGTTTTTATATCCAGAAGGAGATCCCTTCTTACCCTAACCACTCATAGGAAGTAACTAAATTAAAAGTAATTTGTGAACAATTTTCTATCTGCCTTAATCGTGAACTCATTTAAAAGTACAGGGGTTTGAATACTTATGTAGTAAATGTATTAGTAGTGGTGTAGTAGTAGTGTATTTCAGGTTTACTTTTTTTTTTTTAAGTTAGCAGACAAATTATTTATTTTGCCTGATTCTAGAGCATGAAGGCTAACAATACAAATGCAGATTGGGGGATTTTGTGTAAGAATCTTTTGTGATGAAAAGGGTGATGGTTTTCAGGGGGTTTGAAAATGTTTAAAAGCCACTATAGGTCAAAACAGTACAATATGGATAAGAATAGTTTTCTGTGAAAGCATATTGAAATCGAGAATTGTCAAGAATTCCAGTTCCTAGCATTCTAAATAGCATTCAGGTACACTTACCAAAGTACAGAATAGTGTAATGGGAAAATGAACTATGACTGAGCCTATATTACAAAACTAAACCAGCTACCAAATATGGATATGACAAAACATGGATTCACTTAGTTGTAAACACAGATGAATTCAAATTAATTAGGAGGTTGACAGTAGAATACTTCTTTAAAAACTGTACACAACATTTTCTTATATACTTATACTTCCTATGATAGTAGAGGTGATGTTCCATTGTAGATCCTACACCTGATAGTGACCAAAACACATGAAACATGAACTGGTTTGGCATGGTTTGTAGCAAAACAGTTTAAAAATAGCTGACCAGGAAGTGAGATAATTGTATCTATGTGACGTACACACACATCATTTATGAAATGAGATATGCTGCCATGGAACCTTAAAGCACGGAGGTATTCCTGAATTCTGTAGTTATTTCGTAGCTTCATTGTTCTCTCCCTTGCACGTCGCTTTGGATAAAAGCGTCTGCTGAATGACTGTTAATGGAATGGTTTTGTTGAATGCAATTCCATTCCAAGTTTTTAAATCTTATTGCCATGAAATGTAGAACATTGCTAACAATTTTATATTTATTGGCTATGATAAACATAATCTGTGTAAAATGGACTGTACGGCACTAAGTCCATGTCCTCACGACTCAAGTGTCACCAACTTCAATTTAATGTTGCTATTGCTGACTTCTGCTGCAACTGCAGCTACTGGTTCAAAAAGTGATGTCTTAATACATTGAAAATCTGAAAAGACTACTAATTAATAGCATTTTTTTATATTACAGTGTATATGTTGTTAGTGATCAATAATTTTGATTTCATACATTCTAAAGGGGAAAATTACTGAGAGAGTAATTTCTCAAATGTTTTTTGTAAATCCGTATACCATTTGTAAATATACATCATACTTTGCTTGTGCATTTGTCGTGAAATGTCATTTGTATCAGTGGAAGATGGGATGAATGCCTGGGATGGATGATCCATAAACGCAGATTCAACAATTCACACACAAAATTACAGATTTAAAAATTACAAATATGAGGTATTTTTACAAATGCTAAATTATGTACAACTATATATACATTTCTGCAAATCATAGTACTTTTATTTAAATGAGAATTTAAGTCCCAGATAAGATAAATAAGAAGGATAAGATAAAGGAGAAGGATTCTCCTCATATGACACCTTCAGTACCTGACTCTCAGGTTTTGTGCCCCAGAGCAGGGTGCATACAGTCCCATTGGCACCACCTGAGCTGAGGTCACTGCTTATCCATGGCCTCCCTATAATACCTCCTTGGTGTGAACCCCTGTCAGGTCCCCGCGGAGCTCTGCTCCGGCCACGCCCCCTTTAGCTCACTAACTCTCCCTAATCTGCACGTTCACCAGCGGCACTCCGGCAATCACACAAACACATACAGCTGTCCCACTAGCCTCACTCATCTGCAACACGTTCACAGTCACGTAAGGACTTATCATTCACACCTGCATCCGCGATCACCTGCACCCCGTTTGCACTCAGATAATTACTAATCACCCACACCTGTCACAGCCCTTCATATACCCCACACTCCCTGCACTCGGTGTCGGGTATTGTTTGGTGTCACGTTACACTTCGAGCAATCAACCTCACCCAAAGGATTACCTCAGCCTGCTTTCTTCGAGAAGGAATTGTCTCAGTCACGTTTGGTTTATCTGCCTTAGTCTTAGTTTAGCTTACCCCTTTTCCGAGTTTGACTCGTGTTTTGTTTACCTTCAGGTTTTGATAATTATAGTTTGTTTTCAGTCAGAGGTTGCCTCTTTGTTTTCTGTTACGTGTTCTTGTGAACTCGCGCTTTAGTTAAGCCAGCACCTTGAGCCTGCGCCCCTCCTGGGCTGGACTTTCCACCCGGGACGAACGTTCCCTGTTGTACCATCTGCATCCTGTGTTTGCTGTGCTGTATTGATCAATCCGCAAATAAACTTCCTGAAATTTTCGTGGTCCCCGATCTGTTCCGTGACAGCCCCTGTGTTTTCATCCAGATATTCTGTAGCTCGGCTGCTCCAGGCTCTGATGCTGGTTGAAGCCGTGGAGTCCATCAACCGCTCGCCCCTGCTAGGCAACCTAAAGCTGGGCTACCGTATAGTAGACTCCTGCTCGGACGTCCCCTCTGCAGTGGCTGTTACCCAGAGGTTCCTGTATGACTCTGTCTGCCCCCAAGAAGCCTGGAAGAGAAATGGCTGGAACAACACCAGACCCTCTAGACCCGTCAACGTTGTCATAGGAGGGTACCACTCAGAGATCTCCATCGCTGTGGCCAGGCAGCTGTCCATCGATCAAATCCCACAGGTAAAGCCAGTGACAATGAAGGTGGGAGTTATACAGTACCTTTGTCCAATCAGGACGTTTAACCTTTCGAATGGTGTATTCTATACAGTTAGTCTATATTCAATGTATTTGTACGATGTGAAGTAAATTGATATTTGATGGTTTGTTTCGATCAGATCAGTTATGGCTCCACTGCGGGAATTCTGAGTGACAAATCTCGCTTCCCAGCTTTCATGCGGACAGTACCAGAGGACAACTATCAGGCACAGGCAATTGTTGACATCCTGGTGGGCCACGGCTGGAACTGGGTGGGTCTGGTGACCACTGATGGGGACTACGGCCGATATGCCGCCCAACGCTTCCAGTACCATGCAAAGAAAAAAGGCATCTGCATAGCCTTTACTGAGGTGCTGCCGGACATCCTTGATGACACGGATCTGAAACGGGTGATCGGCGAAACCATCCAGAATATCGAAAACGACACTAGAATCAGAGTCATAGTGTCCTTTGCCAAACCGGATCACATGATGTACATCTTTCAGAGCCTCACGCAGAATGCCACGGGCCGCATCTGGATCGCCAGTGACAACTGGGCCTCTTCCGACCGTGCCGTACAGAACCTCACGCTCAATGACATTGGGGTCGTCTTTGGGGTTAACCTGAAATCTGGAAATACATCGAACTTCAAGAAGTATCTGGAGGGCCTGGATCCCGACCCGGAAGCTCACCAGAACAACACCATGCTGAAGTGGTTCCTGTTGAGAGGCAAGGGCAAGGGCATGGCTCAGCCCGAGCTGGGAGAGACGCTGAAGAAGAGCCTTTACCCATACGCCGTGTTCAGTGTGGGGCTGGCGGTCAGAGCCATAGCCAGTGCCCTGGCCGCCCTCTGCGCAAACAGAGACTGCACAGGAGGCAAACGCTTTGAACCCTGGGAGGTGAGTAAACACTGCTCTTCTTCCTCTACTCAATTACAGCATCATATAATATCTCCTTACTTTTGGTTTCATCTTAAACTTGTCTGTAGCTGAAGAGTGCTTTGCGAAAAGCCACATTTGAATATGAATCAAATGGCCCTCAATACAAATTCAATAACCATGGTGACCTCGAAACTGGCTATGATGTCACCCTCTGGAAGCAGAACGGAGACCAGGTGAAAATGCTTGACATCGTGGCCGAGTACAGAATCAAGACCCGTAAGCTCTCCTTTGTGAATGACGGCAACATGAAGATCTACAAAGTTGTGGTAATTCACATCTAACAGTTTCCTACCCATCTACACACATTTTGATATTTCATATCGCATCCAGAACATCAAAAAAAAAAAAAACACTACGCTGCATCTATCATATCACTACTAGTTTTACTCAGAAATTCACCCATGCCACCCAAAAATCATTTACTTTTTGAACGGATCAGCAGGCTTCAACAGAAGGGTCTCCATGCTTTCTTTATGCTGTTGTTCCAGGGTAATATGACCTCTGAATGTTCCCCAAGCTGTGATCCAGGAAGCGTTAGGGTCATACCGAAGGACAAGCAAGTTTGCTGCTTTGAGTGCACGGTATGCCCAAACAACACTTTCTGTAATGATTCAAGTAAGTGGATGTAAATATAAACAATCAAACAAACACACATATACATTTTTTTGTATTGTAAATACATTAAGACACTGTCTTCATCTTGATATTTAAGCTCTGTCCATGACTATGTGCTTTTTTCTACCCTGTTCCAAACTGAAACTATCTGTACAGATGTGTTGAAGTGCCTGCCATGTGAAGACAGTCAGTGGTCTGAAGAGGGCAGCACCATGTGCCTGGACAAAAGATTTGTGTTTTTCAGCTGGAAGGAAGACTTTGCCATCGTCTTGTTGTCGTTCGCTGCGCTGGGCGTGGTCATCACCATGGTGGTGCTGGTGCTGTTCCTGGCTCGGTGGTCCACCCCTGTGGTGAAGGCCTCTGTTGGGCCCTTGTCACTCCTGCTCCTCCTCTCTCTGCTCGGCACATTCACCAGCACCGTGCTCTTCGTTGGCAGGCCCAACGACGTCCAGTGCCAGGCGCGCCAGGTGCTGTTTGGCATCAGCTTCACCTTGTGCGTCTCCTGCATCCTGGTCAAGTCCTTGAAGATCCTCCTGGCTTTCCAGATTGACCCCTCAGTAAAGCGTATTCTGGACAAACTCTTCCAGCCCTACCTGATCATAGCGGCCTGTGTGGCTGTTCAGGTGGCCATCTGTACGGTCTGGCTTATTATCAGCCCTCCTAAAAACAGTGAGGAGTATGAAGGAGGTGGTGTTGTTCTCCTCCAATGCGATGAGAGCTCCTTTCTCTTCTTTGGCCTCATGCTTGGGTACATCGGTCTTCTGTCTCTGATCGGGTTTGCCATTGCCTTTAAAGGCCGGAAGCTGCCAGACTGCTACAACGAGGCAAGATACATAACCTTCGGCTTAGTCATCTACCTCATATGCTTCGTGTTGTTTGGCCCCATTTATGCCCACGCTGCGCCAGGCAAGTTCCTCCCGGCAGTGGAGATGATCGTCATCCTCTTCTCGGCCTATGGCATCCTCGGGGCGCTCTTTCTGCCCAAGTGCTACACCATGTGCTTCAAGAAAGAGTGCAACACCAGGGAGGCCTTCCGCCAGGACGTGCGGAACTATGCTTGTCGGACGAGCCTAGAACCCCCGAGCATCTCACTGAGGGACAGCTCTGACACCGAGGAACATTTCCGTGGCTCAAGCTCCCAGACATCACTGGTTCCCAGGGAGTCATTTGATGGTGTCTCCACATTTGATGGCGTTACGCCGGTATCGGGCATCTCCACCGCACATCTAACTACTGATACACCTGCACCAACAACACCAGAAGCACCACGCTCCCTCATAAACAGGACAAAAAAGGTTCTTGTGAGGCGTGCTACTACAAATTGAAGCACAGATCTACTGCCTAAATATGTTTTATATATTATACATATATTAATATATATATTTCAGTTAATTTACTCTATGTGGTCTTTATAGGAGGTTATCAGACGATGAACACCCGCCTAGGCAGCACAAATGTCTAAATACAAATTATAACTATGAACTTTAACTTATTTAACTAATTCCCTCAGAAGCCTTTATACAGTTTATGTATAATTACATAATGCGTATGTATGTTACGCACAAGAGAGAGTACTGATGCAAATGTATGTTACACGCAAATGAGAGTACTGTGGCAAATGTAGAGTAATGTAGTAAGTAATGTAATGTACACAAATGAAAAGAAAGGCAATAGCATATTTTGCTCAAAAATGAGGCATTTCACTTGTTAATTTAAATCTTAATTTCAATTAAATAATTGCTTAAATTAAAATTATTTAATTGAAGTAATTGTTATGTTATTTCTGTAATCAATTTCCATTGCTGGGCAACCTTGGAAAAATGCAACAATAAATGAATATGTATGTGTTTACAAATATACAATGGCAGTTTTTCTGGTTTTACTTTTTATTTGTATGAGTTTAAGTACAATTAACATTTTAGTTTTATTCTATAAACTACTGACAACATTTTTACCAAATTTCAAATAAAAGTCTTGTCATTAAGTGAATTTATTTGCAGAAAAATGAAAGTTGGTCAAAATAACAAAAAAGATTGAGTGTTTCCAGATCTCAAATAATGCAAAGAAAACATGCTCATATTCACTTTTAAACAACACAAAACTAGTTCTAACTTAGGAAGAGTTCAGAAATCAATATTTGGTGGAATAACCTTGATTTACAATCACAGCTTTCATGTGTCTTGGCATGCTCTCCACCAGTCCTTCACATTGCTATTGGGTGACGTTATACTACTCCTGTTGCAAAAATTCAAGCAGCTCGCCTTTGTTTGATGGCTTGTGACCTTCCATCTTCCTCTTGATCACATTCCACAGGTTTTTAATGGGTTTCAGATCTGGAGATTGGGATAGCCATGACAGGGTCCTGATGTGGTGGTCCTTCATCCACACCTTTACTGGCCTGGCTGTGTGGCATGGAGCATTGCCCTGCTGGAAAAAACACTCCTCAGAGTTGGGGAACATTGTCAGAGCAAAAGGAAGCAAGTCTTTCTTCCAGACTGTGAATTCAGTTCCTGTATTGGCCACCAGAGGGAGAAACTATACAACTTTTTGGACTTCAACTACGTACAGTACCCTCCTGGGAACCAAGAAAAAAAAGTGTCTTTTTTTTTGTGATTTCCTTAAAAATAGTCAACTCCAGATGACACAAGACTTTGGGTTGGTTCTCAGGAGGTTACGTATTATGTGCCCTATTGTGTGTTTAACTAAACCCTTCTCACTTTTATGATGTTTTATCTTTTTTATCATGTATATTTTCACCTTTCTCTATGTTTTTTGTTTTTTTGTTTTCTGCAAGCACCTTTATTCTTCTTATTCAGGTGAGGAGCACTGCAATCAAAAGCTGAGCTTGAAAAAACACAAAGCAGTTTTTCTGGTTGTGCTGTAAAGCCATTTTTCAGTTTCACTGGATTAACTTTCTTTGTTTTGCATCTCATTTCTGGCTTTTAAATATGTCAGCTTCAAAATAATTTTGGTGGTAGACTGACTTGTAATATGGCCTGGTGCGCCTGGTATTGCATCTTTGTAACTTTGGGGTACAGGGCACGATACCTCTTGCGTGATCTACTTAATGCTTTGTATGGACAGCATGGCAGAGGCGATGTTGAAACCAGAAAAGAACAAATTACATTGCATTACATTAAATCTACAGTATATAGTGCTGCAGTGGTTCTACTGTGGCGAGTGCTTTGCAACCAGATCATTTTTCTCTGGACAATGATTGAGTACTGACTGTAGCACTACATTTGAAATACAAATTATTTTTATTGATACCCCATGATGTGTTAAACTGCATTGAAAGGCCACTGCTTCCCAAAGGCTGACTTCCCTCATCGAATTCTCACACAATTTGACAAACATCTCTATCACCTCAGAGTGAGTAAAAAAGGTAATAGTAAGAAAGGTAGCATATGAGCTGTCAGTAAGTAAGACTTTATTTGTATAGCACATTTCATTCAACAGTTGCAGTTCAAAGTGCTTTACATAAAATCAATGAAAACAAGCAGCAAAAGCAATGCATGGAAGGAAATAAGGCAAATATAGGATTTGTCAACATTCGTATCAGAACCTGATATTCCAATAGGCTTCTTGGATTACTATAATCTCGTTATAAAAGTAATGAAAGCAATAAAACCCTTCTGCCTTGTTTGTAAAGTAAAAAGATTTGGAATGTTTCGCTCAGTTGGAACCCTAGTGTTGCTTCATAGATTCTGCCTTTCTTAATCTAATACTTTCCTTACGACGAGGCAAACTAGCTATGTTTGCCGTGCCCAGAGGCCTACCAGGGGACCAGAGATAGCTCTCCCAAATTTGTCCCTCTCAGAGACTGACTAAACCTAGTATAGCCCTAGCTATGTTTGCTGCGCCCAGAGCACCAGGGGACGGAGCTAGCTCTCCTTATTCGTCTCTCGTTAGCGAAATACCTGTGAGAAAAACAGGTATTGAAGCCACAATATGGTTTTCGACACTGCTATGGTACCCTTAAAACAGTTTTCCAGAGAAATAGTAGAGTATACATAGTGGAATAGTGCAAAATAAAATGTATAGTGCAAGTTACAGTGAAATAAAGTATAAATAGTGCAAGATAAAATGAATAAGTTGCTTTGGTAAAAATATAGGTATTTAGCTGCCTTTTGAAAACTGTTACTATTTATCAAAGTGTATTACCATTGAATTAAAAAGCATATTTGCAAGTACAGGTACCACACATGAACATTGAACACATCTGAATGTGTCATCAATGAGCAGAGTAGACTGGAATCTGTCACCATCTCTATCTCTCAGTTCGTTATTACTGAGGTCAAGATATGTTGTCATGTCCGTCCTGACCCCCTTTGTCCTCATCGATAGCAGGGAAGCTCTTTGGTTCTGGTGTCAGGAAACCAGGTGTCAGAGGCAAGACGAATACGCCAGATTCCGGAGATGTTCGTCCTTGGTAAGACTTCTCATCCTTCGGTCCCAGGGAGGGCTCAGAGCTCGAGCTACTCAGGGAACTTCTGAAGGAGCCGTTGAGGGAGCTGTTGAGAGAGGAGCCACCGAAGGAGTCACTGGAGAAGCTGTGCTTGTAAGGAGGTGCATCTGAGGAGGTGCTCTGCGCCTTCGAGTCGCACGATTTCTTCCTTGTGCTGCGGTGGACGAAATCCCATATCTTGCGCTGGAACACTTCACGGGTGTTGCTTTTACTCTTGAAGCAGATGACGTAGCACTTGGGGATGAAGTGACAGCAGAGGATGGCATAGGCAGAGATGAGGATCACGATCATCTCCACCGCCGGGAGGAAAACGCCCGCTCTGGCCTGGGCGTAGACGGGGCCAAACACCACCCAGCATATGAGGTAGATGACCATGCTGAAGCTGATGAATTTGGCGTCGTTGTAGCAGTTTGGCAGCTTCCGGCCCATAAAGGCAATGACAAATCCAATCAGGCCTAGGAGGGCGTTATATGCCAGCATGAGACCGAAGTAGAGGAAGTAGCCCTCGTCACACCTCAGGAGAATCAGACCTGGTCCGTATGGCTCCTTGATGGCGTGGGGAGGGCTTAAAATGAGCCAGACCGAGCAGATAACAACCTGGAGAGCCACACAGGCTGCTATGATCAGGTAGGGCTGGTAAAGACGGTCTAGGACTTGCTTTACAGAGGGGTCAATCTGGAAGGCCAGGAGGATCTTCAAGGACTTGACCAGGATGCAGGAGACGCACAAGGTGAAGCTGATGCCAAACAGCACCTGGCGCGCCTGGCACTGGAGGTCGTTGGGCCTGCCCACGAAGAGCACGGTGCTGGTGAAGGTGCCGAGCAGAGAGAGGAGGAGCAGGAGTGAGAAGGGCCCAACAGAGGCCTTCACCACAGGGGTGGACCACCGAGCCAGGAACAGCACCAGCACAATCAGGGTGATGACCACGCCCAGCGCGGCTAACCACAACAAGACGATCGCAAAATCTTCCCTCCAGCTGAAAAACACGACTCTTTTGTCCAGGCACATGATGCTGCCCTCCTCAGACCATTGGTTTAGACCACACTTTATACACTCCTCTACACCTGCAGACAGTTAAGAGTAGGAAAGGGACACAAACTATTAATTCAAAGGATTGTAATGTGTACATATTATATATATGGAAGTACATGTGAATGTGATATAGGTGAATGCGGTTATGTGTATGTGTACTATATGTATATGTGTATGTGTTTAGTTTTCCATTACTCTATAAACAGTGTTTGTATGTGTGCGTGTGTGTGTGTGTGTGTGTGTGTGTGTGTGTGTGTGTGTGTGTGTGTGTGTGTGTGTGTGTGTGTGTGTGTGTGTGTGTGTGTGTGCGCGTGCGCGCGCCATGTACATACTTGATTCATTGCTATAAGTGTTGTTGCTGCATTTGGTACATTCAAAGCAGCAAACAGGCCTATCCCTATTCACGACCTTCCTGTAACCCCATGCACAGTCGTCAGAGCACCTGGATGTTACATTTCCCTGAGAGACAAAGAAACAGTGCTTAAGACATTTACCAAAAGCTGGGAAAATTAGATTAGATTCATAAATTCACTTCAGAAATGAAATAAATTTGAAATTAAAAAAGAGATTTAAATATTACAAAATATAATAATAAAGACATTTGATAAATACACAAAAAAAAATGTAGCTGCTGAACATTTTTTTGAAGGTAACCGTGATTGCTACATTTTGTTTGACATTTTGCATTAATAACAGAATAATATACAAAACAGTTGCAGAACTTAGTAGTTATGCAATGATACACTCTAAACCTAAATTTAATTACATGAATTTTACAATTACATTATGTGAAATATAGAAATCTTTGGAGGAAGATGATTAATTTTACTTACTGTTAAGCTGAAGACCTTCTGTTGTCCATTTTCCACAAAGTACAGCTTGCGAGAGGTGATGTTGTACTTAGCCACGATGTCATGCACATCCACACCCACACCTTCTTTGTTCTTCCTCCAAAGTACAAGGTCATACCCAGAATTAAGGTCACCACGTTTGTCAAAGCTGTACGTATTTCCATCTATTCCAAAGGTAGCTTTCCTCAAGGCGTGCTTCAGCTACATCAACAAACCAACAACAAAAAGAACAAAAAAAGGCAAACATACATATTAAGAGAGGAATCAACTGAAATAGACCAACATCTACATGGAAAGAGTAAGCTCAGAAAGCTGGGTTGACTCACCTCCCAGGGTTTAAAGTTTTTCCCTCCTGTGCAGTCTCTGTTTGCGCAGAGGTCGGCCACGGCATTGGCTATGGCTCTGACCGCCAGCCCCACACTGAACACGGCGTATGGGTAAATGCTCTTCTTCAGTGTCTTTCCCAGCTCGGGCTGAGCCATGCCCCTGCCCTTGCCCTCTTCCAACAGGAACCACTGCAGCATGGTGTTGTTCCGGTGAGCATCCGGGTCGGGATTCAGGCCCTCCAGATACTTCTCGATGTGTGCAGTTTTTGCAGATTTCAAGGTAACCCCGACAACGACCCCAACATCAGTGAGGTCGGCGTTCTGGAGCACACGCTGAGAAGTGGCCCAGTTGTCACTGGCGATCCAGACTCGGCCCGTGGCATTCGGTGTCAATTTCTGCATGATGTACATCATGTGGTCCGCCTTTGCAAAGGACACCACAGCACGGGCTTTGGGATTGTCCTCCAAAAACTTGATTGTGCTTCTGATGCCATCCTCGAGCTCAGTGTCATCGAGTATATCTGGCAGCACCACACTGAACGTTACGCAGATGCCTTGTTTCTCAGCGTGTTGCCGGAAGCGTTGGGCGGCATATCGGCCGTAGTC
Organism: Sprattus sprattus; assembly: GCF_963457725.1. Classification (NCBI taxonomy): domain Eukaryota; kingdom Metazoa; phylum Chordata; class Actinopteri; order Clupeiformes; family Clupeidae; genus Sprattus; species Sprattus sprattus. The sequence continues at coordinate 6,945,295 of NC_137914.1, forward strand.
CCCATCAGTGGTCACCAGGCCCACCCAGGTCCAGCCATGCCCCACCAGGATGTCAACAATTGCCTGTGCCTGAAAGTTGTCCTCTGGTACTGTCCGCATGAAAGCTGGGAAGCGAGATTTGTCACTCAGAATTCCTGTGGTGGAGCCGAAACTGATCTGATTGGAACACATCATGTGACATTTTAGTGTATTAGAGGGGAATGGTGTAGATAACCCTGTTTATCTATTGTGAAATGTAATATTTTTCATTATGGAAAGTTGAAGGATTCTACTCTACTAATGAGATGTCAAACTCTTACGGTGCTATATCATGCATCCACTTTAGTATATTAGAGGGGAATGGTATTAAAAAGTGACATTTTTAATTTGCATAGAAAAAAAATGTGTCACTAATACTTGCTTTACCTGTGGGATTTGATTGATGGACAGCTGCCTGGCCACAGCGATGGAGATCTCTGAGTGGTACCCTCCTATGACAACGTTGACGGGTCTAGAGGGACCGGTGTGACTGCTGATGTTCCAGCGATCTCTCTCCCGGGCTTCTTGGGAGCAGACAGAGTTGACATCCAGGTACCTCTGGGTAACAGCCACAGCAGTGGTGACGTCCGAGCAGGAGTCTACTATACGGTAGCCCAGCGTCAGGTTGCCTAGCAGGGGCGAGCGGTTGATGGACTCCACGGCTTCAACCAGCATCAGGGCCTGGAGCAGCCGAGACTCAGAATATCTGGATGAACACACAGGGTGTCTGAATTAAGACATACTAACATAACATTGCAAAACCATACTTTTTGTTAGCAAACATTTGTCCATCAATGATTTTTTTTTTTTTTTAATCTGTTGGGTTAAAGTATTTAAAAGTTTTTTTGCACATAATTATCATTATTATTATTATCATTGTTGTTTTTGTTATTATTATTATAAATACATTCATATCTGTCCCTATGTTTCCACTATGCTTATTTGTGAAGGACTTCTTGCTCACCTGGTGCAGTTTCGCTCAGAAGGCTCCCCGTCTTTGCCGTCTGTGAAGTTAACACTCTCGTGCACTGGGAAGAGTCCCCCGATGATGATGTCACCATCTTTTGTGGCCATGAGTGGTTCAGTGTAACATGAACACTCAAGATACCCCACACTCACCATGATCACCAAACACCGGTACCACTGTCTAATGTCCCCCATCCTCTCTCACTGTCTCAGGGTTAGTGTTCCACTCAGTGTGAATGTAATCCACTCCTCTGACACTCCTGGCAGACTGTGGCAACAGAGGGAGTGTCACTGCTTATTTTACAAGAAGTTGCTGGGAGTTGCTTCCTTTCTGACTCTATGCCCAGTTGGGCACTGACCCAAAAGATGTCCTTCCTCGTTTGTCAACCTGTCTTCAGACTGAAACCGCAAATGCAAGACAAATAAATATTACAGTCTATATACCTCTGCTCTTCACCCCACAAGAGAGAGGGAGAGAGATAGGGAGAGAGGGAGAGAAAGGGAGAGAGGGAGAGAGAGGGAGAGGGACAAAAGAGAGAGAGAGGGAGAGAGAGGAAGAGAGGGAGAGAGAGTGAGAGAGGAAGAGAGGGAGAGAGAGGGAGAGAAGAAGTTGTGAAATCTATGTGGAAAAAGTCAAATAAGGGCTACTTTGGGAGAATGTTGACACTCAATGGCTTCTCACTGACCACCATCCCAAGTGACTATGATCAGGACTTTTCACTCAACACTCACAAGAAACAGATCTTAATAAACACATGTCTTTCACCAACGTAATATTGCCCAAATCTGGAAGGTCCTATCCTTATATATTGCAGATAAGCTAATCCATGCATTTGTCACTTCACCGCTTGACCACTGCAATGCTTTATTCCCCAGGTGCAGTAACCCCTCACTAAAGAGTCTCCATTTGATGCAAAACGCAGCCGGTCGCACATTTACTAGAACTGAAAATGTGAAAACATTTCTCCTGTGCTCTCCCTCTCTATGTTTAGATCTCGTATACACCATCTTGTATGTATCAGCTCATCTTGTGGGTACCACATGTATGCTAGTCCTGTCTCGTGAATAAATTGATCTGCTTACTCCTGATTCTCTGTCTCCTTCTATCCTCCCTTCCCTTCTGCCCCCCTTCCTTTTCCATCTCTCTTCCTGGCCGGCTCCAAGCAGATGGGTCCCCCCTTATGAGCTGGGTTCTGTTAAGGGGAGTTTTTCCTTGCCTTACTTGCTCTAGGGCAGTGGTTCTTAACCTTATTGGAGGTACTGAACCCTGCAAGGTTCATCTGTGCATTCACCGAACCCTTCGTTATTGGAAAAATTAAATATGATTTCTTGAAAACATAGGTATATATAAAAACGGCCCGTCATTGCTAGTGTGAACCGGGCTATACTGTGTGTCTTGACCCCTGCCGAACCCCTGAGAGTGACTCATCGAACCCCTGAGGTTCGATCGAACCCAGGTTAAGAACTTTAGGGGCTCTGTAAAACACATTGTGACAATTTCAATTGTTATTGTCTCTGTATAAATGAAATTGAAATGAATTGAACTGGATTGAATGCAGTATACGTCCAAACTCAAACTACTTGTGCCTGAACTAATGCCAAGCGTTCCGTTCTCATTGTCACGGTATGCCGGTCCTAAATTATCCCCAACTTGTCAAACTTTTTCATCGGATCTTATTATCTTATTATCTTTGTGTGTTGTGTTTATTTATTTTTGGCGCGTTGGGTTGCTCCCCGGGTACACCGAAAATACCAGACATACTTTTCCTCAGCAAGGCTTTTTTTAATTTTTGGTTTCCCCAAATGATGAGTCAAAGTCAGTCTCTTTTCGTCGTTCACCTCTTCCTTGTTCCTGGAAGGTAGCTGGCATTGTGACCTGACGCCACCAGTCCACTTAACTTTCCGCGTGCTTGCCATATTCCTGTGGTGATCTATTGCTCTTACATGTTTGGTGTACATGTGTATACTTTGTTGAACATGAAGATGTATTAAATAATGCATTTTTATTAAAGTTGTTTTATTATTATTTTATCTTCTTATTAACTGCCATTTCTATGTCTTTGTTGAAAGACTTGCTACCTGTAGCCTGTGTTTTTCACCACCCTATGGCGTCCTTAAATCACTGCTGTGATACCAGAGTGACTGACGGGTGAAAAGATTGCTCAATGACAATGAATGAATGTGACTTGACACAAGATAGAGTGATATGAGAAAGCTTCTGAACTAGGGTCTATCTCAATCAGTTTAGCAAATATCACATCGCAGAATGCTGTGGAGTGGGGATGTTTCGAGTCTTAGTTAACCACAGTAATTTGAAAGTTGTGTGCTGAGTCCATTTTCCAGTTAAAGATAATCACCTTTTCCTGATCTTGTTTTGATCTTTATCACTCAGCTCGTTTGCCCGGTAGACAAGTCTCCTCTTTCCTTATTCCTTCAAAAGACCGTGACAGTCTTTTGATGGTGTTGTGGGTACTCTCCTAGATTCCTTGTGTATGCCTGCGTGTCAGCTAGATGCACAGGCAAGCATTGGAGGAAGTGTACTCAAATGATCAAAGTCAGACCACGGATTCAAAGTTGAATGAGTCTGTACACTTCAATAAGGTTTTTAAATGTATGAAACATCTAAATGAGTGCAATACAATTAATTGTGACAACTAACAGTATAACAATATAAAAGAATATAGGTTTTCTTTTTCTCTAGACCAGTGCATGAGTGGACACGATAAACGTACAAGATGAGACCAAAAGAGACACCCCTCTTCACTCTTCTTCTTAAGCAGGCCTCTCTATGCTACTGCTTAACTCTTCTCCTCCCAGTACAGATGTTTCTGGTCAACCAAAAGTTGGGAATAGGCAGAAACTTCCAGGGGACAATCTGATGAATGTATTATTTCTCCACCCTTTTGTGGGTTTGTGTTGACATATGAGTGTTTGGCTGTATTGTGCGTGTATACGTGTGTGTGTGTGTGTGTGAGTGTGTGTTTATGTGTGTGTGTGTGTAGGTGACTGTGTCAGTGTGACTGTCCTCTCTTGCGGCGCACGTGCCTGTGTCCTGGCTATGCTATTTAGAGCCCCGTTCCTTTGTGACTGGGGCCTGATTGAAAACAATCACTGCTCTGATGGCCTTGTCCGGACTGCTCTTTTGCTCTCACTCTCATCCATCCCCTCTCCCCTCTCCTCTCAGTCTCCTCTCCCCTCTCCTCTTTCCCCCCACTCCCCTCTCTCCTCTCTCCTCTCTCCTCTCCCCTCTCCCCCCACTCCCCTCTCTCCTCTCCCCTCTCCTCTTTCTCCCCTCTCTCTTCTCTCTTCTCCCCTCCTCTCTCCTCTCTCCTTTCTCCCCTCTCTCCTCCCCCCTCTCACCTCCTCTCTCCTCTCTTCTTTCTCCCCTCTCTCCTTTCTCCCCTCTCTCTTATCTCTTCCCTACTCTCCACCCTCTCCCCTCTACCCCCATGACCCCCTCCTCCTGGGCCAGTGTTCATCAGTAGGGCTTGCCTCCCTCCAGCCTCTCCCTACCCACCTCGACCCCGTTTATGACAGTGCCAGTAGGCTAATTAAATCGTGCGGTAGCCTGTTTTATGAGGATAACTTTAATGTGTCAATACCTATGTATTAGAGAGAAACTGTGTGTGTGACTATGTGTGTGTGTCTGTCTGTCTGTTTCTCTCTCTCTCTCTCTCTCTTTCTGTCTTTCTCTGTGTGACAATGTGTGTCTCTATCTCTCTCTCTCTCTGTGCCTCTCTCCCAATCTGTGTGTGTGTGTGTGTGTATGTGTCTGACTATGTGTGTGTGACTATGTATGTGTGTCTCTTTCTTTCTCTCTCTCTCTCTCTCTCTCTCTCTCTTGGTGTGCCTCTGTGGGTGTGTGTGTGTGTGTGTGTGTGTGTGTGTGTGTGTCTGTCTCTCTCATTCTATCTCTTTCTCTCTCTCTTTGTGTGTGTGTGTATTTATGTGCCTCTCTCTCTCTCTGTCTCTCTCTCTCTGTATGTTCCTCTCTTTCTCTCTCTCTTGCTCTTTCTGTGTGTGTGTTTGCCTGTGTGTGTATGTGTGTGCACACACTAACTCATTTTGTGTTACTGTACCTTTCATATAATAGCACATTACATAGGACGTAGGACATCGCCGGTGGGGAGAGGCCATTTTTCCATTGACTGGAATCCTGCTTTATTTATTGTAGGTAACAAAAAATAAAGAAAATGGCGGCGATTGTTGTTGTTATCGATTTTCTATCAGTTCTCACCATACAACGACGTCTCATCTTTGCTCCTTGAATGTCGATATGTAATGGTATGGAGTTATTGAAACTTACTACGTGTAAAAAAGACTAGAAATTGAATGTTTATTTTTAAGCCTCGAAAGTTGCACTGGGTGCCTTTAAATAGTTATTATTGTTGCACTAGGTATATATTGCTTGTAGCTTAATTGTTCTCTCCTTAATAAAATAAAAGTGTCTGCTAAATGACTAAATGTAATGTAAATTTGATTCTGGCATTAACACTGTGTGTCCTCCCCTTATGTAAGCACTAACACACACACACACACACACACACACACACACACACACACACACACACACACACACACACACACACACACACACACACACACACACACACACACACACACACACACACACACACACACACACACACACACACACACACACACACACACACACACACACACACACACTGTTTGTCTTTGCAGTGCAGTCCTCCCCTTATGGGAGCTCTGACTCTACAGGGGATAAGGCCCTGAGTCTGATCCAGTGAGATTTGGCTTTTTTTAAAAGAAGTTGTCTAGTTGTGTGTATCCTGTTTGGCATTCACACTCTGTCTGATTTGGCATTTTAGTGTATGCATACTGTTTATTGTGTGTGTGTGTGTGTGTGTGTGTGTGTGTGTGTGTGTGTGTGTGTGTGTGTGTGTGTGTGTGTGTGTGTATGTGTGTGTGTGTGTGTGACTGCATGCACATAGATGTGTGTTAACATTTGACATATCTTAAGAAAGAAGTCATCCTTTCACATGGCATGAACCAAGCCAACAGAAACCTCATGTGCATGTTCGGTGAATAGGAAGTAGTTTAACAAAACATTCTGAATCTAAATGATGTGGCTGGAGCTATATCTAAAAGGCTGGTAAAACTGTCTAGATAGTACTTTAAGGCCTGTGATTTCATTGAAACAAATAAGCAAGTAAGTAAATAAGTATGTTTGTTAGTAAGTATGTTAGTAAGCAAATAAGTAAGTTAGTAAATAAGTAAGTTTGTTAGTTAGTAATTCATTTAGTAAGTAATTTAGTAAGTGAAAAAGGAAGTAAGTTAATGAGTAGGTAAGTAAATAAATAAGTAAGTAAGCAGGTAAGTTAGTTAGTGAGTTGGTCAGCTAATAGGTAAGTAAGTAAGTAAAGTAACACTTTATTTAACATAGCACTTTTCATACATATAATCCAGCTCAAAGACTATGTAAAGAACTATCTCAATTCTTAATCCTAAATCATTTTACTTCTAGTTGAATGTCTGGATGTTGGCATAAGTTAGTGCGGATCAAACACTCTTAAACCAGTTTGTTGTGCTATGCTCGGCTTACTGGAAAACACCTATACATCCTGGCCAACACAGATACATCCTGGCCAACACAGATACATCCTGGCAAACCGGTTTGAGGTTGGAAGGAGTTAAGCGTTTATAGTTCAAACAAGGACAACTCTAACTTTCAGAGGCTCTCCGAAGAATAGAATGAAAAAAGAGAGAGAATTCTTGAGAACAAAAATATAACAATATGAATATATTATATAAAAAATAATGTTACACAACCCTATATTCACTTTCCCCAAAACTGATGTATCTATAGAGTATGACCTCAGGGGGGCAGCATTGTGCCAGGAGCCAGTCCGTGCCCCTGATAGTTGTGACAAGGTGGTCCACTGGTGCACTGAAGTAATGTCATTTCTGCAGAAAACTCCTTCACAGTAGAGTAGTGAGCCTGACTGCGTGTCTGATGTTTGTGACAGACAGAGTTGTGGCACCTATTGAAAATCTTTTACTATGATTTCACCAAAAGTGCTATACCATAGAGAGCCTAAGTTTCATGACACAGTATTGTATTGTGCTTTTCAAATAGAATCCATGTGTCATCATATATTTAGTTCAGTTTGCATTAGATATTAAACACACAATATAGAACTATATAACATTTTTTTTTTTTTTTATGAGACTGAAGACTGAAATGCTAAGACCTGTGCTAGATTCAGTTTGGATTTAAGGGCATTCTGGCATTAACACTGTTTGTACGTGCATTGCACTCCCCCCCATATATAAGCTCTAACACAAACACAGGCAAGCACGCACGCACGCACGCACGCACGCACGCACGCACGCACGCACATAGACAATGTTTGTCCGTGCAGTGCACTCCTCCCCACATATAAGCTCTATCCCCACACTGGATGTAGTCCTGGTCTGATCCTGGTCTCTCTCAGAGATTGTGGTTTTCTGAGAAGTACTGAAACGCAACCCTTCGTGGAGAACCTCGGTTCTAGCTCACGGCCTGGTGTGAAACTAGCTTTCAACTTTGCTGTTCTGTAATGAGTACGTTGACGAGAGGTTTGACAGACACGAGGATGTTGGTGGTCTAAAGAGACTCTCATTTTAGACTAGTGGTGTTTGCAGAGTGGTTCATTTTCAGGGCAGGATGTAAAGTGTGTGTGTGTAGGGCTGTATGTGGAGTGAGTGTGTGTGTGTGTTTATGTGTGAGTAGAAGTGTATGTGGTGTGTGTTTGTGTCTGTGCTCATGTGCATGTGTGTTAGTTTGTTTTTTTGAGAGAGAGAAAGAATGAGTGTGTATGTGTGTATATGTGTGTACGAATGAATGTGTGTTAGTGTGTTAATGTGTGTGTGAGTGTGTGTGTGTTTGTGTGTGTGTGTGTGTGTGTGTGTGTGTGTGTGTGTGTGTGTGTGTGTGTGTGTGTGTGTGTGTGTGTGTGTGTGTTTGTGTGTGTGTGTGTGTGTGTGTGAAGCCACACTTTGTGTACAGCGTGTGCCATTCTGACAGTTCTGCTCTCCAAGACCCTCTCCCTTCTCCTCTGCTGTGGAATAACTTGGGCAGATTACCATAGCATTACCATAGCATTACCATAGCATTACCACAGTGTCTGTCTTCTTGTCATTTGTAGACTCGGGGACAGACTTTGTCTCTCAATCTCTCTC
>NC_137914.1:6963481-6964827 GCF_963457725.1 Sprattus sprattus
GAGAAATAGGGATGAAAGAGTTGAAAAGAAAAGGGTTAGAAACTGTGGAGCTGTACACCTTTCCCAGTCGATAAAGCCATCAGAGAGTTATGATTGAGCGGGTATGCAGTCGATTGACCCCCCCCCCCCCCCCCCCTCTCCATTCTGCCACACACACAGTGGGAGGGGGGGTTTGATTTAACAGGTCAACCCATGCGTTTGATCTGATAGGCTGACGGGGCAAAATGCCGCCAACTTTGATTGACGGATTGGAAATTTATAATTGTGTTCTTAGCAGGGCTATAGGAGAGACACACACACACACACACACACACACACACACGCAGGGCTATAGGAGGGACTGCCAGTGTGGTTCACTCAATGTCTGAAGGGTTTCATGAGGTGACAGGAGGAGCAAAGTCAGAGGAGAAATAATAGGCTTTTCTCTCTGCTTTTGATTGCTTGAATTGCTTTGATTGACTGGACTTAGATGCAAGGTCATGTTTATTGAACTAGCAGGGATTAGTGCGAGTTAAATTGGTCTCAATTTAAAATGCTTTACCGCGCAGGTCGCGAACACAGAGCAACAACAGCGAAAAACCACACTCGCAGACATGCATGCAAAGCAATCGATGGGGGAATTTTATTGAAGGAACGCAGGCCAGTGAGAGGATCTGATTGGCCGGGCAGAAAGGGCAGGCTGGAGTGTCCTTGGAGGGTTGGCCTCATGTGGTGAAGTGTGATTGGAACGGGGGGCCCCCCGCGAGGACAGGGGCCACAGGGGCCAGAGAAGAAAGAGGGAGAGGGCAAGAGAGGTGAGGAGAAGAACGATGGAGGAGAGGAGAGGAATGATGAGAAGAAGAGAGGAATGATGAGGAGAGGAGAGGAGGGGCCAGAGAAGAAAGAGGGAGAGGGCAAGAGAGGTGAGGAGAAGAACGATGGAGGAGAGGAAAGGAATGATGAGAAGAAGAGAGGAATGATGAGGAGAGGAGAGGAGGGGCCAGAGAAGAAAGAGGGAGAGGGCAAGAGAGGTGAGGAGAAGAACGAGGGAGGAGAGGAAAGGAATGATGAGAAGAAGAGAGGAATGATGAGGAGAGGAGAGGAGGGGCCAGAGAAGAAAGAGGGAGAGGGCAAGAGAGGTGAGGAGAAGAACGATGGAGGAGAGGAAAGGAATGATGAGAAGAAGAGAGGAATGATGAGGAGAGGAGAGGAGGGGCCAGAGAAGAAAGAGGGAGAGGGCAAGAGAGGTGAGGAGAAGAACGAGGGAGGAGAGGAAAGGAATGATGAGAAGAAGAGAGGAATGATGAGGAGAGGAGAGGAGGGGCCAGAGAAGAAAGAGGGAGAGGGCAAGAGAGGTGAGGAGAAGA
>NC_137914.1:6975027-6980027 GCF_963457725.1 Sprattus sprattus
CTCCCTTACAGCAAAATTGAATCAGAGGCATTTCTGTGGGTCGACCCCTCCTGACACGGAGCGTCGCATCGACCGCTATTGAACCGCAACCAATCAATCCTGAGATTACATTTTGATTTTCCTCGTGTCTCTGCCTATTTTTGCAGGTACAGTAACGGCAGCGTTCACTGTTTGCCCTTCCTTCCCCCCTGATAGATATCTGTGTCTTATGACAACAGCTCTTGTCTTATATATCCCCTCTTACAGATATAGTATCTGTGTCTTATGACAACAGCTCTTGTCTTATATCCCCCCTTACAGATATCTGTGTCTTATGACAACAGCTCTTGTCTTATATATCCCCCCTTACAGATATCTGTGTCTTATGACAACAGCCCCTGTCTTATATATCCCCCCTTACAGATAGCTGTGTCTTATGACAACAGCTCCTGTTTTATATCCCCCCTTACAGATATCTGTGTCTTATGACAACAGCCCCTGCCTTATATCCCCCCTTATATTTTCACAGAGTACTTTGATAGTTGGTTTGTGTGTGATGTATATTAGCATTTCTGTTTGTTGGTTTGGCTTTGAAATAGTGTTTCACAAAGTCCTGGTTTGTTTTTCTGGTAATTACAAAACAGAAAGGCCAAAAATGAAATAAAACACCGTGAATTAAGATCAATGGCCAGAGAAAGCAGTTTCTTCTAAGACAACTGGCAGTGTTCTTCTCATTAAACAGTGTAGATAGACGAAGTCAGCACAAATGCCAATGCCAGGACAATGTGGGATGCTTTAAGTCTTCCAGTACTAAAGGGAAAAGGATGTTTTTTTAATGACCATAATAATATTACACATATTACACCCTTGAAATTGGCCTACACATTTTTTATTTGATCAAACTGAAATGTCAGGTACTGATTGTATCTCAAAATATTAGTTGTGTACACAAATTAATTTAGTAGTAGCATGAAGCTGCTCTGACCACGTCAATCAGACATTATTGAACAGGTATCAACCATCCGTCATTCATAAACACTAAATCCTGACAGCAAGTTACGTGTCAGTGTTGGATGGAGAGACACGTCTGGGGTGGCTTGGGGGTCACGACCCCTTGCTGTGACCCTTGATTGTGTTCGCAGCCACACACGGCGCACGGCGACCTTGGCCATGACCTTGACAGCAGGTGCCGCCACATGAGGCTAACGTCTCTGTCTGTCGCTAACGAGGCGTCCTGCCTGCGCTCTGCTCGCCCGCCCGCCGAGGCCCAGCGGAGGCTGGCCGTGCATACTGATGGCCCACTCAGGCTGCCTGCTTCCCGGCCACAAGCGGGGCCAACCCCTGCCTATCTGCCCTCGAGGCCTGGAGCTCTAATTACCACAACCGCCTGCCCCTCCTCTGTCGCGCTCTCTCTCAACAACACACACACACACACACACGCATACATATTTGCACTCACTCACTCACCCAATCGTACAGAAGGTTCATCCTCAGCTGTTTTGGCCTGAAACAGTAGAATGTGTTTGATTTAGTATTTAATTTGACATCAATTCCTTCAAGGAGAAAACAAATCTAAATGAACCACTTCAAAATGGTTGGTATCTTTTATATCCTCTGTGCATAGTGATGGACGTAATTTCCAAACACTGTTAATGACTTAAGAATATAATTCTCAATATTAATATCTATTAATAATGACCTTATATGCTTAGGTTAACAGGCTGTTCCTGTGTATATGTGTAACTTTGATTAACTTGCGCCACTTATTGTTTTCTCGACCCTGGGAAGACCCTAGAAGCTCAGTTGAGAACTTTATTTTGACAATGATGTTACAGTAATCTAAGTATATAAACCTTGTGGTTTGTGAGTGAAATTGCGTCACTTTCAGCCTTGTGCTGGGAGTGAGCCTGATAGCAATTGTTGATGATGTTTGTCTAATAAAAATATTCACATATGCAGCTCCGGAGTCCTGAGGTAATTAGGGTGAATTTTCATGTACGACTACAAAAACAGACAGTGCACCGTATCATTATCCTGTGAAACAGACCCTTAGTTGAATCACTAGTATTCCTTTTTATCATCAGAGAAAGAGCAACATTGTTGTGAGAGAGTTCTAAGCACAGAATGTTCCATCACTGGGTCTAGCCAAGTCATGACTGAGCTAGATTGGGGTAATTATTGTCTCATCACAGACCAGTGAAGGAGCTGGAGGAAATAGAGGAAGAAGAACACATAACAAAAGAAGAAAAGAAAAGGAAGAGAGACAGAGACAGAGAAACAGACAGTCAGGGGAAAGAGAGAAAGAAAGAGAGTGTATGTGTGTCTGTGTGTGTGTGAGTGTGTGTGTGTGTGTGAGAGAAAGAGGGTGAGAGAGAGAGAGAACGCGAGTGAGAGCAATTGAGATACAAGATAATAGATCTAGAAACAGTCTATATCCAGAGGCTAAATGGAGAGGGTAAGGGAGAGTAAATTACAGATAAATTGAAAGATCTCTGTTTGGTCGCAGCGGTCATAAATGATCATATTTTTCAATCACTTCGTTGAGGGAGTCAAATCAGACCAAGACCACTGCGTATGGAGAGGCAATGAGCTGCAACAGAGCAGAAAATCACCACAAACACACACACACACACACACACACACACACAACCACACACACACACACACACACACACACACACACACACACACACACACACACACACACACACAAACACACACACACACACACACACACACACACACACACACACACAGAATCTAGCCCTGTGCATTACGCCATAGCCTGATGACCTCCCGTTGTAAGTACGCACCGCTACAACACAGACCACAGCAACTGTGATTGGTCCACTTGCATGACGTTTTGGGGGGTGTGTTAATAACCCAATCACTCCGTTGCTAACCGCTGTTTCCTTTGCTAGCAAGCTGTCTGCTTTGTGAGTAGCTAGCTTGCTAGTGTGCTAACATTAGATAGTTGGCAGGCAGACGGGTGGCAAAATCACCTCAGACTTATTTACTTGGTTATCAGATTGTACAGTGTCTATTTCTGACTCACCGCTGAAATGCCCACAACGGCGTCAGCTACTTGCGTATGAAAACATGGAAAAATGGAAAAAGGCCTATACCTTAAAAAAGGGCCAATAGAGAGAGAGAGACTATATTGCTCACCCATAGAAGCGGCTGACCGCAGCAGTCTCTGTCATTGAGTTATAAATTGGAGCATTGGTTGCGAGTTGAAGTGAGTTATATGATCCGCTGGTTGTACTGTCCAAGCCAAAAAATCTATATATTATTATTGCATCACTTGATAAAGATGGACAATGTATTCCACGATACACCAAAGGACATGGACAGTCTTTGGACCATTTGACTTGAGGATGTGTGAAAAAAAGAGCCGCCCTACCTGTGGGTCAGTTCTGTGTGCGATAGACTGCCATTAGGATCACGGGTCGGACCAAAGCTGTAGTGTTTCTTTGGGCTTAAAGTAACACTATGCAACAATTTGACACTTTTTTGAGGTATGGTTTTATGGTAGTATCAAAGAGCCTGGACTGTGATTATGATGGTGGTCATAAAAGCCATCCCCAGAAACAGTTATAGATATATGCTATGAACCTGTTTCTAGAATGTTCTCTCTTTAAGTTTCAAAAAGTGAGATGAAAACACAGGCATCTCTGAAATAGTGAGAGAGAGAGAGAGAGAGAGAGAGAGAGAGAAAGAGAAAAGTCCCGCTGTAATTCCCTGTCTCTTGTTTCCTTTTTATCTGCAGAGGGATTGTTTTATCAGTGTGGGTTTCGATGTTGTCTGCTATCAACACCTCACACTGTGTGTGTTTGTGTGTATGTATGTGTGTGTGTGTGTGTGTGTGTGTGTGTGTGTGTGTGTGTGTTTGAGATTGTATTTGTGTTTGTGTTTGTGCACACATATACAGCCGCGGAAAAAATTAAGAGACCACTTCAAAATTATCAGTTTATCTGGTTTTACTATTTATTGGTATGTGTTAAAGTAAAATGTACATTTTAGTTTTATTCTATAACCTACTGGCAACATTCCTACCAAATTTCAAATAAAAATATTGTCATTTAGATCATTTATTTGCAGAAAAATGACAATTGGTCAAAATAGCAAAAATGATGCAGTGTCTTCAGATCTCGAATAATGCAAAGAAAACAAGCTCATATTCATTTTTAAACTACACAATACTAATGCTTACACTTAGGAAGAGTTCAGAAATCAATATTTGGTGGAATAACCTTGATTTAAAATCACAGCTTTCATGTGTCTTGGCATGCTCTCCACCAGTCTTTCACATTGCCGTTGGGTGACTTTATGCTACTCCTGGCGCAAGAATTCAAGCAGCTCGGCTTCTTTTCATGGCTTGTGACCATCCATCTTCCTCTTGATCACATTTCAGAGGTTTTTTATGGGATTCAGGTCTCGAAATTGGGCTGGCCATGACAGGGTCCTGATCTGGTGGTACTCCATCCACACCTTTACTGGCCTGGCTGTGTGGCATGGAGCATTGCCCTGCTGGAAAAAACACTTCTCAGAGTTGGGGAACATTGTCAGAGCAAAAGGAAGCAAGTTTTTCTTCCGGGACAACGTTGTACTTTGCCTGGCTGAGGTTTGTAAAAGACCATAAGGATTGAAAAAGCGGACTGGAGGTTCTTCTAAGTTCGTCTTCTCTGATGAGTCCGATTTCACAGTAGGTGCAAGACTCTCTGGCTTGTAGGCCTCTCCAGGTCTCCGTCTAACCATCAGACGACCATGTGTTGGGCAAAGCTGAAAATTGGACTCATCAGAGAAGACGAACTAGAAGACCCTCCAGTCCGCTTTTTTCAATCCTTATGGTCTTTTACAAACCTCAGCCAGGCAAAGTACAACGTTGTCCCGGAAGAAAAACTTGCTTCCTTTAGCTCTGACAATGTTCCCCAACTCTGAGAAATGTTTTTTCCAGCAGGGCAATGCTCCATGCCACACAGCCAGGCCAGTAAAGGTGTGGATGGAGTATCACCAGATCA
>NC_137914.1:6985027-6987527 GCF_963457725.1 Sprattus sprattus
CGAAGGTCAAATACAAACCTCACCACCCTAGGACAATCGGGAGAGCATTCCGCTAGTCATGGCCGTGGTGCAGTGGTCCCTGGAGAAGTGGGTATACTCTTAATTAGCAGCCCATACAGCACAGGATAAACGCCCTGTTTTGAGAAGTGGGTATTCGCAATACTGACTGAAAAATAAGTGGGTGTACTCCGTGTACCTGCGTAAACACTGGACTACACCACTGAGTCATGGGTATCAGATTTAATCTACCTCGAGGGACCACTCCATGGGAAATATATATGTTTAATGCATCTTATATATATATCCTCATACATATAAAGCATGAAGAATGATAATATACATAGGTATAAAGAATGATAATATATATAATATGAAATATTCAAATGTATGTGTGAAAACAGAGAGCAGTTATTCGGCATGCAACCGTCTATTTTGCAAATTGCCGGATTTATGCTGTCTCAAACATTATACACACATGAGTGCATGCTGATGAACGGAAACACACACACACACAAACACACACACACACACACAAACACACACACACACACACACACACACACAAACACACACAGTTCTACCAAACTCATTTAATCAAACAAAAACCATCATTCCATGTGCAGTCATCCGTGACAAATGCAGCACATCTGCTAATGCAAATGTGTAATTACACTTCCATCTCAAACCACTGGAAGATTCCTCCTGAGAACCTGCAAAAGTGCAGCGTGTGTGTGTGTGTGTGTGTTTGTGTGTGTGTGTGTGTGTGTGTGTGTGTGTGTGTGTGTGTGTGCTTTTGAGTGTCTGCCTGCATGTATGTGGGTTTCAAGTCAGAAAAGAGAATCATCACTATCATCTTCTTTCTAGCTGTAGTGTCTGTCTCAAACAGTAACTCTTCAAACAGAAAAAATGGTGCCATCTTCTGCTCTCCTTCTGGCCTCAGTCTCTCCTGGAGGTGTAAGGGCTGGCCTCTGCTGATGGCTGCCTCTCCTGGAGGTGTAAAGGCTGGCCTCTGCTGATGGCTGCCTCTCCTGGAGGTGTAAGGGCTGGCCTGTGCTGAAGGCTGCCTCTGCTGGAGGTGTAAGGGCTGGCCTCTGCTGACGGCTGCCTCTCCTGGAGGTGTAAAGGCTGGCCTCTCCGACTTCAGGCATCGACAGGGTGGATTTCCTGTCATGGTTGGGATGCTTCCATCCTCTTTGAAGACGGGATCAATACCAATCAGTATTCATCGATTCAGACGGAACACCTCCGTCCGATGCCGCAGTGTTCCTTTCCTGCCGGGGCTTGCAGATGGGGCGTGGGTGGGGAGGTGGGGGTGTGATATGCATCTAAGTGGTTTAATGAGTGTGATAACAAATCTGTTCTACAGTTTGATTCAAATCAAGGATCCATGCAAGATGGTTAAATGATGTTGGACTTGATTTGACTGCCTCCCTTACTGCGGCTCCATGACATGTGTACACCCCCAGACTCTGAGTCCCACCTTAATGTTTGAGCTCCTAATCCAACACCTGTGTGTGTGAGGCACCCTCTTCATGTTTGAGCTTCTGATCCAACTCCTGTGTGTGTGAGGCTGAGGGTGAAAGGGACAGACAAAGAGAGAGTGTGTTTGAAGCTCGTCTGTTTGAATCTGGACATTGCATGCAGACCCCACACTAAGGGAAGACATTTTCATGAGTTGATGCTTAGAGTATGTCATTCCTGCCTGCATCCTACACATTTACATTTATTCATTTAGCAGACGCTTTTATCCAAAGCAACTTACAAGGATGTATACACAGTTTTTACATTTACACTGAGGCACATCAGGAGCAATTAGGGGTTCAGTGTCTTGCTCAAGGACACTTCGACAGGGAATCGAACTGGCAACCTTCTGATCACTAAACGACTTCTCTACCTCCTGTACCACTGCGTACCACTGTTGCTACACCCCGTGATGTCTACCACACATCCACATTAACCTGCTTAGCAAACATCTTGGAATCTTTGGTTAACAACCAACTCAAGTCACTCAGTGCCAAGTCCACACCAATCTGGATTCAGGGGTAACCACAGCCTATCAGCACTACATAAATAAAGGATAATGTATTGTCCGCCAGTCAGTATAGAAAATAAATCGATGTCGAATGTGTCGAACAGGACCCCAACACGCAACAGAGGAACACGCATAGGTTGCCAGTTGCAGCAGTCATTCATTTTTTTGCAGAGGTCATTATTAAGAAATATCAGACCTCCGAACGTTGGAGTTCTTGCTGGTAACCAAGGGTGTTCTGCAAAGATACATTTTGGGTCCTGTACCCTTCACTATTTATATAAATGACATCATCTCTTCATTGAGTTGTTGTCAAGTCCATTTTTATGCTGATAAACCTATTGTGTGTTGTACTGCTGACTCTTTTTAACTCACCATCAGTAACGGGAAAGGAAGATCTTAAATCTTAAACTAGTACTTGATGCAAATGAAACACAATTCATGCTCTTTACTAGAGCTAGACATATATTC
>NC_137914.1:6995027-7007527 GCF_963457725.1 Sprattus sprattus
GCATCCTGACATCTAGTGCATCAGCCGTGCACTTGGAGCCCGGCAGCATGCAGCAGGCAGCTGCGTACCGCGACACGCAGAGCCTGCTGCAGAGCGAGTATTCTCTGCAGGGCAGTGCACACCCGCTCGGCCATGCGCACCAGTGGATCACGTCGCTGTCGCACGCGGAGGGGGCGCCGTGGCCCTCCAGCCCCCTCCACGAGCAGGACATTAAGCCCGCGCTGCAGGGGGACCGGGAGGAGCTGCAGGACTCGCCCGGTCTGCAGCAGCAGCAGCAGCAGACGCAGCCTACACACCTGCTGCACCAACCAGCGGCGCACGGGGGGACCCATCACGACTCGCGGCCGTGGAGGACGGCAACCACCACCACTCACCTAACGAGCATGACGACGTCAAACGTTCAGAGCATGGTTTACACGCAGTCGGGCTTCACCAACCTCGGGTCCTCCGCCGACGAGCAGGGTCTGCATCATCACACTCTCCAGGACGCGCACGAAGACCACCACAGCCCGCACCTCAGCGACCCCGCGCACCAGCAGCCCCATCACCTGCACCAGCAGCATCACCCGGGTCACCACGAGCAGTCGGACGAGGACTCGCCCACCTCGGACGACCTGGAGCAATTTGCCAAATCGTTCAAGCAGCGGCGGATCAAACTGGGCTTCACGCAGGCGGACGTTGGGCTCGCGTTGGGTACGTTGTATGGCAATGTTTTTTCCCAGACCACCATCTGCAGGTTTGAGGCGCTGCAGCTCAGCTTCAAAAACATGTGCAAACTCATGCCACTGCTGAACAAGTGGCTTGAGGAAGCGGACTCCACGTCCGGCAGTCCCACCAGCTTGGATAAGATCGCAGCGCAAGGCAGAAGGAGGAAGAAACGGACTTCTATCGAAGTAGCTGTCAAAGGGGCTTTGGAAAGTCATTTCCTCAAATGCCCCAAACCCGGGGGTGCGGAGTTAACCTCCGTGGCGGACAGCCTACAGCTGGACAAGGAGGTGGTACGGGTCTGGTTTTGTAACAGGCGGCAAAAAGAGAAGCGCATGACAACCCCGTGTGAAACGCTGAACCCTGATGCGGAAGATGCCTACGGGGACACCCCGCCACACCACGGAGCCCAGACTCCGGTTCCGTGACACATGAACGCGGACGACGAAAGGAATGTGTGCAAAAAGAACATGCAGAACCATCTCTTTGTTGTCTCAGTCACGGACCCGTTAGCAGAGAGCTCGCCATACGAGCCAGTCAATGAGCGTACGTGAATTTGAGACTGGTTAGCGGTATGTGCAACCCGTGGTAGGGGTGAGTGATGTGAGGAAAACAATACAAGGGATGGATCCACAAACACCAACCCCACCAAGACACTGAGAGGCTTTTTTGTGTGAATGAAACTGTCTTAATGGAGACGAGTGACAAGCAAACGCTATTATACAGAGCACGGTGCCAGTCCAATTTTCATGCTTGTTTGCCAGATTTGCGTAGAATGAACGACCCGAAAGCTGTGAAGAAAATAGGCGGGAGCTGCATTTGGTACCTCACGCCATCTTTCCTCCATATCAACAGGATTGCACGGGACCAGCAATGGCGACAATACTGTCACTTATTTGCCTTCATTGACGATGCGATAAAACTAGTGAATTATTATTATTATTACCATTATTATTATTATTATTATTATCATTATTATTATTATTGTTGTTATTATTATTGTGTGGTGTAATGAACAAGCTTCATGCCAAATAGCTTGAATCAAAACCACTCAGAGGGCCTCTTAAATAGACACACTCTTAACCTACCCAGGAATGCGTTCAAAACCTTTCTCTCACACACGCACACACACACACACACACACACTCACACACACGCACGCACGCGCGCGCGCGCGCGCACACACACACACACACACACACACACAGAGCGAGACTAGTTCACTAATTGCTCCCCAGAGAGTCGTAAACTTATCCACGTACCAATGTCCTAAAGAATTCCTAGGCTGCAAGTTAAAAGGACAATATACTTAAATATATTAAGCAAACTATTAAATGTCGACTAGAGTTTGCGTTTTAGTTTGGAATTTGACAGTGTGTGTGCATCTGTCAGTGAGAGGGAGAAAGAGAGGGAGGCAGTCTGTGCTTATTTTAGTTAGCAGTGTTAAATGGAGGTTCCCTCTATCTTGGCATCAGAAACTAAATTCTCACGATCAAATGGTTGATAGATTATGAAATGCAATTATTTATTGCTATATTTAATTTAAGGTTCGTTGCTTGTACCTTTCCTACATTAGAACTGCAAAACATACTGACAAAAATGCTGTGACATTATAATTTTGATTATTATTATTAATAATAATAACAACAACAACAACAACAACAATAGTATTCTTATTATTAACAATAATAATAATAATAATAATAATAATAATAATAACAATAATAATAATATTAATGGATAAGGGACTAATAGCCTATCTGCTCCTATTTCATGATAAGTTGTTGCAGCTCCTCTGTAAGATACGAAAGTGTGAGGAGTCGTGGTGTTTTGTATGTGGGAGTGTTTGTCTGCTCCTAGTGTCTTTTTCAGTATTTATTAGTTTCTTCGACCTGCAGCGCACGCGTCACATTAGCAGGGCCTGCCGGGCGCGGGGCCTGCGGCTGTTTCCACGAGCTCTGCTCTCCTGTACTGCAGTTAATCAATTGTCCGATTAACGAAAACAGCCGCTACAAGCATATCATACATGAGATGTGATGTGGGCCTCTCGATGATTTTTGCCGTTGTTATTTTATGGTCGTATTTTTGATTGTTTACTGTCTATCATTCGTGCCAAAGCACAGCACAAAATGGACGCAGTCGCGATGGACTTTTGTTCAACTAAATATTTTACAGCGCATTTTGAAACAGTTTTATCATTAAAATCTGTTTTTACAAGCATGTTCATTGTTTTTACTGTTTAGTCTCTTTTTAAGGCTTGGTCAGATCAATCAATCAAATATACTTGTAAGTATCCAAGTAGCTTGCTTGTGTATTTAAAATCAAATGTATTAACGTCTTATACTTTCCCTTGTTTGAATGGTGCTAGAGGACACACACTTTTATCGATTTTGTATTTAGGCATAGCACGAGGATAAAATAGGAATTCGATGAGGCTTATGTGGTTCCTTCGCTATTTCACATCCTATTTCGAAAATGATCTCTGAAAGGATCCATTTGAAGCTGGAAATAAAAAGAAAACTGAAACAGTAGTTATATTTTAATATAAATTAATTGGGCTCTAACAAGGAATACATTTCACGGACTGCAACCTGCCGAGGGCATGGATTCGGGTCAATGGGTCACATTATTCTTCAACGCTGAAGGTTAAAATTAGAGACATTTTGAAGACCGAGCTGCATGTACATGTAGACCGACACATGTATTTGTTCATAATGAATGAACAAATATCGTTTTGTACACCAACAAATGACAAAAGACTATATGGTACCATAAGTAAATTATTTTCTAATTATTTTACATTAGTAAGACCGAATGCAGATATAATGGAGCATTTTTTTTTTTTTTTTATCTCTGTTTGATCTGTAAACGTCCATAATATCCAGTGTTCTTCATTATACAGATATGTATAGCATTTTCTCGTAATGGATAAGTTTGAACTCCTATAGATTTTTGTTAAGCATCTGCATCCCAAAACAAATGGATTTCTATGTTACACAATTCACCAATCGCATAATCTGAATTCAAATGCTTTGTACCGAGGCCTACCATGTTGTGTGCGTACCCTACATTTTAGATAATTAGGAGGAAAAAACAGATATCTTTTTTATTTAGCCATTGAGTAGTTGAACCCAATTTCGTCGAGATTTCTCAATAGGCTATATACACAGTTGAATCTGAGAGTTGACGTGTTTTTCTCTTTATCGAGATTTCTAGTTCGAGTTCATTTCACGGCCTTATATGGCCATGATTGTGTAAAACCAAGCAATGAGAGAGATCTAAATTATGTGTCTCTTGCGCCATCTAGCGACCACACTGACTCTTTTTCATGTACATACATTTCAAAGGGTAATGGAGCATTACAACTTAAGAAGAAACATAAACATCCTGCCAAGCTATCATCTGCCTGGTGTAAATGTCATCAAGTTGCATCAGTCAGTGATGTGCTCTTAAACTATCCTCAGTGCCTCAGGCAAGGCCATACAAAGATCTTTATTCTGACTCTCTTTGAGAAGATAAGACATATTCCAATGTGAGGAACAAGATTTACATGGCTCTGGATTAATACAAAAGTCCACACAGTGTAATTATTTTTCTGTCTGCCATTGCACATCGTAATAGTAATGGCTAGTAGACTGCCGTCAAGTCGTCTCGTGTCAGTCCTCATGTCTAGCCATCGTGTCTGAGATGCTGTATTTACATGTTTTGTATTAAGTCAAAGTCAAAATCAAAGTCAGTTTATTATGGTCACACACGACACACAACAACACCCATGTGCATATTTTAGGTGGCGACACAGGACACACTCACACACACATGCCGAAGAGGTCGCAGTGAAACGTATCCTCTGCATTTATCCCATCCTGGGCTGTCCCTCCTCCAGGGCAGCCAGGAGCAGTTGGCAGCCCCTGGACCAAGTCAAGTGATCATGTCCCTCTTTGGTCAGGGACGTCCAGGTGAGTGATCTGTTTTTCGGCATGTTTTTTCTGTTGTGGTTCTTAGTTGGAGGAAACCCCTTGTGAACACAGGGAGAACATGCAAACCCCACACGGAAAGGCCCGGGACTCGGGAGATAGCCCACCTGAACACTGAAGGCCTGGGGAGAACGTGCCCCCAGTACCAACAGCAACCCACGCGGAATCAAAACCTCAGCCACCGTCCACAACATAAAAACCTCAGCCACCGTCCACAACATAAAAAGAGTAACAAAATATGATTAGGGGTGCACGGAGGGGTGTGTCTGCACTCAGTTACCTTCTGCCATTTATTTATTTCCGCCTGAAAATAAACTGAACCTGAACTTTTGGCCTCTTCTGACACTAAGCAGTCCATACTGGTGTCAAACAAACAAACAAACAAACAAGGCTGACTTTCAAGTCAGTTTTTATTGCACAAGCGATTCACTGCAACACACACGTGTTATAGATGATAGGCGATCCAGGACACACACACACACACACACACGCACGCAGGCCTGAGGTCGCTGTGAATTCACCCTCTGCTTTTAACCCATCCCGGATCGTCCTTCCTCCAGTATCCTCCAGGAGCAGTGGGCAGTGTCAGCCTCCACATATCAGTTTTTATCAATATCAGTCTAAATGCACCCTCTTCTCTCAACCCATAGTATAGCATGTTTGTTTTACTTCACCCTATAACTCCTGTTGTATCATATGTGATACATGAGTTTTTTAGATGTCTTTGTCTTCATGATACTTTCCTGATAAACCTGTTGTATGCAATCTGACACGTCTTCAGCCCTCTGGCAGATTATCTGTGCCATAAATGGCTGTCTTCATGCAGTAACTCACAAGTATTTGGAAGGGAAAGTATGACAAGTACTTTATCTGTAAACCCTCCATTGTCTTTGTTTTGCAATTCATAACACTTACAGAAAGACCATACTTCAGCAGCTGTTTGATGACACGAAACTTTGTACATGGAGTCAGGATCCCTTCCTGAGTTGGTGCAAAAATGTTGCATTATTTGACTACTGGGGGTGCTGTAATAAGCGAAAACATTTTTTATGCTTATGAAAAGGTGAAATAGAGGTTCCTGTTTGGGGGAAAATTAGTTTATTTTTGTTTTTGTTTCTAAAATAAAACATCTTGTGATAAATAAATAACAAAATTGCCATAAAGGACTGATGTATGAAATATGACACAGAAAAAAAAACATTTTATGTGTAAATGACAACATTAATATTTGTATTTTGTCAAAAGGTCCAATAAACACTGAAACTTAAAAAAAGCAGAGAAGATGAAGACAAAACCAGAATCAATGTTGATTAAATACCTGAAGGGGGTGTACATGAGTTAAGGCCGAAATATACTTCTACCACTCCGTTACTCTGTGGTCACGCGGTTGTCACGACGGACTCATTTTCATTTTGATAAGAGCAAAACAAATAAAAAATATGGCGGCGGACCAAACTCCGTGTATGGTCGTATTTGTACATAAAAGTTGTTTGACTTTTTGTGATTTGTGAAAGCCCGTAGCTTCTTTAGTAGGTTCTTTGTTGTTTTCCACGTCTCCGATCCGTACAGGAGAATGGTTTTAATGCTTGAATTGAATAGCCGTATTTTGGTCCTGAGGGTGATGTTGCGTGCTCTCCAAATGGCCCCCATCATTCCAAATGCCGCTCTTGCCTTGCCTATTCTCCTCTTAACGTCCCCTTCTGATCCACCATCACTCGCTACCTCGCTTCCCAGGTAAATGAAGGAGTCAACTTCCTCTAGTGGTTGTTGGTTTACTGTCAAGCTTGCTAGTGTCTTGGTACTTACACAGAGTTTAAGTACTGAGACAACGAAATGCAGTTTAGCATCCAACCAGAAGTGCAAAATAGCAATAAAAGTGCAGAGTATGTGCATATGTAAAGTGGAATAAGTGAATAAATAAGATATATACAGTAAGAGATAGGTATGAAATATGAACAGAATTGGGACTAGCAGCAATTGAGGTCGGAAGTGTAGATAGATATGATAAAGTGCAGGTGTAAGTATAAGTGGAGGAAATAAGTGAATGAGGTAGTAGTAATATAATGATTAGTAAGTATTGTATGGTGTAAGTACAGTTAATACAGTAATACAGTAAAAAGCTATAGTGCAGAGTCTGCTCCCTCTGGCCACACTTTGGCCACACTCTGTCCTCCCTGTGGGTTTCACACGTTTGATGAGTGGTGTGTATTTAGGGAGAAGGAACAAAGAGAGGTGGTCAGACTGTCCTAGGTGGGGGAGGAAGGCTGCCTTGTAGGCATCAGCCATGTTGGTATAGGCTTTGTCCAAAGTCTTGTTTCCTCTAGATGTATTGACGGATTGACAGAGACGTTAGTTACAAAAATTGGGAGGTACACGTCAGGCCAAGGAGAGGTGCTCGGAGAGGGTTTGCCACCACGGAGAGGGCTCTCCATGTCTCCGTAACCGGCCGACCATAAATTACGATTTACAGATGGCACCTGCAACACAAGAGATCTAAAACATAAAGGCTGCAGAAATGGGATCAGCCAGCAGAGGTCAGTAGTGGGTTGTTGATCACAAATCTCATCTCATCAGTTGATCAGAGGCTTCGGTGGATCAATAAATACACAGAGATACTTAGAAATAGATACACAGGGAGAGCAAAAGACTGGCAGATAGACAGACAGAAAAACTGTGTGTACATGTGTGAGTGTGTGTGAGAGAGAAAGAGAGTGAGGGAGAAAGATACACAAAGAAGTGACCAGTAGGACATTAAGGTAGGGTAAAATGATCACTGTTATATTTAATGACTTAGCTTCCACACAGCCACTCACCTATATCTATCTTACATTCATAGGAAGTTATTGATACATCTTATGTTACAAAGGGTCAGTTCGGTACACTCTTTCCCCCAGTATTTACAATATATCACCCACAATAGGTTCAAAGGTCACAAGCAATTCCGGACACACAACACAGACTTGCATAAATGGCTCTAAAGTCTACTGTATAGATCTCAGCACGGCTAGGGCTCAATGAAAAGGGTTGGTGGGGAGTAGTGGCGGGGAGTTTTTGGGAAGAGGGGGGTGGGGTGGGATGGTGCGAGGGTTGCATCTCTGACCTTTTACGGGAGGATTTATCAGCATCGGGCCGGGAAAGAGGAGGAAGAGGGGGAGATCTCGTTACTTAGGTTTCCATAGCTACAAGCTAAACAGCAGAAGCAGAGGTACAGTTGAGGTTGAGGTTAAAGAGGGGTTGGGGAGTCCTGTGTAAAGCTCAAGGGTCTAAAACTGCACCAATGGGGCCACACCAGGAAGAGCTTTTATACACAAGGGAAGGTATAGGTCTTCCTTTACCTTGTCACATGTTTTACATCGGAGAAGGTGTTTGATGGAATTGCTTCCGGGTCAGGGGTCATAATTCGATCTGCTGCATACATTCTACAAGTTCACAAGCACAACAACTGGAATTGCACACACTAACAAAAAAGTATTGCACTCATATGCGCGCCGGCCTGAAGTTATTTCTGCAGTAGAGTCAGAAAGACATTAGCTCATCAACACCGAAAAAAATAAATATAGAAAAAGAAAAAAGTACCACAAAAAAATAACTTAAAAAAAGTCCATACAAAAACAAATCACAGCACATATAGAAAAGTATAACCAAAAATTACCAGTACACCGAATTTAAATAACATTATTCATCTAAAAAACAACAGATACCATTGTTAGTAATATAAAACAAACTCTTTTATAAGAAATAATATTTGAATTAAATTATACTGTCTCTGACATCAGGCACAAATGTCAAAAAAATATCCAAAAGCGTATGTGTGTGGTTCTCTGGCCCTCATTGCTTTTGATACACAGACACACACACACACACACAAACAGACACACACACACACACACACACACACACACACACACACACACACACACACACACACACACACACACACACACACACACACACACACACACACACACACACACACACACACACACACACACACACACACACACACACACACATTCAATACCACAGAGAGGGATAGAGAGAGGGGGAGGGATGCAAGAAAAGAGAAGAGAATGTGAGGCAGCAGATTGAGACATAGCAGGGGTACATATTTGTGTGTGTGTGTGTGTGAGTGTGCCTGTGTGTGTGTTTGCCTGTGTGTGTGAGTGTGCCTGTGTGTGTGTGTATGTGTGTGCCACAGATTGAGAGATAAAGGGAGGGCATCGGAAAGCATAGAGGATGGTTCAAAAACACAGAGTTTAAAAATCTCCCACAGGACAACTGTGCTTTTGTGTTTTCACTGTACATGATTTAGCCACGAGACCACACTAACACACTCCTGGCTGTCCTGCCGCCTCCACACACACATACACACACAAACACACACACACACACAACACACACACACACACACACACACACACACACACACACACACACACACACACACACACACACACACACACACACACACACACACACACACACACACACACACACACACACACACCAGTGCATCTCTAATGCAGACACATGCAGTCTTTTTGGCATGGTGGAATGAGTGAATCAAACACTAGAACCTTCTCAGGATTTGCTTCTGAGTCTTAGTGTTACAGTGTTGTGTGTGTGCATGTGTGTGTTTTTTTTTTGATGTGTGTGTGTGTGTGTGTGTGTCTGTTGTGTGTGCTCTTGTGTGTGTGTGTCTGTTGCGTGTGCTCTTGTGTGTGTGTGTGCTCTTGTGTGAGGTTGTGCCACTTCACTGAACAGACCCAGCTGAGCACCATCTCTGCCTGCAAGCCTAGGGCTCAGTGACAATGACTCATCCATGCACCATGCACGCACGCACGCACGCACGCACGCACGCACGCACGCACGCACGCACGCACGCACGCACGCACGCACGCACGCACGCACGCACGCACGCACGCACGCACGCACGCACGCACGCACGCACGCACGCACGCACGCACACACACACACACACACACACACACACACACACACACACACACACACACACACACACACACACACACACACACAGGTAAACAGGATCGCATGCATAAACACAGGGACATAAAAGATCAAACACACATATACACAATGCACTAATGCCCCTTCCTATCAAAACAATAGGGAAGCATCCTGAATGTCTGGGTATCTATCTGAGCCACAGACGTCTAAAATGGAGGATTCAATATCTCAGTCAGCACAATATGTACCTGGGGGTGTGTTTAGGGTCACATGCCAGTCTAGATGTTATACTCCCGTGACAATGAGTATGGGTCTTACACTATGCTATGTGGTGTTGGTTAAAAGCACAGTTAGGGCACGATAGGTGTGGTCAAACACTTCTTCTCACTTGGGACTGTCTAGTCTGTGAACGAGCAATCTGGCCTCATAGTGAAATGGGGATGAACTAATGGACAACGCCAACAGAGGGAAGTCAGTGGACTGCAGCAAATATTTTCACTTAAGGAAACACTGCTTGTCACTGAAGGAAACACTGCTTGTCACATCAACTGGTACATTTGCTCTCATCACTGCCTAAAGGGCCAAGTGTATGGCACTCAGCCTCAGACTGCCTGGAGGATGACACTGCCCTTGCTTTAGGTTGGCAGGGGGCTATCTATACATCGTAAGGCTTCAAGAAACTTCACCCTAAAATCAACACAAATGTCCAAAACAACAATGCTACTTGGATTTGTAGAGAACTGGTCATTTGCAGGATTAAATAGAATTTGTAAATAGATTTGTATTAACATTTTTTTCCACAATTTTGCGTGTCAACATATTCTTGGGGGGGTAAAAAAGAAATGTGACAGTGGATTCCTGCGATTCCTTGTTGGTTATCACAGTCTTTGTTAAATAAAGCTACCAAGAACTTAAGCTTTTCTTCAAGAAGCGTGCCAACACCTTACACAAATGCACAAGACGCTTTGAGGAGTGTCGCTGTCTTTGCTGACTGCCCCTAAAGGCAGCACAACATCCCCCTCAACGGGTCCTTATGGGTGACTGCGGTCTGACAAACACCCATGCAGATCCATCCGACAGGAGACAACACAGACAACACCACTCACACCCATCATCAGCGAGACCTGCCTTCATTCACTCTCTCATCAGTAGACACATCACAGGTACAATCAGCTCAACGCTTCTGAGGAAAACTAAGAGACAAACCGGCATGCAATTTAGTCTGGCAGACGCAGACACAACACGGGACAGACGGACACAAATCTGAAAAAAATCAAAGCCCAGCGCACCCTCTTCTTTTGTGGCCCTGTGTGTTTTTAGTCATGTGTTTGGTAATTCCCTGTCCTCCTCGCTCCATTCTAGAGTGTTCTGCTTGAAGGCCTCTTGTACAGGAAACATGCATGGGCTTTTTAAAGGCAAGGCAGTTCCACAGAGGGTTTTAAAGCCAATTGGTTTAGACCACATGCTGTCTGCAGGGTAGGGATGGTCGCTCAGATCCTGCTGGAAGATGTGACTGAAACAGGCTCTTCATGTTGGCTGTTCTTCTTTAAATTACCGTTATTATTGTTTATGTTATGAATTCATTATCAATTGTTCTATTAATGATATAAATAGATTGATTCACTAATTAATCAACCATTAGGAGTCACATTTCGTTAATCATTTCAGTGCAAACTGATCTTTCAGAGAGTTGAACCAACCAATGGACGGAATATTCTGTATTCTGGCTACATCAGCTGCTGTCTGGACTGAAGAGGTCATTCACATCTCCAGACAGGCAGCGAGCAGACCTGTCCAATCGCACACAGACAGAGAGCAGACCTGTCCAATCGCACACAGGCAGAGAGCAGACCTGTCCAATCGCACACAGGCAGCGAGCAGATCTGTCCTATCACACACAGCCAGCAAGCAGACCTGTCCAATCACACACAGGCAGCGAGCAGACCTGTCCATTCACACACAGTACGCACTGAAGAGGGTCACAAACAGTGCACACACAATTAGCACAAGTTTGTGAGATCATTTGAGTATGCCGTAGTATTCCTACACAGGCATATCAATATCACATGGACATTATTATTGGAGCTAGGAGTGGTACTAAGCTCATGTTCTCTCCTGATGTATTAACATATAATATATGTGCCATGACAGGGCCAATGAGAGGCTCAGACTCTATAAAACTGTAAAACCAGACGGCTGAAAGATGTTATGTAGACATGCTGCCGTTGCAATTACTGGCTGCACCGAGGACGTCATCTGACCGTGGGTGGAGTTACTCGGCAACGGCGTCATCGACTCCCGCTCTCTCTCTCTCTCTCCCACTCTCTCTCTATCCCCCTCTCTCTCTCTCCCTTCAGCTCTTGCTTGCTTTTGTCTGATGCTTTCATGCTTTTGTTTTCACCACCACCACCACCATCATCCTCGTCATCTTCATCATCTTCACCAACATGGTCTTTGTGATGCAGTCATCAACCCCTCGTAGGGTGTTCTCCAAGAGGAAAGCAGGAGAAGGGGTGGGTGGGGGGGGGTGGGGGGGCAATGGAGACATAAGGGGTCCGTGCAAGGCATTGTGGGAATCTAACCCTTCAGCGGATCCGTCTCTGAGACCTCGGTGTCCATGTCGGAGTCGCAGAGCGACTGGCCCGTGTGGTCGCTGTCCGGCGTGTGCAGGTTGTCCAGCGAGTGTGTGTGAGTGTGTGTGTGGGTGTGTGTGTTAGACGGGTCGGTCCGTGAGTACAGGCCCAGGTCCAGCAAGTGGGAGGACGATTCGGTGCTGTCATCGAAAGAGCCGTCGTAGTAAAAGTCGTCCACATCCACAAACCACTCGGGCCAATATTTCCGACGGATGCG
>NC_137914.1:7012527-7057527 GCF_963457725.1 Sprattus sprattus
GACAGGCTTTTGCATAAAAAGTAGTACTAGTGATATACGTAAGAATCTAAATGGTATTAGATAGTATATTTAGTATTCAAGGTTGAAGTTTCTTTTATCAGATGTTTGGTAGTGTTTCACATCAGAAGTGCAGTATTTAAAAATGAAATACAATATGTGTTTTGTTAAAATACGTTCTTTAAAAAAAGATGTCTAGACCGGCCATAGGGTTACTCGATACCTTTGTTGTTTGTTTCAGGCATTTATACATACATACAATGGAATGTTGGAACCCTTGTGTTTTTATCACAAAAACTACATTATTAAACGTTTACATAGGTAAAACCTCTAAGACTGCGGCTGCCTTTGGTGGTGTATTATGGCTTTAACCTCAGAGACGGTCATAGGCCTACTAAGGCCTGAAATTCGTAACTTCTCCACTCCAAAACGACAATCAGCTGTACATAAACTAATTTTCCTTTTTAACTGGCCTCTCCTGGGACAACCTGGAAGCGCTGAAGTGCGTGAGTGCCGGGCGCACAGATGGGAGCTGTTCGCTTCGGAAGGGTGCTGAAAAATATGTTCAAACTCGCGTCATGGAAAATGTTCTGCCATGTTTGCTGAAGTCTGTTGTTATGTGAACTGGCTGAAATCAGATTGCCTTCGAACAAACCTTAAAACGTCATTGATACACCCACATTTGTCAAACAGCCATGATGAAATTGAATAAACTGAATGTAAAGGTTGCTTCACAAAACCATGAAAGTCTATCGTAGACTAGGTTAACGACTAGTTCGTTATAACCTTATATACACATGACCTTTACATCTAGAGGTATTTTCTGACATTTAGTATGAGATTGTGGATTACGGCTCATTTCATATCACTGCAGGTGTCCCAAGATGTCTCTGTGTGTAGGTCTAGGCTATACGTCCGCTGCGTGTGGGACTAGCTATTCTCTCCTAAATGCAAAGGCATAACATTTCAACTTAAGCCTCATATTTCATCTTTCGATAACCTACGAACCCCGGCTGTGCATTTAATTGCCATCTGTGCTCTCACGGGAGAGGTCGATGGAGGTCATTCTGACACAACTGCAGTATTTCCTCCGGGACCTCTCTCGACAATAACACGAGTAGACATCTTTGACACAAAATGCCCCCGTAGCACTGTTGTCCTTGAACCATTCGGTGCCAGAAATAGGCTCTTTGGACAGCTTACTCAAATGTACCAAACGCGCTATTATTATTTTGCACCCAGCCGTGGATAGGGCACTGTTTATTTCCAAACTGACTAGAGTCGTGCCATCCTTTTGAAGACGAGCAGTCTACAACAACTGAAAAGGCTGGGCAATTCCGCTCGTGCGAGTCATTAGGGAAACACGGACTCTGCATCACGTTTACTCGACTCACAGACTCACGAGCGCTGTTCTCAACGTTATTTTTCCCCCTGCTCATGCCCCCCCCCCCCCCCGTCCCCCTCCTCTTTCCCCTTCTCCCCTAACCCCCACCGCACCCAGCTCCCTCAGATGGCAAAATTACACAATATACATTACGAAAAAATGAATTCCCACGTAGGTCGGTATTTAACGCATAACTAAATTCCCAACACACTATTTACACGGAGTCAGCTGTGAGTCGTGATGTTCCTCTGCCAGGCAGAGTGTGTTTGGTACCTAATAGCCAGCAGTTCGTGCAGCAGATAGGCAGCGGCAGCAAGGAGAGCGCCCCCGGTCAGATAGAGCGTTTTCCTCCACCAGGAATCCGAGCCCAGCGCCGACATGATCCCTGCGTAGTCCTGCAAGGGGTAGGCGAGGATGTACCCATATAATGAATACTGCTCATCCAAGCCGCACAGGCCGAAGGAGAAGCTCTGATTCCGGCCGAAGTCAACCACACAGGAGGGAGACCAGGCGAACCCTATTCTCCAGTACATTCTTCCTTCTTCGTCTCCTTTTTCCGCCCTTTGGCCCGTTCAGGCTTCGGCAAGGGAGGCTTCATGGGTGCTAGTGGTGCGCGGCGAGGGCCGGATCGGGACTGGGGAGCTCGGGGGTCGCGGGCATCTCGCCTGGCTGTCGTCCCCGCGTAGGGGCCGGCATCCTTCGCAGCCGAACACCGCCGCTGACTGAATGAGGAGGAGTGACGTCACGGGGAGTGTATTGCTCAGCACTCACCCCCACCTCACGGACACACACACACACTACAAGTTACAATCTCCATCGCCACGTAACCTTGAAAAATGTCAATCACTCATCACACTTCAGCATCCCATCAAATAAGCGCTTAGCCTATTAGAGAACCAATATCCCACCTAGAGCTCCCTTTTACAGGGCGCTTTCATCTCTGGATATTGCGTAACAGCTTCGTTCCTATTGCAAAAGTAAACAAATTGCCGGCGATGCACTTACAGCAGGTGTCGCTATGCTGCAGTTAAATGATGTTCAGAGCCCAAGTCACATTCCTAGTCGTCAGGGACATAACGACGCCCCCGACATAAAGACGCGTGTGATACACAATATTTGTACCACAATGGTTATTTTTTTATTACACATCGCTCAACTTAGCCCAACTTTCAAGTAACAACAAAAGCGTCGTTGGTGATAAAAGCGTGGATCCGGGTATCGAATATTGACCACTTATACGGTCACCCTAGGGGAGGTTCAATGCAGTCAGCGATTCTTATCCCGTGCACTTTTTCAAATTCAGGGAGTGTTCCACGTGGTCCTCTAGCTGTCCGTTCAGTGTTTGCGGTCATACAACTCCAGCGTTCGTACACAGCCCTGGCTCTGTAAAAGGGAAACAAATATAGTGGCTCGGACCGAGCCATAATCCATCCCAGCCAGTCACCACAGGTGCTTCAGAAGTACGGGAGGGATGAAATTTGATTGGCTGTTGAGCTCATACAAATTCTCGAGCTGCATCTTAAATAAATCCAAATGGCACAATAAAACATGTACTCCTTTAAGATAATAATAATAAAAAAAACAGACATCAAACCAGAATGCATGAAAACGTATGTACGTACGTTAACTAATGTAGATCAACAAAAGTGACCAGGTGGCATTTTGGTTTGTCTTCAAATACTCTGCCATTCCTAGCCTCTCTCTACTGTATTCCCAAACACACACACACACACACACACAGAGAGACATTTCAGAGCGGAAGAAAAGACACGCCACGGCAGAAATGAAGACAAATCTCCAAATACAACAGTCAAATTTACTTTGCAATAAAAAAGGGAGCAGACTATTGGCCTGTATGATGATGTTTTCAACATGACTGCCATAGTTGGTCATCTCAAATAGGCATGAGGCCCTATAGTGTGTCAGTCAGTGGTGAACAGTGGCTGGAACTGTAGATAAGGCCCATGTCCCAGTCTCTCTCACTGACATATGCGCACACATACACACACATTTTTACTGATCTGAGAACAGGAATGAATGTCACATCAGCTCAATCACCAAGTCACCGTCACACCACAATAAAACTGCTTAAAAATCACCCAAACTACTACAGTACATCAATACCAGCATAAAATAAAGGTTAATGTGTTTGGGCTGATCAGTGATTGATATATATATATGTGTGTGTGTATATATATATTTTATTCCACGCTAAATTACATTAAATGGAAATTAAAAAAAGAAAGGGCACAACATAGGGATTGTTCATCAAGGGGACTGGGTCAGATGAAGCAACAGAACTGAAGACATTTCACACAACCCCTGCCATGAACACCTATGACCCCTGACCCCTGAAGCATACATTACAAAACAGTGTCCAATAACATCAAGGCTCTGCTTCCTCACGGCTTTGATGTTTTCATTCAAAGAGCCAATCAGACTGCTGTGACAGACAGCCTGCCAGCCAATCAGACTGCTGTTACAGACAGCCTGCCAGCCAATCAGACTGCTGTTACAGACAGCCTGGCAGCCAATCAGACTGCTGTTACAGACAGCCTGCCAGCCAATCAGACTGCTGTTACAGACAGCCTGCCAGCCAATCAGACTGCTGTTACAGAGAGCCTGGCAGCCAATCAGACTGCTGTTACAGAGAGCCTGGCAGCCAACTGGTGGTGTGCGTGTCCATTTTGAAGAAACACAAAAGGAAAAGGATTGCTCTACTCCCTGAGGGATGAAAACACTCCATAGGAGACACCCACACACAAACACACACACACACACACACACACACACACACACACACACACACACACACACACACACACACACACACACACACACACACACTAATGATCAAGTTTTCTTTGTTCCCACTGAACCCCCACTAAAACAGGTGCCCTGTGGGATTATTCAAGGAAGTCAGGATCATCAACTTTCACTTATTCCCCCCCCCTCCCCCCCTACTTCCACACTCCACTTCATCACCCCAATCCCAATCCAAGGCTTTACCCCCCCCCCCCCCCCCCCAACAGTCTGGTCTGCTTCCCCCCCTCCCTTAAGGTCACATGATCATCAGAGGACAGGTACAATATGAGTCTGTTTCTCTGCTTCTGTTCCTCTGATAGGTTGAGGGGTCATATTCCCCCTCAGACTGTGCATAGGGGGCGGGGCAGAGAGAGAGAGAGAGGGGGTGCTGACTGGATGGCTCTTGGGTGCTTTGCTGGCAGCAAGTCTATGATTGGCCGTAGGAGTTGTTCTGGTTGCCATTGGAACCCTGGTCGTCGCTGGAAGTGAAAACACAAAAGAGGCAAATTAGTGAAATCCCGTTTCAAGGAAATTAAGTGGAATAAATGGTTTCATTCATACATCTTGACACAGCTGTTTTCAGAGATTGGAGAATACCGTCTCTGACTCTGCCCGAGTCCATTGCTATAGTTTCTCCCTATTGATCTCCCCCTCAGCGCACAGGAAATAAAGTGCTTATCAAATCAGGCAGCTGAATTCCTTCAGAAATTCACCCAGCAGACAGAAACATAAATCATTATTATATGACTGCGTACCTCCTCAAATCTGCTCTCCACTACATTAACACAGTATATGCACATCATTCATTAATATCGGAGGACTAAAGTAAACCCCTAAAGATACAGTATTGGTAATAACTGTGTGAATAAAAACTAACTGAAGTCAGCCTTGTTTGTTTGTAAACTGCCCTTCAGTTCACCTCTTAGCACTAGTATGCTAACATCTACACTCTACTAGGACTGAAAAGGGCTAGACTGAGGCCTCCCGGTTGAATCCCTGGTGAGTGGAAGATTGAAACACTCCCTCTGAAGAATTCAGAAACAGCTTTAATTGGCCAAGTAAGTTCGCACAAACAAGGAATTTGTCTTGGTGCAGTGTGGGCTTGCTAGTGGCTGTAGTTGAGAGGGCTTCACACAGGTTACCTAGGTGGAGGCTTGGGCTTGGGCATCTTGTTGAGCACGGCGGCCATTTCCTTCCGGTCGTCAAAGTTCTTCCACTGGTCGTAGAGCTTCAGGATGACTCGAATGATCTCCAGGATCTGCACACACACACACACCACACACACACACACACACACACACACACACACACACACACACACACACACACACACACGTAGCGTCAGACAGCATGTCAAAACTCTCACAGAACGACAAGCAACGGATTGGATATTCTGGAGAGGCAGATCTGCTTTAAGCAGGGTGGGTGAATAATATGCAGCATCACTGCAACACACACAGTGTAATAAGTTTGTGGATGATTCATTTGCAAGTTTGTGGAGATGAATATCATCATGCTGTTTTTACAACTGCATCTTCCATTCAACTTACTCCCAATAATTTTAGATGTCAATGCGGTTTGATTAAAGTTAAATTATTCACTGAAGTTTAATAACAGATATATT
This sequence comes from Sprattus sprattus, assembly GCF_963457725.1. NCBI lineage: Eukaryota > Metazoa > Chordata > Actinopteri > Clupeiformes > Clupeidae > Sprattus > Sprattus sprattus. Next base: position 7,018,338 of record NC_137914.1, read on the forward strand.
GTGGCTTTGCTTTGATTATATCTGTTCATAGATATCTTCTTATCTATCCATCCATCTATCCATCTATCCATCCATCCATCTATCTATCTATATACATATATCTCTATATATATATTACACTCACTTTCTCCATGTCCACAGACAGCTCAGCAAACCACTGCCTGGCATCCTTCTGTTGGACCACACACGCCACGTGCAGACAGGCTTGAGAAGGAAAGCAGGGGGGGAAGATATTTAACGTGACACCCTGACCGACTGGATAACAATGATGAGAACAAGAGGATATATGCAATCGTTGAGTGTTATCGCTGAATAACAGTGAGGCAGAAATTACCCAGAGCGATCATGAAGGGTGGGTACAGCAGGCAGAGGTCAGTTCTGTACGTGTCGTTTACTATCCTCCTGCAAGGAAATGCACACATAACATACATTATGTAACATTCAAAAACATACACTCATTCAGACAGTCCTTTACACAGGGAAGGATGCACAAACACAGTACTTATAAATACAGTTGTAAAAGACTGGCATTAGGCGCGCGCACAACACTCACTCACTCTCTCTCTCTCTCTCTCTCTCTCTCTCTCTCTCTCTCTCTCTCTCTCTCTCTCTCTCTCTCTCTCTCTCTCTCTCTCTCTCTCTCTCTCTCTCTCTCTCTCTCTCTCTCTCTCTCTCTCTCTCTCTCTCTCTCTCTCTCTCTCACTCTCTCTCTCTCTCTCTCTCTCTCTCTCTCTCTCTCTCTCTCTCTCTCTCTCTCTCTCTCTTCTCTCTCTCTCTCTCTCTCTCTCTCTCTCTCTCTCTCTCTCTCTCTCTCTCTCTCTCCTCTCCTCTCTCTCTCTCTCTCTCTCTCTCTCTCTCTCTCTCTCTCTCTCTCATCTCTCTCTCTCTCTCTCTCTCTCTCTCTCTCTCTCTCTCTCTCTCTCTCTCTCTCTCTCTCTCTCTCTCTCTCTCTCTCTCTCTCTCTCTCTCTCTGATGTGCACGCACCAGGCGAGAGGAAGCAGCATGTCCTCCTGCCCCATGTCTTGAACATACTGCAGCAGGGTCTGTACGGGTGGTAGACAATCAGACAACAGTCCTGTAAAAGACAGAATCAATCAATCATATATCTATCCATCCATCCATCCATCCATCAATCAATCAATCTTTAGAATTAGGTCCACCAGGACACACATGGTGCCAAAATCAGGGCAGAGAATGTCTTCATGAATTCTCTCCTGACTGTCATAGTAGAGCTACTGCACAAGGCAATGCCTCTTTAGATCACACTGCATTTTAATAGCCAAGCCAAACGTTCTTACCATGAGCTCCAACAAGTAGAACTCACACTCCAGTATCTGTAGATAGACGAAGAGGAAGGGATGACGACAGGAAGAGAGATGGGATACACAAGTGGGACAGACGGAAACAAGTTATGCTACAACTCAAGCTCTCAGCAAAGGGGGAAGCGATGTGAAGGATTGCCTAGCGTGTCCTCAGCGTGTTGCTGATGCGGATCCGCTAATCACTTCGCAGTGCTTACAGTATATCAATACATGTTCCACAAGCCCTTTGGACAGGTGGAACGCGAGCAATGGCCGCCTCGCCCATCAACCATCGCCTGGATACCAGAATAAATAACTTTGCCTGGGCGATAGCAGACCACTTGCAGTGGCATGAGAAGACGCAGTGGGTGGGGTAGGGGTGGGGGTGGTGGGGTGCCAGGCTAGTGGCGCACACCCACACGCCTCTGCCAGTTCTGGCAGGTGGGTGGCAACACATTGGGTGGAATGTGACGCCACAGGCAGCCTGAGGTGGCCCCCTCTCCACAAGCTCCCAGAGCCAGCATGACTAATGGAGCTCTGCTGAGGAGGGGAGGCCATCAGGAACGACCACGCACACACACATGCACGCACACACTAATATGGACACACTTGATATGTGTGAAGGCACACTCACACAGGCACAGAGATTCAAAAAAGTACAATCGAGCAGACTTAGAGGTTACACACCTACTTAGAGGTTTACACACACACACAAACTTGGAGAAACTAAACAAGGCACGCATTCAAAAGGAATCTGGTTTTATTCAGCCATCCTGAGTATCTAATCACAAATCTATTGCAAGTTGTGGATATTCGATAGATTCAAATGCTAGATTACAGTCAAGGTAAATGTTTGTGTGCCAACTGGGCCAATCCAAACTCTTTCTACTTACGTGGTTCATTCTGTAAGGGAACTCTTTGGGGAAGGCATAGGAGAATCGGGTTTTCACTGCAAAACACCAGGAGACACACGCAGGAAAGTAGTTTAGCTTCACAGTGACTTACCCACGAGTTCAAACTGTACCATTGGCACGTTGAGCTGATTTTCACTCGGACTTAATGTGTTACATTAACGCACATTTTTTCTGGACTATTTTCTTTGCACATTGCGCATACTCTAATTCCTCAAACTGTGAACTTTTGCACATGGTTCTTGAGTTGTAGGGCTTGCTATTGTTATGCACCAAAATGCCAAAGAAAATTCCTTGTATGTGTAAACTTACTTGGCAATTAAAACGATTCTGATTCTTATTCTTTATCAAGCATTTCCTGAGTGCCTGATGATGAAATCTATCACCAGCAAGATTCTACTGTGTTTGGAGTTAATAGTCACTTACACACAGAGGTGGCTGCAGAGATGAGCCTGGTGTTGGACACCACACCGAATTCCTTAACAAGTAAGAAGGAAGGAAAGTGTGTGAGGAAAAACAAGAAATAAACAATACAAAGTAAGTAAGGAGAGTTTTGTACTGAATTAAGCTACATGAAAACAGCAGAGGAGGAGAATAGCTACCTCAACTTTTGATGCAAGGAACACACAGGTAGGAGCCATGAGCACAGGGTCAATGCTCTTCAGAGAGTACCTGCAGAGACAGGAGTCAAAGGTCAAAGTGCAAACACCGGAGAGTCACATGGCATCGTGCCCCAACGTTATGTAGAAATAGAGGCAGTTTTCGCCAAAATGAGAGATTCAGTTAAATCTAATCCATGTTGTGGTCGCTTTACATTTGTAATGAGCTTTCGATGTCCATGCTTTTTACAGTCATTAGTTTCAACCAACCCATATACCAGCAACACCCTCCCACCATGTCAACCACAGTAGCTCACCTGGCATAAAAGCGCTTGAAGTAAACAGTTGCTGTGGCAATGACCTGCTGTCGGAGCTTCAGGTGTTCGCCGAGGGCCTGAATGACTGAAATAAACAGGGAGAAAAATCAAACCCCTAACGTTCATGAGCCAATAGCCCCTCTGGGTTCACACGGAGTGAAGACACTGCACTGACACACCTCTGCACAACAGTTGTCTAGGGATGGGTACACATAAAAGCCTGCAAGGCTACATAAGGTCAAGTGATTTTGCACACTACTTTATTCCTAGACCCCACAAGATAAATAGTAAAGTGCAAGTTGATGGTGTGCCGCATAGGTGCTCTTGTCAGAGTGTCCTGCTAAATCAGATTTTTTTTATCAGTGGATTTCAGAAGATAAAAGCATGTAAAGGATAGAGATTAATTACAACTGGGCTTGGCAATGATCAATGACTGACATAAAGACGTATTTTCCTAAACAGCTTGAAGATGCTAGCTACCATTAGCAAAGAAGATCTGCAACTTCCAGTACTCCTCCTCCGTCAGGAACTTCAGGTCCTTTTGTCGCTCCTTTATCAGGTCTTGCTTGTCCAAGACCCACTGCAAGCTTACAAACCACCAAACAACACGATTACAACTCACTCAAGCAAAATCACAGCATAAGCCTAACTGTAGAGTGATATTCTCAGATAACAGCGCCATAAGAACTTTGTAAGGGGGGCCATATCTCATGATTCAGACACATGTTAGACACAGGGCACATTCAGCATAATTGAATGGGTTCTTCGTGTAAGATGAGTGAGGTATTGTTCTGACAATGTATGACAATGTATACAATGTATCGGAGTATTTCTAGTCTGTGAAGGCCCAAAGCTACCACGTTTAAATAATGAAACTGACTAACTTGAACTGCAAAGCACCCTAACTGGTGCTTATAATCTGCTAAAAATCAACGGAATGGACCTGAAAGGCCGACGTTAACATTATCGCTAATGTCTGGATGCAATAGTCAGCTAACGGTAGGTGACTTATCGATAACGTTAGCTCAAGACATTAGCTGGCCATCTAATCACTATGCTTGTTAGTTAACGTTTGACAAGAGTGTCGTTATAATATTCTAAGATATATGAATTATATTGCTACTCATGCATGGACGAAGGGAGATAACGTTTTGAATGTGTAATACTGGTCAAGTACTACAGCTAGCTAGCTAGCTTGTCAGCTGCTAACAACACCGCGGCTCAATAACAAAGCTAAATCTTCATGTATAAAATATGAATTATATTGTGCATTTATAAAATACTTACTAATGCGAACTCTGCCAGAAGTTCCCTGCCATCACGTTCAAAGTGAGGTAGAAAATCTAACTTGGACAAAGTTTTACGGACGAAACAACAACGGCTAGTATTTGGAATTTGTTACAAACACTTCTGAGTAGAGTAGCTGTACAGAAGAGTCACCATCAAATACCTCCGGTAGATACGTGTCCCCCACCTGATATTTGTTCCTGTGAGTGTGGCAGTAGGCTACTACATCCATTATATTGAGGGGTCAATCCTCAATTTCAAGTTGGGGTCGTAATTCGTTTTACTCGTATGCTTACTTTTCACAAAAGGAAGGTAAAGAAATAGCATTGTGTTTCATTAGTTTCTAATGTGGATGAAGTCAACAGTCTGCTGGTTAAGTCAGGGAAGGAAGGCCATAATGACAATCATTAACCGTTTTGGTTTATGACTGTCTACGCTTGCCTCTCCGCCGACACTTCGGCATATAATGCCATTTGCTTAAATACATTGTTCAGTTAACCGTGAGTTGCCATTTGGCTCATAAATTCGTTTTTGGAGATCTGGCAATTGGTTTATGAAAACTCAGATTTATATTTTAGAATAACTTTCCCGCAAATCCACATATCATATCTATGCAGGAATCAGAATAGCATGAAACTGTAGAGGGATTTGTAAAACATGAGTCTGCACGGACCACGCCCGAACAGAAGTTTAATACTGACGCAAGCAATCGAACATGACCCCGCGCATTCTTCCATAGGCTCAAGTTTGTCCAGACGGCTGCAATTTGGTATGATCCCTCTGATTGTCCGCACGAAGTAAAATTGCCATGCTGTGTTCAGATGTGTCACACCCGATTGTCTTATTTAAAGGACCATCCAACTAAAATAAGATGAAGAATTACCTAACTTTGTTGGCCTTTCATTGTTGTGAAATTGCCACCCGTTTTCCTACTCACCATATTTGCGCGCCCATAAACAAGGTTGCTATAAACACAAGGTAATCTATGAAACATATAATATGGAGATGTCCCAATAAACCAGTCACAGTTTACTTTCCATGTGATGGCATGTCCTATTAAAGGAGGAATAGGTAACTTTCTGGTTGAATATCCTCTCCATATTCAGTCAGGCACACTGATGTGATACACACGCTAATGAGCCCACCACTTGTCCTTCGATCGAGGGGGATGACTCCCCATTGCTGGTTAATTACACCTTTTCACCCCACTATTTTTAAACCTCTTCGCAGGTGTCTGCTAGATTACTGACCGGGCACTTTCGCTCTCATGCTGTATTGAGGTACGAGATTCCTCCACGCTAGCGCACACGGTAGGATGGGCCGAATAACTGGCAACTGTATAAAAAGGGCCTTTGGACGGAGAGAGGCAGTGTGTCTTCCACGGACAGCATCGTCTCATCTACAGGCAGCATCGCAGAATAAGAAAAAAACAACCCCGTGGAGTCATCATGAGTCGAAGCCCAGAAAGGATGTCCTCCTACCGTCGCCACTTCGAGGGCGCTCTATCTGCCTCCTCCTCCTCCTCTCTCCAGGTGCGCGTGTCCAGCCCGTCTCCAACGCGCCGGGACAACCGTACTCGCTCCGCCAGCTACAACCGCAGCGGCACCATGGGACGGAGAGCAGTGTCCGGCTCCCGCCGCGCCAACATGACCGGGTAGGCCTCTATGAACTCTCCACTTCACTTAGGATAACCTAATACTATACCAAAAATGCTAAGGCAACAACACACTGAGTGCCTCGTTGAGCAAAGCATACAACTTGTTACCATATATAACCATATGCTAACCATAGATGTTATGTATTCTTAAATCCCCTATAAAACATAGGCTTTCGAGCTAAATAACTGATGAAATATGGTAATACTCCTCCTCATGTAATATGACTTTTTGCTTTGTCAGTGCTGCCAGCATGGGTGCCCTGTGTGTTGGCATGGGTCTTATGGACCTGGATACCGCGGTTGCTGATAACCAGGCCTTCCTGAGCACCCGTACCAGCGAGAGGCAGGAGATGATCACCCTCAATGATCGTCTGGCTAAATATATTGAGAAGGTAAGAGACCTTCTTTTCTTTCAGCTTTTCCCCAAACCACTCTCCCGTCTTCATCAGTCATCTTTATCCTGATCCTGTGTGTGTGTGTGTGTGTGTGTGTGTGTGTGTGTGTGTGTGATAGGTGCGCACCCTGGAGTCCCAGAACAAGCTGCTGGAGGCAGAGATCGACGCTCTGCAGAACCGCTACACCAAGCCCTCAGGCCTGCGCATGCTGTACGAGGAGCAGCTCCGTGAGATGAAGAGGGTGGCCGACCAGATGAGAGCTCAGAGGGTGAGTAGCACAGACAGGGGGGTGGGGGGTGAGGGGGTCAAATTGGTGAGAGTGTGCAAATGAGTGTGTAGTAGTGGTGCGATGATGAGATGGGGTGTGTTAAGGGGACACAGGAGGCAATAGTTTGGATGTGGATGGTTGTGAGACTAAAAAACACTTGGGTGATTATACATCAGGAAAGCACCTAATAAGTTAATTTAATTTTAAGCTCAAGCTCAGCTAATGACATTTTTTCTCTTTCTCTCCTCTCGTCCTCTCTTATCTTTCTCTACTCCTGCCTGTAGGATATGGCCTTTGCTGCTAAGGGTGCCATGGCTGGTCAGTTGGAGATGTTTAGGGTCAAGTACGAAGAGGCTGTGGAGGCCAGGAAGAAGGCTGAGATGGATATTGAAGTGTTCCGTCCGGTACGGCCCATGCTGTCAGCTTATTTCATCTACTGTACATTTGAGTTCACTTTTGTCTTTACTTTCATATTTGCTCTTCAAACGAACACACGACTACCCAAGTACATGAATGCTTGGAATGTGCATATGCATGAGTGCATGCAGAGCTAGCGCCCAAGGCTAAACCTACAGGAGCCACTCAGCTCCTGTTCGTTGCCTCAGTGTCGCTCACCTCAGGCTTCCAGAAAGTTCCATTTCTTCTTTTGTCTAACTATAGCTATGGCTGTCTGTGATTCTGCTCACCCGTGGTCTCTTCCGAGTTTGCAGTTATTTATCTCTCTCTCATCCCCCTCAGGATGTTGATGCTGCGACAGCTGGCCGTATTGCCCTGGAGAAACAGCTGGACAACCTGCAGTGTGAGCTGGAGTTCCTACAGAGGGTCCACAAGCAGGTACCGTGCACACATACGCACACACCGTCACACACTCACACAGCAGAGTTTGAGGGCTACAGCATAGTATCTCGTTTCTTTAAATAAAAACAGGTATTAGACTTTATGGGTGTCTCAATTTTTGCGCAATGGTAATGGGGGGGACAATTTTTCTCATTGGCAATAGGGGCCCTGCCATGAAGAGTTTTGGAACCACTGATAAGCAGTTTCTGACAATACCATTGGGTTGTTGTTATTGTCTACCTGTAATATCTGCTGTCTTTAGGAAATCGAAGAGCTGATGGCTCAGATCTACAGTGGCATGTCTACAGTGGACGTGGCGTATTCACTGCCTGACCTAGGGTCTGCGCTCAAGGACATCCAAGCACAGTACGACAGCATCGCCGCCAAGAACCTCCAGGTAGTCTGCTCCCCATCATGTTCATTGAATTATGAAACTATTAAAAATGACAATCACAGTTTAACATGGAGATCAGCTTTTAAACATTCAAATCTAGCCAAAAATGAACCAAACTTACATTTTTACTTTGTGGTCTAAATGTAAACATTTAAGTAGTTTGCAAGGTCAGGATTACTTCTATTATTTGACTGTGTTTTGGCAGGAAATGGACGCTTGGTACAAGGACAAATTCCAGGACATTAATAGTTCGACATCGAGGAATGTGCAATCAGTGCGGGGCGTGAGAGAGGAGATCACAGGGGTTAAGAAAGATGTGAGTGATGGCTCTAATTATTATCAGTTTGTCTCGTCTTTAACAGGAGCAATACCACTTTATGGGGTTCATCTGTTTGTCACTCAGTCAGGCTTTGTGAGAATATGTGTGTGTGTGTGTGTGTGTTTGTAGATTCAGAACAAGGAGCGTGAACTGGAGGCTTTGAAAACTAGAAATGAGGGGCTGGAAGCTCGGATCCGCGAGGCCCAGCTACGCTACAAGAAGGAGGAAGAGGACCTCCTTGTGAGTTCTCCCCTTTCGTCGCCACCCTCACCATCACCATCATCATCATCAATACTGCTAGTAACACTGTTCCCAAACTGTTCCCAGGGCCAGCTCAGCCATCTAACACTGACTGATCCTTTGTGTCCCTCAGGCCAAAATTGAGGCTCTGAAGCTGGAGCTGCAGTCCATCAAGACCAAGATTGCCACAATGCTGAAAGAGTACCAGGACCTCCTCAATATCAAGATGGCCTTAGAGATTGAGATCACGACCTACAGGTGAGATCTCTCCTCATGTTATTTCCTCTGATCAGCCCAGTGGCTTTTTGAAGAGAGTATGATAAGTGCACAAAAGACTCACTGCGAAGTTTGACAGCCTGTTACCTACTTATTACCTACAGTCAGCGTAAGGCATGGTTGCCAAACTCATACTTTGTGTTCTGTTTTTGTTTTGCAGGAAATTGATTGAAGGTGAGGACAGTCGCCTGAACACCATGGTGCGTGGCATGTCTCTCATGAGCAGTGGCATGAGCAGTGGCATGAGCAGTGGCGGTATGGGTGCCATGGGTGCTGGCATGGGTGCTGGCATGAGTGGCAGTGGGATGAGTGCTGGTGTGATGAATGGCAGTGCTATGAGTGCGGCTATGGGCACCATGAGTGCCAGTGGCAAAAGTGCCAGTGCCATGAGCGCAAGCATGGGCGCTGGCATGGGCACTGATGTGGCGGGAGGCATGGGGGCCAGTATGAGTGCTGCCATGAGCGCCTCGGCGGCCGGCTTCAGCTCCAACGGGGGCGGCTCTGCCATGGAGATGGGTTCCAAGACCATGTCCTCGTCCAATGGGAAGTCCACGATGGTGTCCTCGTCCAATGGGAAGTCCACAATGGTGTCCTCGTCCAATGGGATGTCTAAGACCGTGTCGTCCTCCGGTGGGGTGATGTCAATGTCAGCCAGCTCAGAGTTCTCCGAGCAGCAGGCGGTGGAGGTGACGGAGAGGAAGACTGTTCTGATCAGGTAAACTCATGTTTATCTGAAGCCTGTGTGTTTGTTTCATATATGTTTAATCTTCACAGACACACACACACACACACACACACACACACACACACACACACACACACACACACACACACACACACACACACACACACACACACACACACACACACACACACACACACACACAAACAAACATACACTCTGTGAGTGTGAGGAAGGAATTTAACCCGTCTTTGTTTGCCTATAGAACAGTTAGGACTGATGAGGACGTGCTACAGAGTGACACACAGGAACGCACCTTTAAAATCTCCGGAGCAGCCGACGACCTGTAGGAAGAGGCGCTACCCCAGAGACCCCTCACCATCCTCATCCTCACCTCCCACCCTCCACCCAAATTAACCTTTAACCTTTTACCTTTCTCCATGGTGCTCTGTCCCATACATGTCCTTCCTCAGTGTCTGTTGGAGCGCCCCCTGCTGTTCCTAACCTGTAAACCTGCTTCATGTCCCTGTGGGTCCTCTGTTCCTATGACACACCAGGCTAAGAAAATAAACAACCCTGCAAATGATTCTTGAGTCTCGAGTCCTGTTTGGTTCAAATAATCCATCTTTCTGAAAAGAACTTGAAGTTTCTTTTAGAGGGATGTAAAACAAGAGTTTAGGTGTTATCTCATATGTGAAGGGTCACATCTACTTATCTATAAGCACAATAAACAGCAGCCACATAGTAACTACAGAATCTTAACAGCCACACTGCATTATTTCAAAACTACAGAAAACATCCTGACCAACTCATCAACTGCCAACCATCCAGCTAAGTACTATAAGTTAGTGCAAGTCATCTGACATACTTATTGCACTGAAAGAACACAGTAAAATACTGACCATTGAGTGGCTAGAGAGTCTGTGTGAAAGTTTATAGCAAATGAAAAAAAAGGTGTGACACCCACATAAATCAGAACCATACCCTGGATATAAACAAAACCAAAACACAATAGAAACCAAATATAACTCCTCCAGACTGCCCAGATCTACTTCAGCCTACCACAATGTAAATTATAACCATGCAAACTATCAAATACATCTAGGTCGCAACACTCCCATATATATACTCTGCACTCATCTGGAGCATTTCCACTATGGGGTGAAACCCACGGCAAACCTGGGACTTGTTTTGTTTCCAGCGCTGAGGCTGAAGCATGGCAATGGCCCAAACAGGAGCAGTTCAGTAGCCTGGTGACACCAGCCTACGTATTTCCGCCTGAATTGATTTCAAGCTCATACTCAGTCTGGCCCAGCCCCATTGACAATCGTTTCCAGAACTCAAAATTTTGCCGGACCAATCAGCGAACAGTTCAGAGCTGTGACGCAAAACTCGCCTTGCCGAGTTGCATGTAGTCCAGCCGAGTTTGTAGTTTAACAGTATAGCAAAAATTGCTACGGAGGAATAGACACGAAAAGCTATCGGAGAAGTTGTCTCAACTCTCGAGAACATCAGAAAATTAAAAGGAGAACAAGAGTATTTTCTTGTAAGTTTTATGATTGGAAAGGACGTCGTAGCTCTTCTCCCAACTCGCTTTGGGAAGAGTTTAATCTACCGAATGCTTACTAAACGTTGCTGATTGGTTAAGGGAACTCCAATGATTTTAAACCTCAAGATAAGCACCCGCCCATCTCAGAAACCAAAATGCATTGGGTTGGCCCAGACTGACTGACGGAATGAAATGGAGTCACAGTCTGGTAACGGCCAGGCTAGCAGTTCAGGCCCTGAGCTCTCTAAAGCGCCTTGAGACAATTGTACTGTTTTGGTGCTATATGAATGAACCTGAATTAAACTGAACTAATTAGGGATGAACTCATGTCTTTTGGAATGGAATACAATGCAACTATCAAACCAGAGAAATTTAAAAACAGATGGGTAGCACTAGTTTAGGTTGCCTAGCAATGGAAATGACTTGGCTTGTATTGGTATAGAGAAACTATCTACGGATAAATCAAAACAAGGATATTGTTTCCAACAATTTCATGACATGTTTAAAGTCGTTTGAACTTATTTTACGTGTACAAGCATGACACTGTTTAGAAGTCTCTAGCATTGATGTTCTCTGTTTGCGAAAGTCCCTGATGTTACATCTCCTAATGGAACAGAAGACCAGGGCTAGTCACCGGCGCTTAGGCCTGAGGAGAAGCCTGGGGCCCCAGTGTTAAACTGGCCATTGACTCTCACCGTGACGTGACCATTGTTTTCAAGTTTCAAGTCTTTTATTGTCAGATGCACAGAAGAACACAGAGTCAGACTGGGCACTGAAATCCTTGACAAGACAGCATACAACAACCTAACATAACATAAATTACCATACATATAAGTACTCTGGACATAAATAACACATATAATAAAAATGTATTAAACCTAGTAAATATACTAAATACATATACAATACAATATGCTAAACATATAATACACATAAAATAACCTATAGTAACCTTATAAACCTATACTAACCTAAAGACAAGTCAAGTGTGGGAGTTACAGGTAGTGCAATATTACCTGTAGTGCAAAGAGTAGATGAAAGTAACAGTGTGTAAAGTAGCGAGTGAGGAAGTGGCGAGAGTGTATCATTGTCCATTTGGAAGCCTGATGACCCTTGAAAAGAAACTGTTCTCCAGTCTCCGGGTACGAGACCCAATGCTACGGTAATGCCTACCAGAAGGCAACAGGCTAAAAAGTCTGAAGGATGGTTGGTAACAGTCTTTTATAATCCTGCCAGCTTTTCTGAGGCATTGTGTATGGTAGGTGTTCTACAGGGCTGGGAGCTCCCTGCGGATGATGAACTCAGCAGTCCGACCACACTGCATGGGACCTTTGGCTGTGCAGCTCCCATACCAGACTGTGATGCGACCAGTCAGGATGCTCTCTATTGTGCATCTATAGATGTTAGTGAGGATGACTGAATCCATGCCAAACTTCTTCAGTCTCCTCAGGAAGAAGAGGCGTTTCCGGGCCGCTTTGACCACCTTGCCCATGTGAGCAGACCAGGTGAAATCATTGCTTATGTTCACCCCGTGGAACCTTTTCCGCTGACCTTTTCCGCTTCGGATCCGTTGATGTGTAGGGGTGCAAACTCCTCCTCCTGCCACCTTCTATAGTCCACAATCATTTAGTTTAACGATGAGATTGGAACTGTGCGTTGCTGCACAGTCATGTGTGAACAAGGAGAATAGTAGGGGACGAGCACAGAGCCCTGGGGGATGCCTGTGTTGGTGATCACTGTGGATGAGGTGCAGTCACCGATTCTCACCACCTGAGGCCTCCCCGTTATGAAGTCGAAGATCCACTTGCATAGGACGGTGTTTAGTCCCAGGTCTACGTGCTTGAAGACGAGTTTGGAGGGGATGGTTTGGAGGATAAGAACTATAGTCAATGAACAGCCTCCTCACATAAGTATTCCCTTAGTCCAGGTGGGAGAGGGCAGTGTGCGTAGTCATGGCGATGGCATCATCTGTAGACCTGTTGGACCAGTATGCAAACTGCATGGAGTCCAGGGTGGGAGGCAGCGAGGGGCAAACGAATGATTGGATAGATTTTCGAAGCACTTCATGATGCCAGAGGTCAGTGCTACCGGGCGATAGTTATTTATGCAGATGACCTTGGTGTTCTTGGGCACAGGGACAATGGTGTCCAAGAACATTGGCCTCGAAGTATACACTCACACGAAAGTCCAGGGCCGCGTGGTGCAGGTGCTTTACCCCTGTCTTTGCACAGCACACAGTCACTTGTGATCAGAGCTCACATTTAACACCATGTATACACACACATGCACACAACAGTGCTTCATAAGGAAAAGTGATTTTGCCCACCTCATACATCTCGCTTGCTATGTGTCAGGTCCAGCTTTGGGAATCTTACCATGGCCGCTGGTTTCCTGGTCCAGTGACTAACTCACTGAGCCAAGGAGGAGGTAGTAGGACCCAAATACAGGACGAGTGGAAATTGTTGCCTTTAATTTATCTTTCAAGAAAAAGATACTCCAAAAAATACACAGAAGATAACGGTGAAATCCAAAGCGTCAAAAGGCAAAGCTCAGAAGGTATCAGAGCAGAGGGCTAAAACAGAGAAGTTGGTTTAAACTAAACACAGGGCTAGTAATCAGTGGCAGCACCAGATATATTTTTCTGCATGTGATATGGGGGAGCTCTGCGTTTTACTGAGGGTACTATGAAATGAGGGTGATAGCCTATGTGTCACATGGTCTCTGTCTCTACTACAACGCCTCACCGCCACACCATTTGTTGCTCCTTCATGAGGTCTTGCTTGTACAAAACCCACTGCAAGCTAACAGACCGCCAAACAATAGGATTACAACTCACTCAAGCAAAACCACAGCACAAGCCTAACTGTACAGTGGTATGTTCGTTTTTGTATATGTTTTAGAATAACTTTCCACAATTACACATATTTATGCAGGAATCAGAATAGCATGAAACTAGAGGGATTTGAAAACCACGAGTCTGCACGGACCATGCCTGAACAGAGGTTTATACGACGCAAGCAATCGAACATGACCCCGCGGCCCGCGCAGTCTTGACATTCTTCCAAAGGCGCAAGTTTGTCCAGGCGGCTGCAATTTTGAAAATTGCCAACCGGAATGCTGTGATCGTGATGCGGGACATATTTCTATGGGGCGCCGTTTGTAAAATGTTGCACGTTCTAAAATCCTGCTCAGTTTTGGCACATTTAGCATTATAATACGGGGGAAAAAGCAAGACAATATTCACATGTCACCTTTTCAAACATTTAGAGAGAAATTGTTGTTTAAGTTGTTGTAAATAAATGTTAATGTTAATGTTAAATGTTATATGTAAATGTTATATATATATATATGTAAATGATAAATGTAAACGTAAATATTAAATATAAACTTAAATGTTTAATGTTATATATAAATGTTAAATATAAGTGTTAAATGTAAATGTAAAATATAAATACTTAAATGTAAACGTAAATGTTAAATGTATATCTAAATGTTAAATGTCCGAATTATGTTCAGTCTACATTTAAGATTTGGCGCCAGAACATTACAATACTTACGGTAATTCGCTCGTGGAGCGGGATGTGGTGTTGGTTGCAGCACTTGTTCCCAATGTAGGTCGGTTTTGGAGAGCCGCCCTAACGCCAGCTGCAACAGCTTTCTCTATAATTAAAGCTAAATCTAATTCATTTGGACTTGCCATCTTGTTGTCTTGTCGTTATCTCGTGAATAAAAGACCGCGCTTTTCTCCATTCAAAAAACCCGTTGCTTCACGAGCGAATTACCGTAAATATTGTAATGTTCTGGCGCCAAATCTTAAATGTAGACTGAACATAATTCGGACATTTAACATTTAGATATACATTTAACATTTACGTTTACATTTAAGTATTTATATTTTACATTTACATTTAACACTTATATTTAACATTTATATATAACATTAAACATTTAAGTTTATATTTAATATTTACGTTTACATTTATCATTTACATATATATATATATATAACATTTACATATAACATTTAACATTAACATTAACATTTATTTACAACAACTTAAACAACAATTTCTCTCTAAATGTTTGAAAAGGTGACATGTGAATATTGTCGTGCTTTTTCCCCTGTATTATAATGCTAAATGTGCCAAAACTGAGCAGGATTTTAGAACGTGCAACATTTTACAAACGGCGCCCCATAAAGTCACGCCATTTTGCGCACGGTGTAACACGAGTTTAAAAAGTAAAGTGTAAAAGTCTTCTGTTTGAATATCCTCTCCATATTCATTCAGACTGATCTGATAAACACTCTAATCAGCCCAGCACTTGTCCTTCGATCGAAGGCGATGACTCCCCGTCGCTTTCTCTTCTCCCCACTATTTTTAAACCTCTTCGCAGGTGTCTGCTAGATTACTAAGCGGTCACTTTCGCTCTCGTGCTGTATTGAGGTACGAGATTCCTCCACTCTAGCGCACACGGTAGGATGGGCCGAATAACTGGCAACTGTATAAAAAGGGTCTCTAGACGGAGAGAGGCAGTGTGTCTTCCACGGACAGCATCGTCTCATCTACAGGCGGCCTCGCAAAATAAGAAAAAACAACCCCGCGGAGTCATCATGAGTCGAAGCCCAGAAAGGATGTCCTCCTACCGTCGCCACTTCGAGGGCGCTCTATCTGCCTCCTCCTCCTCTCTCCAGGTGCGCGTGTCCAGCCGGTCTCCAACGCGCCGGGACAACCGTACTCGCTCTGCCAGCTACAACCGCAGCGCGACCATGGGACAGAGAGCGGTGTCCGGCTCCCGCCGCGCCAACATGAGCGGGTAGGCCTCTATGAACTCTTCACTTCACTTACAGGATAACCTAATACTATACCAAAAATGCTCAGGCAACAACACACTGAGTGCCTCGTTGAGCAAAGCATACAACTTGTTACCATATGCATATATAACCATAGCTAACCATAGATGTTATGTATTCTTAAATCCCGTATAAAACATAGACCTTCGAGTGATGAAATATGGTAATACTCCTCCTCATGTCATACAGTGGTGTAGTCCAGGGTATACGCAGGTATCCGGAGTATACCCACTTATTTTTAAGTCAGCATTGAGTATACCCACTTCTCAAAACAGGGCGTTTATCCTGTGCTCTATGGGCTGCTTAAAAAAATTAAGAGTATACCCACTTCTCCACTGATGTCATATGACTGTTTGCTTTGTCAGTGCTGCCAGTATGGGTGCCCTTTGTGTTGGCATGGGTCTTATGGACCTGGATACCGCGGTTGCTGATAACCAGGCCTTCCTGAGCACCCGTACCAGCGAGAGGCAGGAGATGATCACCCTCAATGACCGTCTGGCTAAATATATTGAGAAGGTAAGAGACCTTCTTTCTTTTCTTTCAGCCTTTCCACTGTTTTCCCCTAACCACTCTCCTGTCTTCATCTGTCATCTTTCTTTATCCTGATCCTGTGTGTGTGTGTGTGTGTGTGTGTGTGTGTGTGTGTGTGTGTGGGATAGGTGCGCACCCTGGAGTCCCAGAACAAGCTGCTGGAGGCAGAGATCGACGCTCTGCAGAACCGCTACACCAAGCCCTCAGGCCTGCGCATGCTGTACGAGGAGCAGCTCCGTGAGATGAAGAGGGTGGCCGACCAGATGAGAGCTCAGAGGGTGAGTAGGACAGACAGGGGGGTGGGGGGTGAGGGGGTCAAATTGGTGAGAGTGTGCAAATGAGTGTGTAGTAGTGGTGTGATGATGAGATGGGGTGTGTTAAGGGGGCAGAGGAGGCAAGAGTTTGGATGTGGATGATTGTGAGACCACACCCCATCGAGTAGCTGATAGCAAAAACACTCCGATGATTAGATCTCATAGCTAGCTTGGCACCCCCCCCAAAAAAGCCTTTGAACACACCACACAGCCCATTTGTAATGGCATTAGTATGGAATACATCAGAAAAGCACAACATGAGTTCATTTAATTATAAGCTCAAGCTCAGCTAATGAAAAATGTTCTCTTCCTCTCCTCTCGTCCTCTCTTATCTTTCTGTACTCCTGCCTGTAGGACATGGCCTTTGCTGCTAAGGGTGCCATGGCTGGTCAGTTGGAGATGTTTAGGGTCAAGTACGAAGAGGCTGTGGAGGCCAGGAAGAAGGCTGAGATGGATATTGAATTGTTCCGTCCGGTACGGCCCACGCTGTCATCTTATTTCATCTACATTTGAGTTCACTTTTGTCTTTACTTTCATATTTGCTCTTCAAATGAACACACAACTTCCCAAGTACATGAATGCTTGGAATGTGCATATGCATGGCTAAACCTACAGGAGCCACTCAGTTCCTGTCGTTGCCTCAGTGTCACTCACCTCAGGCTTCCAGAAAGTTCCATGTCTTCTTTTGTCTAACTATAGCTATGGCTGTCTGTGGTTCTGCTCACCTGTGGTCTCCTCAGAGTTTTCAGTTATTTTTCTCTCCTGCGCCCCCTCAGGATGTTGATGCTGCGACAGCTGGCCGTATTGCCCTGGAGAAACAGCTGGACAACCTGCAGTGTGAGCTGGAGTTCCTACAGAGAGTCCACCATCAGGTACTATGCACACTCACGCACACCCCTTCACACACACACACACACACACACACACACACACACACACACACACACACACACACACACACACACACACACACACACACACACACACACACACTCACACAGCAGAGTTAGAGGGCTACAGCATAGTAGTTTCTTGAAATAACAACTGGTATTAGACATTAGACAATTTTTCTCTCATTGGCAATAGGGGCCCTGCCATGAATAGTTTGGGAACCACTGACCTAAGCCATTTGTGACTATACCATCGGGTTGCTGTTGTTGTTGACCTGTAATATCTGCTGTCCTTAGGAAATCGAAGAGCTGATGGCTCAGATCTACAGTGGCATGTCTACAGTGGACGTGGCGTATTCACTGCCTGACCTAGGGTCTGCGCTCAAGGACATCCAAGCACAGTACGACAGCATCGCCGCCAAGAACCTCCAGGTAGTCTGCTCCCCATCACGCTGAGGCCTGTGTTCAGGAAATGATGAAACTCTTAAAAAATTACAATCACAATTTAACATGGAGATCAGCTTTTAAACATTCAAATCTAGCCAAAAATGAACCAAACTTACATTTTTACTTTGTGGTCATTTAAGTAGTTTGCGAGGTCAGGATTACAACTATTATTTGACTGTGTTTTGGCAGGAAATGGACGCTTGGTACAAGGACAAATTCAAGGACATGAACAGTTCGACATCGAGGCATGTGCAATCAACACGGGGCGTGAGAGAGGAGATCACAGGGGTTAAGAAAGATGTGAGTGATGGCTCTAATTATTATCAGTTTGTCTCGTCTTTAACAGGAGCAATAACACTTTATGGGGTTCATCTGTTTGTCACTTAGTCAGGCTTTGTGAGAATATGTGTGTGTGTGTGTGTGTGTGTGTGTTTGTAGATTCAGAACAAGGAGCGTGAACTGGAGGCTTTGAAAACTAGAAATGAGGCGCTGGAAGCTCAGATCCGCGAGGCCCAGCTACGCCACAAGAAGGAGGAAGAGGACCTCCTTGTGAGTTCTCCCCTTTGGTCACCACCATCACCATCACCATCATCATCATCAATACTGCTAGTAACACTGTTTCCAAACTGTTCCCGGGGCCAGCTCAGCCATCTAACACTGACTGATCCTTTGTGTCCCTCAGGCCAAAATTGAGGCTCTGAAGCTGGAGCTGCAGTCCATCAAGACCAAGATTGCCACAATGCTGAAAGAGTACCAGGACCTCCTCAATATCAAGATGGCCTTAGAGATTGAGATCACGACCTACAGGTGAGATCTCTCCTCATGTTATTTCCTTTGATCAGCCCAGTGTTTTTTTAAGAGAGTATGGAAAGTGCACAAAAGACTCATTTCACATTTTCATGTGTCTATTCTCTGAAATGCTTGACATCCTGTTACCTACTGATTACCTACAGTCAGCGTAAGGCATGGTTGCCAAACTCATACTTTGTGTTCTGTTTTTGTTTTGCAGGAAGTTGATTGAAGGTGAGGACAGTCGCCTGAACACCATGGTGCACGGCATGTCTCTCGTGAACAGTGGCATGAGCAGTGGCATGAGCAGTGGCGGTATGGGTGCCGTGGGTGCTGCCATGGGTGCTGGCATGAGTGGCAGTGGGATGAGTGCTGGTGTGATGAATGGCAGTGCTATGAGTGCGGCTATGGGCACCATGAGTGCCAGTGGCAAAAGTGCCAGTGCCATGAGCGCAAGCATGGGCGCTGGCATGGGCACTGATGTGGCGGGAGGCATGGGGGCCAGTATGAGTGCTGCCATGAGCGCCTCGGCGGCCAGCTTCAGCTCCAACGGGGGCGGCTCTGCCATGGAGATGGGTTCCAAGACCATGTCCTCGTCCAATGGGAAGTCCACGATGGTGTCCTCGTCCAATGGGAAGTCCACAATGGTGTCCTCGTCCAATGGGATGTCTAAGACCGTGTCGTCCTCCGGTGGGGTGATGTCCATGTCAGCCAGCTCAGAGTTCACTGAGGAGCAGGCGGTGGAGATGACGGAGAGGAAGACTGTTCTGATCAGGTAAACTCATGTTTATCTGAAGCCTATGTGTGTTTGTTTCACATATGTTTAATCTTCACACACACACACACACACACACACACGCTCACACAAACACCTACTCTGTGAGTGTGAGGAAGGAATTGAACCCGTCTTTGTTTGCCTATAGAACAGTTAGGACTGATGAGGACGTGCTACAGAGGGACACACAGGAACGCACCTTTAAAATCTCCGGAGCAGCCGACGACCTGTAGGAAGAGGCGCTACCCAAGAGACCCCTCACCATCCTCATCCTCACCTCCCACCCTCCACCCAAATTAACCTTTAACCTTTTACCTTTCTCCATGGTGCTCTGTCCCCTACATGTCCTTCCTCAGTGTCTGTTGGAGCGCCCCCTGCTGTTCCTAACCTGTAAACCTGCTTCATGTCCCTGTGGGTCCTCTGCTCCTATGACACACCAACTAAAGAAAATAAACAAACCTGCAAATGATTCTTGAGTCTCGAGTCCTGTTTGGTTCAAATAATCCATCTTTCTGAAAAGAAATAAAAGTTGTTTTTCGAGGGATGTGAAACAAGAGTATAGGTGTAATCTCATCTACTTATCTACAAGGACATTAAACAGCACCCACATCCCTGACAGATTGTATGCTTCACGATTTTACTGATCAACTGAAAGCCTGGAGTGCATAGGACAGTCTGAAAGAATGAATGAAGGTGGTCCTTGGTGGGGAATCCAAGTAGTTCCAACATAAAAGTCAAAGGTTTTGTTAAACCTGTTAGTGTGTTTAATTCCTACAGAAGATTTAAACAAGGCCAGGTGATGAAGAAACGACAGAGGGGTTATAGATGTCAAGGCTTTGGAAAAAATCTTTTATTGGACAGTTTAAGTAAGGGATAATGTATGGTCCGGAGGTCATTATCCAAAAATAAATCCAGACGGGGGCGAACAGCAACCCGACGCGCAAATTACAATGAGTCTGTTACGTTAAATGACCGGACTACTTGCGGAATGATATGAAAGATGTGAATTAGAAGCACAAAACCCATTATATTAGCAATGACAGTCATTAACTTTTTCAACCAACGGTACTTTTTGGAATATTCTGAAGAGCCGTATAATAAATTACTTGACCCTTCACCATAATCAGGAAAATCATTTTAATTTATGGCAGACATGTCTATGTACATTACCTCTCACAAGAATGTTCTTTTCTATTCATGATACAGTGCACATTGATGCGTAGTTAGGTAAGGTCACATTCCACACGACTAATGAATAATCATTTCGGTATTCGGTAAATAGTGTCAGTGAAGTGTCAGCAGTGAAGAAGTCCGTATATTTAACACATAAATGTGCCAAGCTCCGATGATCATGACGTGACTGCTGACCGCAGGCTGAACAATTTGTCAGATGAGCTTGAATGACATCAGCCGACCTCTTCCTTCAGACAGATTTACGAGGTTTTAATTGAAACAAGTTAACGTTGCGTGTATGTGTGGGTGTTCATGCTACCGAGAATGTGGACCCATCATAGCATGCCAACGAGCAAAGTCCTAACTAAAGCAAAGGCCTAGACGAAACTCTTCGACTTTTAGCCAGTTAATATGAACAGAAATAAATGTTTATTTTTTATTTTTTATTTATTTATGTTTTAAGTAATGATTTGAAGATTTTATGGTATGGAAGAAGTTATGGTAATAAAACATAATATCTATAATGATCCAATTCTGAAAACTCCTTCAGAACTTATGAAACAATGAATAAATCCATGCAGTCTCATGGTTAGTGTTTTAATCACCATTATTCCATTATCAGAATCTGTCCAGTTTTATAGAAATGTAAACAAAAAACACACACGAGTGAAGACAAATGCCACACACTTCACATTATGGCAAAGATGAACTATGCATACTCCTCAAATTACAGTAACTTGGGGGGCACTGTTGCGCAACCAGTAGCCCCGACCACATTCTTGCTTGATGCCCATGGAGGACACAGGTTCGATTCCGGCCTGATGTCATTTCTCCTGCCCACTCCCCGTCTCTTCTCCCTCTCATTTCCTGTCCCACTCTTCACTATAACTATCGATTAAAGGCCTAAAAGCCCAAAAATAAAAATCTTTAAATTACAGTAACTTTACACTTCAGTGTTTAACCCGAAGGCTAATCCCTTCCTAACCAATTCAAACTGGGCAACGAGCAAAGTCCTAACTAAAGCTATTGTGTGACTTGTGGGAGAACGGCACTGACAAACCCATGTCTGCACTTAGGACTTTGCTCATGGTATTAAATTAACAAATTATTTTGCCAAGTTATTAAATTAGCTCCAGGTCATTCGTGGCTGATTGCCAGTGGCCAGTCAATGAAATTAGGTCCCTCCATGTCAGGTATGTTTATAACCTTGAAAAGGGCTCCATCAGGTGTCAATCAAACCATCAGGAAGTTCCCACCTTGGCACAATAAGAACAGCTCATCACCGGAGCCAGCTGCTCTAAAACATGTTTAGGGCAAAAACAAGGCGAGACCTAAACTCTCTGTTACTGAAGCGTTACTAAAGCGTAACTGAAGCATTCCACCGCTGCCTGTAGTTGCCGAAAGGGGTCCAGTCAGAATGAGAGTGTGGTTAACAAAATTTGGCACCAATCAGTGCTTAAGGCCTCAAGCGGGGATGTGCTGTTCCCTGAACACCATCTACTAAGGTTCTATCAGAGAACCTCCATCTGTATCCAGCTGTATGAGGGATGTGGTGATCTTCAGACACACACTTTTTTTACGGAATAAACTGATTGTAAAAGCGAATGCATTCATTTCTGCGTATGAGTTCAAGTCTGTGGATATGTATGTGTGTGTGAGAGAGAAAGAGAAAGTGGGGGAGGGGGAGAGTGAGAGAGAGAAACACAGTGTGTGGTTAGTGTAAAGGCTTAGGCTCCTCCCCAACTCCTCCAGCCAGACGGTACACTGCAAGGCTGACCTCGTGTGCTAGAGCATCAGCACTCTCCTGCAAAACACACACATTAAATTAAATGTCAACCTGTTACTATTTATAATAATTTATAACTAGGTGACAATAAACTCTGTGAAAGTACCTGTGACACCAACTGTGAATTTCATAGTGTGTGTGTGTGTGTGTGTGTGTGTGTGTGTGTGTGTGCATGAATGTGTGTGTGTGTTCGTCTGTGCGTGCATGTGTGTGTGTGTGTGTGTGTGTGTGTGTGCATGTGTGTGTGTGTGTGTGCATGTGTGTGTGTGCATGTGTGTGTGTGCGTGCGTGTGTGTGTTTGCGTGCGTGTGTGTGTGTGTGTGAGTGTGTACATGTGTGTTTGTGTGTGTGCGTCTGTGTGTGTGTGTCTGTGTGAGTGTGTGTGTGTGTGCGTGTGTGTGTATGCACACACTCACCCGTGTCTCTGCCTCTGCATACACCCTCACCACATCCTCAGTCCCAGAGGGGCGCACGAATGAGCGAGAGAGGCGGTACTTCCCGTTCAGAGTGTCAATAGCTTCCTGTAGGCCTGCCGGGCTGGTGGTCTTCCTCTCAGCATCTGTCGTGTCAATCACACGTCTGTCTGCCACCTACAGGGGGACCGCAACACCAACATCACACAAACACACACATGCCTGTTTTACACACATACAAAGACATGAATAAACAAACACATACCCCCCCCCACACACACACACAAACAAATAGAGAGACATGTGTACACACACACACACATGCCTGTTTTACACACATACAAAGACATGAATACACAACACACACAGCCTCTACACACACACACACACAAACACACAGAGAGACATGTGGACACAGACACATGCCTGTCTTACATACATACAAATACATGTATACACAAACACACACACATACATACACACACACACACACACACACACACACACACACACAAAACACGCACACACAGACTGACCTTGACTTTGAGTTGTCTGTTGGGCAGGTCTGTATAAATGGTGTCCCACTGTTGAACTGTGAGTCCTTTCACTGCCAGCACAGCCTCAATTAACAGCATGTCTGAGATAGCATCGCCTACAGTCTATAAACACCAACAAAACAAACACAAACACACACACAAACAAACAAATACACATTTATGTCTGCAATCTTTTATTAGAGTGTGTATGCGTGACTGCCCTTTGTGTACACACGAGCGAGCTGATGATGTGTAAGTGTGTATGTTCATGGATTTCATGAGCGAGTGGATGGTGAGGTTGATGTGAGGTTCGTGTGAGTACACAAGTATTTGTGTGTGTGTGTGTGTGTGTGTGTGTGTGTGTGTGTGTGTGTGTGTGTATGTTTACCTCGTTGATGAGATTGATGGTGTATGTGTGTGCATGTCTGTTTGTGTGTGTGTGTGTGTGTGTTTACCTGGTTGATGAGGTTAATTGTGTGTGTGTTTGTGTGTGTGTGTGTGTGTGTGTACCTGGTTGATGAGGTTAATTGTGTGTGTGTGTGTGTGTGTGTGTGTGTGTGTGTGTGTGTGTGTGTTTACCTGGTTGATGAGGTTGATTGTGTTCTCCAGCTGGACGGCAGCGTTTCTCCTCTCCTCTGGAGCGCTGGGGTCTTCAGCCAGCTTATGGATCTTCTCCTCTGCTTCTTTACTGAACAGAACCTGAAGAACCACACTGCATTACATCAACACTACAGAACCTGAACATCCACACTGCATTACATCACAACTATAGAACACTTTAAAACAACAGAACAAATCACAACTACAGAACCCGAACAACCACATAGCTTGTATTTTTAAAGAGAAATTATCTAGGGATAAATCAAAACAAGGACATTGGGCCTCATTCTCGACAGCAGTTAAGAAGACTTTGAGAAGGACTTTCTCCTGATCTCCACTTCGGTGGATTTAGGAAAACATTTGCCATTCTCCATAGTTTTCTTCATCTGAGATTTCTTCTGAACTTCAGAAGACTTTCAGAATGCGAAATAGCAGTCTTAATTCTGCCGGAATCTTCTCAAATGCAATTCCTCAAATAACCACACAAAGATGGCCACGTCGTGTGGTTATTTGAGGAATTGCATTTGAGAAGATTCCGGCAGAATTAAGACTGCTATTTCGCGTTCTGAAAGTCTTCTGAAGTTCAGAAGAAATTGTTTGAAGTTATTTGAGGAATCACATTTTTAAAAACTGGGTTAATGGCTGAATTTGTGAGAAACTGTTGGTGATTGCGTTCAATGGACACATCCTGCAGTACCTCCATGTCCGCACCGGTTAAATTAAGTTAAATCTGCGCTTTTTGCTCGCTTTCCGCTTAGACATGACTCGCGAAGTGCTTTAGTGTAGATTCGGGAGATTCCGTCAGCAAACGTTTCTACGGTTGCGTTCCCTAATAAGGAGCTGGCGGGGTGTGTATGTATGCAAATCCACTTTCACCAGAACGCACATCAATTTAAGAAACTAATCCGGAGGAACACAGCTGAGAAGACTTCGGCTGTTTATGAACGCATTTTCAAGCGTGCGGGAATGCAGCGGAAGCGTTTCTCTTACGTTGTTTTTACGAAGTCGCGTAAGTAACATTTCAGAAGAAGTTTCAGAAAATGAACGAGAATGAGGCCCATTGTTTCCAACAATTTCATGACACTGTTTAAAGTCTAGAATTGATGTTCTCTGTTTGCAAAAGTCCCTGATGTTACATCTCCTAATGCAACAGAAGACCAGTGCTAGTCACCGCTGCTTAGGCCTGAGGAGAAGCCTTGGGCTGGCCCCGGTGTGAAATTGGCCATTGACTCTCACCGTGCCGTGACCATTGGCCTCGAAGTATACACCCACATGGAAGTCCAGGGCCGCGTGGTGCAGGTGCTTTACCCCTGTCTTCGCACAGCGCACAGTCACCTGTGATCACACACACACACACAGACATCATCATCAACACGCACATAAAGTCACATAAACCCACGGTAATTGAGGTCAGAGCTATAAAGTGTGTGACATTGCATAGTATTGTTATCATTACCAGGAACAAGGCCATAAAACTTTCTAATAAACACTATCATCACTGAGAATCACAGACAGAGGTCAGAGTTCAACCAGTTCATACTCTCATCCTGCACTATCTATCAGGTGGATAGCAGTGTTTATGTCTGTATCAGTATTTATCAGATTGATATTGTGCAATATCTAAATACGTGTGTCTGTTGAGAGTGTTACCATGGTGACTGACCTTCATGCTGTCCTCCAGGTAGTGTGTGGAGCTCCCGTTAGCGTACGCCGTCTGGACCACGGCCAGCTGCAGGTCCAGCCCAGCCTGGGAACACACACACACACACACACACACACACACACACACACACACACACACACACACACACACACACACACACACACACACACACACACACACACACACACACACACACACACACACACACACACACACACACACACACACACACACACACACAAATCCAGGGTGTTGTTATGGCTGCATGGGTAGGGCTGGGAATTTTGCAGAGGATTTATTGATAACGTCAGATATGGATTTATTGATAACGTCAGATATGATGTGTTGCCATGTTGTAATGTGTGTGTGTGTGTGTGTGTGCGCGTGTGTGTGTGTGGGTGTGTGTGCATGTCTGTGTGGGTGTGTGTGCTCTACCTTTGTCAGCAGCTCTTTAATAAAAGTGCTGATAAGTGTGGCTATCTTGTCTCCATCCAGCAGGTGAAAGCGACCCTTGTCGTCGTTATAGTAGTAAACGATGCGGTCGCCGTCCCCGTCGTAGGAGCAGCAGCGCTCCCCAAGGCCCATCTCCATCCCTGAAGACAGGAAGACATGGCATAGACAGAAGGAGAGAGATAAAGAAAGAGAAGAAAAGGAGAGAACAGAGATCATAATTAAATATGTGAAGCCAAGGCGGTCACTCCTGAACTCAGACATCCTGTGTCTGGGTATTGAGTAGACTGTGAGACAGGCCCTGTTAAAGAGGTGATGCGCCATGGGGCAGGGTGAGAACATGGAGGTGTTACACAGAAGTGGGGAGAGTGACCGTTGCCCACTCCCATTAATTTCAATGGACAACGGTTCACTACTGTCTGTAAACACACAGGAAGAGATGGAAGTGAGAGAACACTTCAGCCCTGGAAGTACGAAACTGACTGCAGACAGCTTGGTTCATGGTGGTATGTTTTGGCACCAAAACTATAAGGAGCCAATCGCCTGACCTGCAAACGTCACATGACCAAGGACCACAGTAACCAAAATCCTAAACTGATTGGCCAGACAGCCACATGACTGTAGCCAGCCTATGGGAAGCAGACTTTTTTTGTACCAAAACAGCTGATGCTTACAGGCTGAAGCTAACCCTCCAAATCCTGCTCCACTGGTGCGCATACCTTGTGGCGCCCCCTGCTGGACCTTGACGTGGTCTGCACCACACAGGTGATTCAGTTTCCCTGCAGAGCCATCGTTGGCGAGCACGACCGCCAGGCGTCCCTGCAAGTAGGGCACTAGGGCCTTCAGCTGAAGGGCACCAATCCCATTCGCTCCGTCCACACGCAGGGGTTGCAGCACAGGTGCCTGGAAGGGTAAAATGGGATATTTTTAATACACTGAACTAAAAGGAATATGGAATTATCTCAGAGATTTACAGTTATAGTTCATATAAGGAAATCAGTGAATACACAAGGCAGTAAACTATGGATTCTGCCTGGCTATCGAATACAGGCAGAATAAAATGTATGCTAATTGTTATATTTGTGTTCGGCCTATTTTGATTTGTGCAGGAAATAGTCGTGGTCATGCTCAGACTCTTACATTCTCGGTGAGCTTGATGAAAGCCTTTGAGAGTTTCTTGTAGTAACCCTCCACACTGATGTCGCCATAGCGACCCTGGGTGTTCTGACAGCACACAAGGTAGTGCAGCTGAGGCGTAGTCACCAGGCCAAAATCTGACAGGGACATAGAACAATCAATCTATCAATCAATCAATAAATCAATCAACAACAAAACAACTGTATCTTAGAAATCAGAATGACCAATGTGGCCAAACAAACCTTCACAGTGCCCACCAAGTGCGGATACTCCATCTTCCACGGCCTGCGACAGGATCTTGCTACTGGGCCTAGAAAGTGATGACAGGGGCTCAGCCACTCTGGTCAGCATACATGTGGGGACTGATCACCACTATGTCTGCTTACAGGAGTCTTCACCTCACTGATCACCACTATGTCTGCTTACAGGAGTCTTCACCTCACTGATCACCACTATGTCTGCTTACAGGAGTCTTCACCTCACTGATCACCACTATGTCTGATTACAGGAGTCTTCACCTCACTGATCACCACTATGTCTGATAACAGGAGTCTTCACCTCACTGATCACCACTATGTCTGATAACAGGAGTCTTCACCTCACTGATCACCACTATGTCTGCTTACAGGAGTCTTCACCTCACTGATCACCACTATGTCTGATTACAGGAGTCTTCACCTCACTGATCACCACTATGTCTGCTTACAGGAGTTTTCACAATACACTAAGAGGGTGTGCACCTCACGCCTACAAACTCAAAGATCACACTACGCAGTAGCAGTGAAGTAACTTTATGATATATGACAAGACAACTCAAATACACAAATAAAGACTGATCTTATAAGACAGCTTAAAGATTACAAGATAGCTTAAGATAGCTTAAAAGTGACAAAGTAGTAAAGGGTAATATGTTACTGCATGGTGTCAACCAATAGTACAGCCTTAATTCTCAATAAACATAAAAACATTATCATTATCTGCTTGCTATAGATCAAAGCAGTTACTAAGAGACAACAAATGTACACATGTATGTCAGAATGTACAAACGTATGTCTGAGCACCTGGTGTCTCTGCCGATGTACACACTGGCGCTCTGGTCCATGTTGATGGCCTCCCTCTCGGTCAGGTCTCTGAGTGCGGTCACAAGCCCGTCCTGCTCTGCGTTGGCCAACTGCGTGGCGTAGCCTTCCCACGCCACCTCCAGCATCTCCCCCATCGGGTCGATCAGTTTCACACCATTATCCTCCTGCAGCACACAGCCAGACCACACACACAAGACATAAACATATGCACACAAATACACACACACACACACACACACACACACACACACAAGACACAAACATACGCACACACACAAACACACACAAGACATAAACATATGCACACAAACACACACACACACAAGACACAAACATATGCACACAAACACACACACACACACACACACACACACACACACACAAGACACAAACATATGCGCACAAAGACACACACACAAACATTTGCACACAAACACACACACATAGCTGTTCATAAACACAACCATAGACTTGGGAAATGTTCTGCAGTAGATTTAAGTTCACTGGCATATGACAAGTGTTATTTATGAGCATAACATCACTTAAAAACACAAAACTCATCTCACCATTATGAAAAAACAAACAAAAGGGACAAAAACCAAGCTAGATAATGTACCTCCTGCATTAAATCATTAGAATCAATAATCAGGGTGCTATTGTTATTACACTCGCCATTTTTCCTGAATTAGCTGGATAACTGTGCATTGAAAAAGAATAAAGTAACAACAGCATATCTGGGTTTTCCTCAGTGCAGATATTCTGGATAACTCTGCAGTGCTGTTCAGTGTTAAAGATGGGTAAACACCGTCAGGTGTGGTCACATTCCATCCATGATTGCTATAGTGCCAACCAGTGAAATAAGGATGTGGACTTTAATTTGCCCTGCTCACTAGAGTAAATCAGACCTCGATCAGAACTGAGATAAAACAGTCATCCTCACAAATGTAGTCATAAATGGAGTCTGAGGATAGTCCACGTAAAGCTGAGAGCTAGTCGAGTACTCCCAAACCAACCAGAAGGGAGGTGTACGGACTGAATGCGCATAGCCAGCTCCTAAATACTAGGACATTGTAACTGTGGAAACTACCAAAAAGAAGCCTAGTGACTGCAGCTCCTAAACTCTGGGATTGTTGACGCATGTCAACTGCAAACTGCTTATTTCAGCATTTCCTCCTGCTGATGGTAGTGGCAGTAAAACACGTGGACTTTGCTGTCTCACATCTTTCAGAACATCCTCTAGTGTTTAATACCCGTAACCATGGCACTAGTAATCTGATTGCATCACCTCATCCAACAGCATGTAAGTCAAAAGTTGTTTTCACATACTCCCTTTAAAGGTTACTATAAACTAACAAGCCTGGGTATTCACAATATTCTTATAGTTCAACTGGGGAAGCAAGGTGCTGATCACAATATACATTTGATTCCCAGAAAGAACACGTAGACTACTGATAAAATGTTTATGCCTTGTCTGTGTGCGTCACTTGATAGTGTCGGCTTCATGAGGAAATGAAAAGATAGCTGTCTGCCATTTCTTCTCTCAAGACACAGTTTGCCCAGTCTTTCTAGGCTATGACTTCTAATTGAATAGACGTCCAAACCACAAACCAGCTCGATGACATTTCAGCGTACCTCTGGGTTGTGAGAGGCGGTAACCATCACTCCTATTGTGGCCCTGGTCCGACGGGACCGGAGAGCAGCCAGTAAGCCCATACGGAACATCACATGGTCCAGTTGCTTGGCCGCGGTACGGAACCCGGCTGTGCCATACTGTAGAACCAGTCCTGCAGGTTTAGGATGCAGAGCCGACTTCTGGGATGTCGCCTCATACTGAGCCATTGCTTGACGTGGACAAAACGGAAACGATTAGGGCTGTATTCATAATGAGACCTGTGCTACAACTAAAAGTGTGTAAGGTACTTTCATTCGCACCACAAATTGAAATTGAGTCGTGAAAATGTCAGTGTGCTGTGACTGGCCCAGATGTCTTTGGGAAACTATTAAAGTTCTACGGCCAACAGAGAAAACAGCGGTAAAACATGTATGCAGATTTAAATGTAACACTCCAAAAGACGAAACGAAGAAATGTAAAGCAAAGATAGTTAACAAACAACCCCAACTACCAACAGGCAGACCTACGGAATACAGTTCACCCAACTTTCTACACTGGCAAAAAAAATGAATCAATCTCATGACAAAAACATATCTGATTCGATTCTTACACAAACTTAGATACAGATAATTTTTAAAAGAAATCTTACCATATGACTGTTCAGGCAACACAATATGCGCAACTGTTTTGTTGTGGCTATCTTGTTTGGGATTGATATCAGTGGAATTTTGCGTGCTGTCACACCGAGCTCTCAAACTCTCCTGCTGATGTGGCCACACTTCCGGGTTTGTCGTCACACCCAACTCTCAACTCACGTCTCCCCTCTGGTGGCCGCTGCATTGTAGATTCATTGTATGATTAATGGAAGGTGAAGCACAATAATACTGCATGCATGCAAAGTAACTGAGGGGCACATTTTACATGATTTTCTTACCAAGTTAGATAGTGATACGAAAGTGTCTCACGTCCATGTAAACACGCATCGTTCCTCGTTCCTCGTTAAAAGCACCTTCATTAAAAACCCATTCATTACCTCATCAATAGATTACTGAAGGTTTATCTGATAATCCAGCTGCTCCGATTCAACTGTAACAAATGCAGAAAACACGAAAGATTGGTGATGACCAACCGACCAAACTTGTAGCCTATTAATTCTGGCTTTGGTCTTAAAAGATCTATCACTACAGGATAGAGTCAGAAAGAACCCGATGACCCGAGTATGCCAAGTAAGCACCATCAGAATTAGGTCTAATGGGTGGCAAGATCGATTGTTATGAATAATCAAACCAAGTGAAACTAAAATAGCATCAAAGCCCCTTCCAATAGACTAAATTACTGCGTTTATGGCCAACTCCATTCATGCCATTAGACATAGCCTAAGAACCTACTGGAAGATGTGCTTTCAATGGTTTGTTATTTATGACAATTTAAAGCTCTAACACAACCGCGCCACACCTGCGCAGTTCAGACACATAATGCGCAGTCTCCCTGGTTTAACCCTTTGAGCGGATTCGCCTGACAACGCGTGACGTTGGGTAGAGAGCGCCGTCAGTGTAGCGGTGCGTCATCTGACACTCTCCGCCGATCCTTGACGAGAGAACAGAACGCTGTCATTGAAATTAATAAATAAACAAACAAACAGATAGAAGAACAACTGTATCATCCCTACTACTTCTAACAGTCCCCCCCACTGCGTGGGCGATAGCGAGCATCCTCCATCCGTCTTCGACCGGCATCGGACGGATTCTTCAACCTCCGTTGTGGAGACGTCTCCGAGGCTTCTCTGTGGGGCAGATTCATTTACGGGTCCTAAAGGACACGGTGCGTCACCATTTCCGTTTGAAGCATCCACTGCAATTCCTCCGTAAGCGCGCTCTCGACATTTTCTTTCAGAATTGTCACTCTGAGCGTGCGTGCGTATCTGTGGGATTTGGTGTCCATTTTCCCGATGTCCATGCATACCAGAAAAGGAAATATCAATGAATTTGAATTAAACCTGGACATCCATCAAGCAAAGCGCTGCAGCTCAGAACAGGTTGCGTGACGTGTCCACGTTTGCCGTCTCACCATTTCTTAATCATCGTAGGGAAGTAACCAGATAGAATTAATAGCGACTGTTGGGCGTTACGTAATAGGAGCATTATCCCGGCTGCTGGACTGAACGGTATAACGGGAGACACGCAGAGATACATAGCCGTGCAACCTTGCGTAAGTAAACCCATGGCAGAGCAACTATATCAACGTGACTGGGAATTAATTAAAGAAATAATGCATTATTTGTGTGTTTTGTTGACATGATTGTGTTTGTCCATTGTAATCTGCTGGGTGAGTAATAAAGACAGAGTCGCATAGGGGGGATGGGAAGGGCGGTAGCTAATCGGTAACGAATTTTTCTGTAGTCGTGTGTCTAATTTGCGTTCTGTCCTGTGATTCTTGAGGTGGTTGACGCTACGGGTAGAAAATGTCGGGGCAGACTCTGACGGATCGCATTGCCGCTGCGCAATACCAGCTCACGGGCTCCGAAGTGGCGACGCGCGTCTGCAAAGCCACCACACACGAGGTGATGGCGCCCAAGAAGAAGCACTTGGATTGTAAGTGTTATTCCGTTGCCTCCCCGTACACTCCATCTTTTTTGCCGAGTACGGCCAATGCCTCTCTGTGTTGAACACCCTTACATGCCAATAAATATGATACGCGCCTCCATGCACGCGCAACGCACCTGTATCCACAGCCGCAAACACACAGAGCACTAAAAAAATCAAGTCTTGTGCTAAAAAATCAACACTATTATTTTGAATATATGAGAATGGAGGGATTTGGAATAGTCTTTGATAGGTGGTGGCAATGTGTTTCCCCCCTAACATAGCGAGTCCATCTGGATGCTCACTGGGTTGTGCCTGCCCTTGAGTGTCCTGGCATTGTGAGTGGACTGGCACAACACTTGTGGCCTGCATATGTGTGTCCTTGTGTGTGCATGTGTGTGTGTGTGTGTGTGTGTGTGTGTGTGTGTGTGTGTGTGTGTGTGTGTGTGTGTGTGATTGTGTGTGTGGGTGAGAGAGAGAGAAAGAGAGAGAGGAAAGGGCAGGGATTTTAGACCACAGTCACAGGCCAAGGCCTCACCACACTCACAAAGAGACCCTCTCTCCCTCTTCCACGTTACAAACCCAGCCCTTACCTTTGTGTTCAGCGGGTCCTCCTACATGGATGTCTTCTATCCTCCTCTTTTCTGTGTTCACATCTCTCTCTTGCTTTTCCACTCAACTACCTTTTTTATAGTATGAATAGAGAATGGCACCAAATGAGTTCAGCATGTCTGCCCTGGTCAAGACATGCAAAAAACCCCATTCCTTAAGTATGTTTTAAAAGTGGCACGCCCATAGTCCTCGACTAAGTCCTGGCCAGGGCATTGGGTAAGATGAGTATTCGGGGGTGGGTGGAGGGTGAGAGGGTGGTGCTGGGTTATCCCAGAATTCCTCCTGACAGTTCCTGATCATGCACGGCCTTTCTGACCTGCTGGGGCAGAGAAGCAGACGCAAAGGATTGTGGGTTGAACCTATCGCCTGCGTGACGCGGCTGCTGAATTATGGAGTGATCAGCCAAAGCGTGGCATGCATAATTTACAGCAGCAAAGGTGACCACGTTACTGCCGGCTAGAGACTAGAACACGGTGGTACAGATCATGCACCTGAGCTGTGTGTGTGTGTGTGTGTGTGTGTGTGTGTTTGTGTGTGCGTGTGTGTGTGTGTGTTTGTGTGTGTGTGTGCATTGCGTGTGTAGGTGCGCGTGTGTGTGTGTGTGTGTGTGTGTGTGTGTGTGTGTGCGTGTGTGCTTACATGCACGTGTGTGTGTGTGCGTGTGTGTGTGTGTGTGTGTGTGCGTACATGTGTATGTGTGTGTGTGTCTGTATGTGTGTGTGAAAGAGACAGAGGTTCAAAAACACATTGACATTTACATGTATGCTTTCAGCATATTTCTACTATTTGAGGTTGTGCAAAGTTACCTGAAGTACAGTGCCGTACACAAACATACATCAGACGACTTACCAGGTTACTATCAATGCAAACATCAGCATGGTTCATGACCTCAGGTTCTTCAGTCACAGTCTGACTGAGAAGAGGAAGTGTCCTTGCCTCACAGCAAGCCTTATGTATGAATGATTTAAAAAGATATTCAAAGATGGGTCCTAAAATATAACAGATTATGATTAAAATTGTTATTTCAGTTACAACTGAGTTATTAAACATCAATATGTACTATACATTTAATAGAATTAATTTATTAGTGCTGTCAATTAATAAAAACAAAACGAAGCAAATTAATAGCACAATTTGCGATTAAGAAGATTTTTTGCTTCTCAAGACTGAAGCTTTTAATAATGTAAATGTAGATGTAAAATCATGGAATTAGTAATACATCACAATGTATAATCAACACAAAGGAATTATATTTAATTTCAAATTATATTGTTTAATAGCATCTTTTTAACTTTGAACACAGATTATCTCCTGTGAACTGTAGACTTCAAATAAAGCCATGTATCAAAAGGTCATCACAATAGACTGTCAGCTTGAAAGGCATAATGGTTAAATGTGTAGCACGTAAAGTAATATTTAAAAACAGGGATTGCTGAAGACAGAGAAGCAGAGAAAAAGAGAGACTTCTGAGAAGGGACATACTTTGGAAGGAGCTCAGCTAGGTTCAAAGAGTGTTTTTTGCTCAGGAAGGATCCTAACTGACTGAAATGACCTGGAAGTGTCTGAGTAGCAGCCATGATAAGAGCTGGTCTTATTCTCTTCAGTGCTTCCTTTCTCCATCTCCTTATATGGTACACTGGACCATCCTTTATGAAAGGGAAGGAGATGATGCCATCCCATAAGTCCTTGCGGCAACAACAGCCCAATCAACAACCAATCAACTTGACCCTCGTCAATAACATCTCTTAGTGGACCATGATTGTCTCCTCCTGAGTCCTTGTGAATTTCTACCTCATATCTTTCCTTGACGTCATGACATTTTCCATCAAGGTGTAAAGATGATAGGATGAGTTTTCCAACCGTAGCCTAGGTCAGTCGGTCAGTATTCAGAACGTGCTGTGTAGCACGTGGGGGCAGTTGTAAGTTGAAGGGCTCGGTCCACCCGCAGGCTTGTGAATTCAGTTAAAGGCTCCCTGTCATGTGTACATTGGATGCCCCCCCAGATGTTCTTACCATTGCATATGCACCAACAGAAATCATAACATAAACCCAGGCAGCTGCGTTAATTGGGTTAATTTCAAATAAATCGCAAAAATTAACGTGTTAACTTCGACAACACTAGAATATATATGTGGATTATGTATAGCCCTAGTGAATATTTCCGAGCAGACAGGTCAAGCGTTATTCCATGGAGCAGACAGGCCAAACGTTATTCCATGGCGCAGACAGGTTCAAAGGTTATTTCCGCATCATGGTTAACCAGTCAGATGTTCTGATAGGGTAAGGTCCCCTCTCATCATCTCATCATGAAGCCACAAAGCTTCCATTTCTGAGACTTCCCTGAGGGAACAGGTTCCAAGTTGTTGGCTAGCTGTCAGACTCTGGCTGCTCCATCCTCGTCACTGCGGCGCTTGTGTGGTGGGGTGCTGGGCCATCTCCATCACCGTGCCGCTCTCTGGCTGGCTCGGCGATGTGTGAGATTGTTGGCACGGGTGGGTTGAGTCGTGACTCGTGACGGCTCCGTTCTCGGCCAGATTGGCTCGTAAATCCAGCGTCTCTCCCCCACACCCTCGGTCGCGCCATGCAGACGAGGAGCTCTCCCACACCTGCAGTCTCACGCATGAGGTCCAACGTGACGTTTGAAAAAAAGCTCCTGTTTTGTAGATGCTCTCTTAAGGTTGTATAAATTAGATATAGAAATATATCTTAGTAGAAGTTGTCAGTTAA
This sequence comes from Sprattus sprattus, assembly GCF_963457725.1. Lineage (NCBI taxonomy): Eukaryota > Metazoa > Chordata > Actinopteri > Clupeiformes > Clupeidae > Sprattus > Sprattus sprattus. The sequence continues at coordinate 7,054,342 of NC_137914.1, forward strand.
GAGGTTTCATTTCCAGTTCTCAGTGTTGTTAATTCCTCGTTTAGATGTTTATAAGATTCAGTCTTCTATCTCCAGTGTCCTTTTCACCCTCCTCCCAGCATTTACTTTTATTTCTTGTTTACCAGTCGTCACAATTACAACTGCATTGGTGTTGTCTGTGCATGTATTCACTTGATGCTTTGAGTAGTATGTACTCATTGGAAGAAGACTGTTATTAGAATTAGAATATGACTTGAACTACCTGTACTACAATGGAGTATGACCAATGCGTGTGTGTATGTATGTGTGTGTGTGTGTGTGTGTGTGTGTGTGTGTGTGTGTGTGTGTGTGTGTGTGTGTGTGTGTGTGTGTGTGTGTGTGTGTGTGTGTGTGTGTGTGTGTGTGTGTGTGTGTGTGTGTGTGTGTGTGTGTGTGTGTGTGTGTACAGCACCGAGTGTGGATGGGAGCACATAAGGCTCTATTGCACAAACCTGCATGTGAAAGTGCCTGAGATAACTGGGTGTGTGTTTTTTTTCATTTTCAAGAGCACCTTGTACCAGGTGCAGAGCATGATAGTTTGTTCAATTTAGAGCACCTCACTCACAGTCCTTTTGCCCTTTTTGGAGCACAATCAGTCAACTTGGAGTGAAGCGGTGTGCATTAGAAGAGTGCATTTGTGTGTGTGTGTGTGTGTTTGTGTGTAAGGGCATTGTGGGGAGTGTGTTTGTGTGGGTGTGTGTTTGGAGAGTGTAGAGAGAGGGACACTAGTGTAAGTTGATTTGGCCAAGCTGTCCTCCATATTGGTTCCTCTCCACACAGTGCTTTGCATTCCTTCAGAGATACGCAGTTATAACATGTTCATTTTATTTCTCTTCCCTTCTCTCCTCCTCTCTTTATCTCTTCTCCACTCTTCTCCTCTGCGTTCTTCTCTCCTCCTCTTTGCTGTCTTTTAGCTGTGACTGAGGGGAATGCCAAAGATGTCTGAAGGGTTGCCATGGTAACAAATAGTGAGAGGAAGGGAGAGCGAGATAGAGACATGGGAGGAGATTGGAGAGATAAATGGAGAGTCAAATCCATGTGCCTGTTTCTTATGACATGTACACTGCTCTAATGTGTAACATTGTGTTCCTCTAGCGTCAAATCATGAGAGAGAGGACGAGAGAGAGAGAGAGAGAGAGAGAGAGAGAGGGAGAGAGAGGGAGAGAGAGAGAGGGAAAGAGAGATAGAGGGAGAGAGAGAGGGAGAGATAGGCAGAGCGATATGCAGAGCGATGGAGGGAGGGAGAGAGATAGAGGGAGAGAGAGAGAGCTAGAGGGAGAGATAGGCAGAGAGATAGAGGGAGAGAGAGGGAGAGAGAGATAGGCAGGTAGGCAAATGATCATTGCCATAGAGTGCAAATAATACTCCTACTTATTGCTTACACCTACTGTTTGGTTCCTCACTCTGACATCTGTCTCTTTTCATTTAAAGCAACATGCAGGTTTTTACGTACCTAGTTTCTAGTTGTATGTCACCTGGTCATAGAGTGGAGCGATGAAAACACCTGTTATTCCCCATAAGCATTCAGCTGTCACAAAATATATGGCCAAAATAGTTAGCAAGCTAGCTAGGTTTTTACCTTGCCAACGTGCAATTGTTGGTATTTGCAAGTCAAGTCTGTTGGCTTTTAACTAGTCAGGTTCCTGGTTTTGACCCAAACTCTGGGTTAAATGAATGAAAGCTACAATTTACATACACAGAAATTAAGTACGTTTACTTAAAAGATTAGTTGATATGTGCAAGTGTGTGTATGGTCTGTGAGTGATTGTGTGTGTGTGTGTGTTCATGCCAATCATGGTTAAGATTGTCTTAATCTGGTTATCTGAAAATGTTTACCGCCAGCACTATAATCCCTCCCTCTTTCGCACACACTCAGACACACACAAATGCACACATTTATACTCACGTGCTCACTTACACACACACACACACACAGCCTGGATTGAGGTAATCTGAAAGTCAGTCTGTGCTTTATTCTCTCTGTGTTAATCTGTGCTATTTTTGTCCTTAAACCTACAGCACAACACAGCATAGAGTCTGCGCCATGGCAACACACAAACACACACACACACACACACACACACACACACACACACACACACACACACACACACACACACACACACACACACACACACACACACACACACAAACACACAAACACACACACACACACACACACACACACATACACACACTCATTCACACACACACACATACACATACTGTCTCAATCTCTCTTAAACATGCACACGCATAGTAGCATACAGTCACTCACACGCATGCACACACAGACACACACACAGACACACACACACACACACACACACACACACACACACACACACACACACACACACACACACACACACACACACACACACACTCATTCACACACATACGCATACAGTCTCAATCTCTCTTAAACATCTCACGCATAGTAGCATACAGTCACTCACACGCATGCACACACAGACACACACACACAGCTCTCCTGTAGGCATTAGATTACTCTAAGAGTCTTTATTTAGATCATGTCAGGTCTAATTAGTGTCTCACACACTCCATTGTTAGTTTGGTGTGTGTGTGTGTGTGTGTGTGTGTGTGTGTGTGTGTGTGTTTGTGTTTTTAGAGGGTAATGAGTCTGCTTCTGCAGGTGTTCATAGAATCATTGGTGGTCTGAACCTCTGTTTTAATCCAACACATCTGAAGGCATGAGGAGCCAGGAGGAGATCATTGAACACGCGTTCAGCAGAAGATCTAGTGATAAATGTGAGAAAGCGAGGCAGAGGGAAAGCGAGGCAGAGGGAAAGTGAGGCAGAGGGAAAGCAAGGCAGAGGCAAAGGGAGGCAGAGGCAAAGGGAGGCAGAGGCAAAGGGAGGCAGAGGCAAAGGGAGGCAGAGGGAAAGCCAGGCAGAGGGAGAGCGAGGCAGAGGGAAAGCCAGGCAGAGGGAGAGCGAGGCAGAGGCAAAGGGAGGCAGAGGGAAAGCCAGGCAGAGGGAGAGCGAGGCAGAGGGAAAGCCAGGCAGAGGGAGAGCGAGGCAGAGGGAAAGCCAGGCAGAGGGAGAGCGAGGCAGAGGGAAAGCCAGGCAGAGGGAGAGCGAGGCAGAGGCAAAGGGAGGCAGAGGGAAAGCCAGGCAGAGGGAGAGCGAGGCAGAGGGAAAGCCA
>NC_137914.1:7075027-7077527 GCF_963457725.1 Sprattus sprattus
TAAGAGTTTACAATGAAACGTTTTCTTGTGCTTAAACAACCTCATAAACCCATGCATTAACAGGCATCAAGTGTTTCATTGGTTTTGTGTTGTCATGTGTTTGAATCGTACTGATTGAAAGTGCAGGGTGTGTGTGTGTGTGTGTGTGTGTGTGTGTGAGTGTTTGCACCCAAGTGTTTTTGTGCTTTTTGGTGTTTGGTTAAGTGATGGCTGTTCAGCTTGTTGTGTGTGGTGTATTCCTGTCCCAGTGCTGATGGAGTACTCATTGAACTGTGGAGAGAGTGTTGTGTTTGTGGGGATTGATTTCTAACGGGTCATGCCATGGTGTGCTTTTGTGGCCGTGTAGTCTTTTCTTTGAATCAACCTGCAACCCCATTCACCATTGCAACCGTAAGGATGTAATTAATCACGTGGTTCAGCCTGGCCATCATTTTTGTTTGTTTGTTTTGTTTGTTTGTTCTGTTTTTCTGTCCATTTTCTATTCTGTAAGCAAATAAAAGCAAACGATGAATGCTTTGACTGTCAGAACAGCTTTCTCCTCTCTGCTTACCTTTTTTCCTCTTTTCTCCTTTTTTAATTTTTTCTAAAACACCATTGCTTTTCCATGCTATCTTCTCATCTCTCTCTTTCTGTTCCTCTCCCTACCTCTCCCTTTGTTCCTTTGCTGTCTTTCTTTCTTTCTTTCTCTCTCTCTCTCTCTCTGTTTCTCTCTCCATCTGCGTTTTTGGTCTGGGTCATTGCTTGCTTCCTCCCGTTGCAACCGGTGAGTTCTGGCTTACCTCGCAAGCTGCTATCCCACAGCGCTTTGCTGCACTGCAGCCTAAAGCTTCACGTACCCTGTAGCTTTCTAGAAGAAGCTCACTTCTTAAAATAAGTGAATCGGTGGATGGATGGATGGATGGATGGATGGAATGAATTCTGGATGAATGAGGGGAAAAAAACTTCCTTTTTTTCTCATCTGTGCTTTGCCTGAGACATCTCTGCTTACCTGAGTTGTCCCTGTGCAGTATTTCTAGCTGATGTAGAGCAACTCAGTAGAGTGCCCCCTAGTGTAGAGAAGTGAAGTAGCTAGTGGTTGTATACCAGTGTGCACAGAATGTCTAGTTGTGTTATTTTGGAGCTGGTGTTGTACTGTGCATTTGTAATGTATGTTCTGTTTAGTGTGTGTCTGTTGGTTGTTGGTTATTTTGTGAGAACATGGTGTGTTGTGACAATGTGAGATAGACTACATTTGAATAGATTAATTAATTGGACCCCTTATTTCTCCCCTAATCACTATTTTGGTCACCGAAATAGTTGTTTACCTCTGTTGTTATGATATGTTGCCCTTGTTTTCTTGTGATCCCCGTAGGAGATGAGTGTATGGTAGCTGTGAATGTATGACTGTTGTTTCTTACGCTCTGTGTTTTCACCGTTTCTTCCGGAAGCCTTTGACGGACTGGGTGATGTTCTCATGCCTGCCATAGCCCCCCAGCTGGCTGGTGCATCACCCATGGCATCACCTTCCAAGCCAATGGGAGGGGACCTGGATGCCACTATGGCTAACATGGCTAGCAGTGAGTATCTCACACACACACACACACACACACACACACACACACACACACACACACACACACACACACACACACACACACACACACACACACACACACACACAGTATTTGACCAAGGGTGTGCTAGGTTTCTAAGAGCGCACAGGTGAGGCTAACTGTATGCTAGTCTCCATGGGTAAAACCCACGAGTGTGTTTTTGCACAGGAAGTGTGACTGATACATTGACTGATGAGCTTTCCTGTTCTCTCCTACAGATTTCTCCATGGGGAACCAGAAACCGTAAGCTCTCAGTTTCATCAAGTCTCTCTCTCTTTCTCTCTCTCTCTCTTTCTCGATCTCTCTGTCACTCTCTCACACACACATTCTCTCTCTCTTTCTCTCATTCCCCTGTGTAAAAGACTAATGCATGCACATTTTGTGCTGTCTGTGGTACAAAGCCAAGTGGAAATAGTCTGTTGGCACACTGATGGTCAAGGGCAGACCACTGAATGGCTTCCATCCTGAGGTCATCGCATCTCTGCTGACCGCACAGTTTAGTGACAAATGAAGAAGGAATATTTGGGTTTGGTGGATGTTTTTGTTGATTGCCTAGACAGTTTTCTGTCAGAGTGGCAGATGTATATTAATTTGAAAAGTATTGGGCATGTCCTTCAATTCCAGGTAATCTGAAAGAACAAGTGGCAGAATACAGTATATGGTGAAATGCATCCATACCTAAACTACATGATGGTGTTTGTTAGTGTGGGCTTTTGTGTGTTTGTGAAGGTTATCCGTTTTTGGGGAGGGTTTAATATTTTTTGCTGTCTGGCAAAATATATGTCACTAAGTGTGTGAGAAATGGACAATAATGATATCACAATGATACCAGGTAAAACAAAAAATGAGATTGACGTCTTCTGATTGGTTGATCGCTCTCTTCTCTCATAGGGCTGATGGTGCAGCAG
>NC_137914.1:7082527-7242527 GCF_963457725.1 Sprattus sprattus
TACAGCTCCTTACAGTTCCTTACAGGTTCTCTCGTTGTGTGTTTTGGTGGCGTACAAGTTTACTGTCAATGGGTCGAGGAAAGTTATGTTGAAAGATGACTAAGACAAAGGACAAAAAAAAGGAAAATATAAGTGTGGCCAGCGAGGTAAGTGGCTTTTCCAAGTCATGACCGATGAACGGATAGCCTAAACATGCCGCAGTGGTTTGGTTTTGACCAGTGACAGTAACGCTAGGCTGTTAAAATGGTCTCTGATGGAAGTTTATTTCCTGCAGTTCTTGTATAGTCTCTGCCGTAGTCTTTTCTTAAGTGTTTTGAGTCGTATATCAATGGATCTCGTTCTGTCAAGACGTGCTGAGGTACCGTTGTCATCACACAAGGACGTAAACACAATGTGTTAATTCTGTGTAAGTGCTGAATGATTTATTCTTGTGTGCATCTGCAGATCGATCGAATAGAGGACCGCAAGTCGCGATGCAACGACCTCCTTGACAAAGCGGAGTTCCGACGCAGAAAAGAGGAGCTTACTGATGAGGACAGGTAATTTGAGTCAGCCCAAACCAGAGCAATGTCTGTCTTCGAATAGCACCCTTCTGAGCACACCGAAGTTGTCCAGAATGTTTCTATAAGTCTTAAACCCAGCATGTATCTCATGTGTCCTTGTCAGTAAACTGTTGGAGGATGAGATGACGCTGATGACGGAAAGAATACAGAAATATGGTGAGGAAGACGTTTCAGGACTTCTATACTGCTAACCCACTTTGCACTGATGGCATTAGATAGCTTATCTTCCACAAAACAATGATAAACATGAAGATTTTTTTTCAACCGGAATTTAAAAACCGCACCTTTCATCACATCATAAGATGGGCCGTAACATACCTTCACCCGGTGAATCACCCCATTTCTTTTTTAGATCAAGAACTGGAGATCCTTAGAGGAGAGAACAGGAGGAACATGGTGCTCTCCGTCGCCCTGCTGGCCATCAGCGCTCTCTTCTACTACGCTTTCGTTTACTGAGGAAAAACAGTAAAGTAAAGCCAACAGTAAAGCAAACTCTGTCATCTTCTCCTTTCCATTTACCGAATGCCATCTCACATGGATACCCACTGGACTTCTAAAGGCCTCTCATTCACCAAATTTCACCGTTTCATTTCCTCAGAAGCTTTCATAAAGTCATTCACTCTGACGTGTCTCGCCTACCATGCTCCCCCATTGACCGTAGACCAGTCTGCACTGACACGGAGTTCTGACTCCAATGCCAAAGACGAGACGCCCACATTTACAGAACTAGGGAGCAGCACATACCTTTTGTGGCCTATGGTATTCCCAGATGTCCCAATGTCATTCCAGTCTTCCGCACACTTGTGCCAAAACATAGATTATATTTCACTGAGAAATGGATGACTTCAAAGATGTATTGGCTGGATCTTTACAACAACAACAAAAAAATCCTTCCATACTGGAATCAAGATTTAAAACGGTCAGTGAACTCTATGACATTCAAATTCTGTTCAAGTACAGGAATATAAGTCTATTTTGCACTTTTGCTTCTTTGAAAGTATAAAGGTAACAGTCTCTGCAGCTTCCCATTTCCGTGTAATAAGATGTTATTTCTTTTACTGACTGTGTAGCTGTTGTTTACTAAATGATGGATTGATGTGGTTGAGAAGGCCAAAGCGCTGTACTGAATGTATGAGGCTTATTTTATTACTGAAATATTTTCTTTAGGTACATACATTAATAAAATGGGTCTCGTTTTTTGTAAGACATACCACAACAATGGTTCACTTTTTTGCATGTTTATTTCCCACTGGACTTGGGCATCAAGTCCTAAACTACATCTTGTTCTGAAATGGAAACCCTTCTACTCAGCATAAACAGAACCCTCATGAGGGAAATAAAAACAGGGGAAAGTTAAACGAAACTATTTTCCAGTTTCTTTCATTCTTGATTATTATCTCTATTACTGTTTATTTATTACCTCTGTAATTCCCATTAAAACTAAACGGACGCTGTGATGCGGCCCAGGGAGGGGAACGCAGGAACACACCTGATGAACTCACTCCGTGTGGAACTGAGATTAAAGGTCAAAAAGAGCAGAGGAGAGAGAGAGAGACAGACACCTCACTGCACGCAGACAGATGAGAGAGAGAGAGACAGACACCTCACTGCACACAGACAGATGAGAGAGAGAGAGAGAGACAGACAGACAGATGAGAGAGAGACAGACAGACAGACAGACAGACACCTCACTGCACTCAGACAGTCTGCGGTCTATTCCGGGGGGGGGGGGGGGGCATTTAACAAAAATGAGCCGTGCACGATGCGTACGAAGACGAGCACGCACACATGTCTTAACTGACTCTGGATAACAAAACGGAGGCAACAACAACAAAAAAAAATATTTGCAAGCTCTTCCTTGGACACGGTCTACCCATGCTTCCTTGCACACACAGGATAAAGTCCAGCCTCACAGACAGCAGACATGGGATGACTGGCTCCACAGCACCAGGCAACAGTGCTAGAGCAACATAGCTGGGCTGACTGACACACAAACACACACACACACACACACACACACACACACACACACACACGTACACACACACATATACACACAATACAAAATGTTTTGACTTACTAGGTGGGGTACAAGCAAAAGCAGCATGCATCGCTAAAAGGTAATTCCTTTCTTCAGTTTAAATGATGTTTAAAGATCTCTGTCCACTGCACTCCACACTGCATGTAAATGTGTACAGTATGCCGATGTGTGTGTGTGTGTGCGTGCTTGGATGGAAGTCAGACATACTCGTGTGAGCATGTGATGGTATTATTTAAATATAAGAGTGTTCTTGTTGTGTGTTTTCAGTGCTGGTAATGTGCACTGTACGCCTGTGTGTGTGTGTGTGTGTGTGTGTGTGTGTGTGCGCTTGGATGGAAGTCACTCATACATGTGGTGGTGTTGTGTGTTTTTAGTGCTGGTAATGTTGGTGGATGAACTCCAGCAGGTGCTCTTTGGAAAGCTTCTCAGGGTCAACCCTTGTCTGGGAATCGTGAACTTTGACCCCTTCCTCCCATGCCCAGAAGATTTGCTCCTTGTGGCAGACACTGAAAAAAACACACACAAAGAGTTACACACTTATACACAGAGAACACACACAAAGAGATACACACTTATACACAGAGAACAAAAAAACCCTTATGGTAAAAAGGTGTGAAAGCTGACAGAATGTCCTATATTGTTCTTCTACCCACATACTGTTTGTTTATGTACATACTTTTAATGCCACCCTGTTCATATCATTTAATAAGTATGTTGAACAAAATAAATATAGCTTACTGATATGATTGATATGAACAACTCTCTGTGTATCACCACAAGATCAAACCTATCAGGTGCTTGAGGTTGAAACGATCAACTATCATGTTTCCAAGTGATAAAAAAAAGTAATTTTCTGAGTTTCAGCAACGTGCGTTGCGGTGACAACAGATCATTGATCGTTATCTTGGTAAACTCAGGTTTGAGACATCTTCCACTATATAGACTTATACGGCTTATCCTTTCTATGTCTGTTCTATTCGTTTCTGAGATCTGACTTCCGTAGAATGCAGGAGAAAGACAGAGGTTTTTTGACAGGTGAGAGGTGAGTCAAGGCGAGGTCGTACTGGAAGGGGGCGACTGAATCGGGTGGCAGGTCGAAGGTGGAAACACTTGTGGCTTTATTGTAGAAGTACTTCCTCTTTGCGCTTTTACTGTAAGCCATTGTCCAGGGATCTACAGAAAAAAGAAAGGGGGCGGGGGTAGACAAGGAGGATATTACAACACTTTATAAATAGATACTTAATACATTTAATACATACAGTATTATATACATATATTCTACATATTGTACTCGTATACATAACATTTACATATGCTCATATACTCTCAGGCCTCCTTCATTTACTGACTCAACATCAATCAAACACACACACACACACACACACACACACACCGTTAACAGTCTTGATTATGTGGAGGCCACTGGGCAGGAAGTGGCGGTCGTCTCGTCCCGTGTACGACAGACGGGGCATCCCTCCCGAACCCTTAGTCACCTTCATCTCCAATCTGAGGAGGAAGAAGAGACACAGTTAAAGCATACACACACACACACACGCACACACACACACAATTCCTGTAGCAGTACCTGGCCAGTAACATTATCCACCTCTTCATTTGACAAGCACTCAAATCAAACACATTACAGAATCACCAAGTATATGGTGGAACGTTTGGTTCATATGGTGGGTTCTCAGGTTCGAGGACTTTTAAGGGAACATGCACCTATCAGATTGGTTGTGCCTGATACAACACCTCAAGCGTATCAATTCTGTCTTCATCTAGACATCACATCATTATCTAATACACACTTAAGGCAGCAATAATCAGAAAGGAAATTAGAGTAGATTAGGTTATTATTTTAGGCATTTTTGGACTGACAAATGTTTTGATAAATGATCTTTAATAAACAAACTAAACTCACTAATGCACCACGTGACTCCAAAGCTCAAGCAATTACCTGACAAAGATCTTCTCCATCTCCTCCAGCCTGTACACCTCCTTCACCCTGACAGAGGGAGGACATGTGAGCAGACACAACACTCAGCCCAAAGAAAGAGATCTGAGAGAGAGGGAGGGGGGGAGGCAGAGGGAGAGAGAGGAGAGGGAGAAAGAGAGAGAGGAGGAGAGAGTGGGGAGAGGAGGAGAGAGGGAAAGAGAGTGGAGGGAGAGAAAGAGAAAGAGAAAGAGAGAGAGAGAAAGAGAGAGAGGGGGAGAGAGAGAGTTGAGGAAAGAAAGAGAGCAAGAGAGGGGAAAAGAGGGGGAAAGAGTGGGGAGAGGGAAAGAGAGACAGGGAATGAGTGTGAGGAGAGAGAGAGGGAAACAGGTAGAGTGGAGGAGAGAAAGAGAGAGGGGGAGAGAGAGAGGGAAAGAGAGTGGGGAGGGGGAGAGAGGGAAAGAGAGGGAGAGAGAGTTAAGGGGAGAGAGAGAGAGGAGGGGGGGCAAGACAAGAGTTGACAGGCCATACCTTATGGGGTTCATGTCAGGTCTGCTAGGTTTGGATACAGCCTTCACAAACTTCTCCACCATCTGGATCCTAAGAGACACAGCCCACCAAGGTTTACACATAAACACACATCCACAGTTCTATTCAATACTCACAAACCACTCATTACATCTCACATCTCATATGATACAATGTCATAATACAGCTAGCAAAACGTTTAGATGCAATCCAGCAGCCAGGGCCATGGTCTCTGATGAGCTCTGCAGCATCAGGTAGGGGGACTGCCAATGGAAACTAGCCATTTGGCTATAATTGGGTGCATTTACATTTTTATGTTCATGAATGTACACTGTCCCTCTTGATCAATTATGCAAATTGATTGATTGATTGATTGATTGAGATGAGATCAAACACAGACATAACAGCTTGCTTCTTCATATCTAATGACAGTGGCAGTGTTTTCACATCTTCACTGAAAATGATGCTTTTGCATTCTTGGATGCTCTGCATGACTTGTCTTTGCCGTCCTAAGGGAGTACTCTTAAGGGATAGTTCGGGATTTTCGTCCTGTGAGCAGAGTTCTCGTCCAGTTTTGGTCAAGCAGTCCGGCAGGTTTGCTAGACCCAGCAAAATAAAACGTTTCTCTTCCCAAAACATTATGTGTTCAAAAGAGTGATATATTTGCATCCCAAAAACATGGTAGTGGAAAAAGTCACACCTCGTTATCACTTGGCCCTATTTTCAGTACGCGCGATACTGCAACCTCACAGCTAGGGACTACCTGTTTGATTCGCGAAAGTTGATTCGCCAAAGTTGCCTGAGACAAACGTCCGTCACAGGAAAACGATGAAAACTGAGACAACATTTGATAAAATTGACATAAAGCTGAGTGTAAAAAAATGGTGAAGGCTTGCGACTATCCAGGTTGTGGCAACAAAGATGATGGTGAATCGACTCTCAGTTTTCATCGTTTTCCTGTGACGGACGTTTCTCTCAAACTGGACGAGAACTCTGCTCACAGGACGCTGCCGGGGGTAAGTCAGCGTGATTGCATGACACTGGTCATCGGGGAGGCCATACAGATTCATGTCAAAAATCCCGAACTATCCCTTTAACAGAGAAAGGTGATGATTGGTTCATGGTGGCATGAGACGTGCGCAGGGGGAATAGAGGTCACGTTCATGAGATGTGCGGAGGGGAATAGAGGTCACGCTCATGAGATGTGCAGAGGGGAGTAGAGGTCACGCTCATGAGATGTGCAGAGGGGAGTAGAGGTCACGCTCATGAGATGTGCGGAGGGGAGTAGAGGTCACGCTCATGAGATGTGCAGAGGGGAGTAGAGGTCACGCTCATGAGATGTGCAGAGGGGAGTAGAGGTCACGCTCATGAGATGTGCAGAGGGGAGTAGAGGTCACGCTCATGAGATGTGCAGAGGGGAGTAGAGGTCACGTTCATGAGATGTGCGGAGGGGAATAGAGGTCACGCTCATGAGATGTGCGGAGGGGAAATAGAGGTCACGCTCACCGCTGGTTGAAGTGCTGCACTCTCACATCTGTCCCGTTCAACACCAATGCATCCAGAACATGGACTGCATTTATTCTTCGCTGGGCTTTCCCCTGCGCGCACACACACACACACACACACACACACACACACACACACACACACACACACACACACACACACACACACACACACACAGATACAGAGAAACACAGACACTACATGTCAGACAAGGTTTTAAACATGAATGCTGCTTTATCAAAGCTTTCCCACTGATTCCTCTCTTTCCTTCAATCATGCTATCATTTCCCGCCTGCCTGTCTGCACAGTCTTTGCTATGGGATTCTCTGTCCTCTCCACTCCTCTTTAAACTTTCTCCTGTCTTCCTCCTTCCTCCTTCCCCCTTGAGCTCCTGCTCTAACACCAGCCCCTCTCCACTCCTCCTCTCCTCTCCTCTCCTCTCCTCTCCTCTCCTCTCCTCTCCTCTCCACTCCTCTCCACTCCTCTCCACTCCTCTCCACTCCTCTCCACTGTGGCTGACCTCCGCCTTGAGCTCCTGCTCTAACACCTGCCCCTCTCGACTCCTTCTTTCCTCTCCTCTCCTCTGGGGCTCACCTCCCCCTTGAGCTCCTGGACGATCTCCACACTCAGGAGCGTGTCCCTGGGCAGCTCCAGCTTGTTGACCGTCTCCAGCTTCCTCCAGCGCAGGGGCGTGCGCCCGTCACAGGTGTAGATCTGGGACCTCTGTCCAGGAGAAGAGAAGAGGAGGAAGAAAAAAGAAGAGAGAAACGGAGGAGAAGAGAAGAGGAAGAAGAAAGAAGAGAGAGACGGAGGAGAGTGTAAGGGGATGACAGAAGACGTCAGACTAGAGTCATACAAGACCATCTACATGGTTCTGTGGAGTTTGATGAAATGACCTCATTGCATTCAACTGTGGAATTTCATTGTGCAATATTAACACATTAGTCACTTTATTCTACTGCAAGTCACTTATGCCATCTCATCTCATCGCATCTTTATGTGATTCCATTTGACTGTATTTATTTGCAACACACCTCAGGGGAGAACTTGTACCCTATACACCTGCACTTTGTTGTACTCTTTATTTTCTTTTAGCTATTTGTACTATTGTTGTGTTATATGTTGTCCCTCAGGAGCAGCGCTCCATATCTCTTTGTATACAAATACAATGACAATGAAGGCTTTTCTATTCTATTCTATACAGCCCAAATGTGAATGTTTTATACTCTTTTACGAGCCGTGATGTAGATGATGTGTGACATCATCGCCGGCCAATCAGATTTCATAAGCAATCTCTGTGTCATGTCTTATGAATGACAGGACTGGTAACTAACGACAAAGATTTGGTGTTCCCAAAGAAAGCAAAAGAAGATCTACTTCTCTCTGTGTACTCAAATGAATCGATCTCCTGCCCGGCCAATAGCACAAACTCACACAACGCCAGACGGTTGATTCTGCACAACATGGTTGTATACTCAATGCCCACATCGGTCTTGGCTGTCTGGATTATTGATAGATGCCTCGTCTTCAGTGATCACTACCAAAAGGCTCTGACCACTAACCAGCAGTGAGCTCTGGGCATCCGTGGTACATTCTGCCCCTACAGAATCAGAACAACAGAAGTAGTACTTACCCCAAGCGATAGCAGAAACAGCTGCTCGCCTCCTCCCACAATGCACCTGTGGTCCAGCACATGCGCAACCTTATCCAGTGTGGTGGAGGTCAGGGGGGTCGGCTTCAGGCTCAGCCACTCCATGTCTGAACCCTACAAGCACGAGAACACTCAAGCTCAGCATTTATTACAACTACTGACAATACTACTAGCCTGAATACACTCACGCTAAACATGTATTACAACTACTGACAATACTACTAGCCTGAGTACACTCACGCTAAACATTCATTACAACTACTGACAATACTTCAAGCCTGAGTACACTCACGCTAAACATTTATTACAACTACTGACAATACTTCAAGCCTGAGTACACTCACGCTAAACATTTATTACAACTACTGACAATACTTCAAGCCTGAGTACACTCACGCTAAACATTTATTACAACTACTGACAATACTTCAAGCCTGAGTACACTCACGCTAAACATTTATTACAACTACTGACAATACTTCAAGCCTGAGTACACTCACGCTCAGCATTTATTACAACTACTGACAATACTACTAGCATGAGTACACTCACGCTCAGCATTTATTACAACTACTGACAATACTACTAGCATGAGTACACTCATACATGCTCAGCATTTATTACAACTACTGACAATACTACAAGCATGAGTACACTCAAGCTAAACATTTATTACAAATACTAACAATACTACAACACCGAATCCAATTGTCACTGTGTGAAGTACAGTACATATCATCTCTCAGGACTTCGGCCTAGCAGCTCAAATTGACCAAAGGCACTCTGCAGACAGATCCATTCCACCGTGTTATGTTAAGTACTAAGTTCTACATCACCACATCTTGCCAGACTGCGTACCTTCATTAGTTCATAGAATTTGTTTTTGGGATCCGGGTGTCCTGGAGCAACTCTGGCTTTATCCGGGACCTGTTAAAGGACAACAAGCACTTAACTCACGAGACAAGACCATTACAGGAAATGACAAACAACTGCAGACAGCTACAAACTAACAAACTCTCTAAGCAGTTAGCGCCCCCTAGGGGTCATTGGAGAGAGAGAGAGAGCTCAGAAGGAAACATAAGCAGGTGTACTAACCCCCCACGTCTTGAGGCACTCCTTACGGATGTCAGCCTGACGAGGCTCTGACAGAGTACTGAGAAAGATAGCAAACCACCAGGAACACAGTGCAACACATTTACACTGATATGCAGATACACAATCTTTAACAGACACATAGAGAGACACACACACACACACACACATACACACACACACACACACACACACACACACACACACACACACACAGACACACACACACACACACACACACACAAACACACACCTAAAAGTACACCAAAACAATCAGTCTCCAAGAGAAAAACATCTACTACACTCTACTCACACTTAACTCTAGTTAGTGACACAGAGAGAGAGGACACAGAAGGAAACTCTATGAAACTCACTTGTCTAATACGAAGGCGTGGATCTTAGCCAGGGCTTTCACCTGTACTGCGCAGTGGCTGGAAAAGCACAAAAACATTGACAGCATGTTCATACCTTTGTGTTTATAGATTTTGCATTAAAAAAGGGAGGGAAAACAGACTTTGATTAAGGCTGTGCATGTATCAGTGCGCGCAAAAGACAGGGGAAGACTTGGGTTTAGGAGTGTGTATTTGTGTGTGTGTGTGTGTGTGTGTGCGTGTGTGTGCGTGTGTGTGTGTGTGTGTGTGTGTGTGTGTGTGTGCCCATCTCACCTTTCGTTCGAGCGGATCATGTGGTGAAAGAAGTCCGTATCTGATCTAATGATGTCCAGTGGGACGACTTCGTTGACATCAGAGTCTTTGTGTCGCAGCTGGTTGAGCTTGATGTTGACGGTGAACAGGTACTCCCTCACAGCATCAGACCCCGGCTTCAGGCTCTGACATACAATATACCTGCAGTACGCCACACACACACAAACACACACACACACACACACACACACAAACAATGTCAAAGATATGACATACACACACACATACAAACACACGCATGGTAACAGATATGACACACATATGCACACACACACTCACAAGGTCACAGATATGACACACACACACATACACACACACACCCACACACACACACACACACACATCATCTGTGGGTAAAATGTTTTAATCCAGTTACTGTTTGTAGTTGTGGTAGGACTTTGTCCTCTCTGAAGCTGACATCCCAGTGTAAAGGGCATGGGCAGAAGTTAACCCAGCCCCATGCTCACCTCTCGGAGTTGGCAGGCCGACTGGTGATGGGCTTGAAGAGGGACACCCGGTCGAAGCAGAGGTACAGCAGGTACACCAGCCCCACGCTGAAGGACGTGAACAGGTCGAAGGTCTTGCACACGAAATGGCCACCTGGAGAGGAACACTCACGGTTTAAAGAGCTCGACCGGAGTGACGTCCTTCCGTGGGATTTGGAAATGGGTGCACACACACACACACAGACAAACACACACACACACACACACACACACACACACACACACACACACACACACACACACACACAAACAAACACACACAGAGGCAAACACACACAGACAGAGAGAAACACACGCACAGAAACACAAACACACACACACACACACACACACACACACACACACACACAGACAAACACACACACACACAGACAAACACACTCAGACAGAGACAAACACACACACAGAAACACAAACACACAGACAGAGAGAAAGACAAACAAACACAGACAGAGACAAACACAAACACACACACAGAAACACACACGCAGAAACACACACACAGAAACACAGGCACACACAGACAGACAGAGAGAAACACACACACAGAAACACAAACACACACAGACAGAGACAAACACAAACAGACAGAGAGAAAAACACAAACACACACAGAGACAAACACACACAGAGACAAACACAGGCACATACAGGCAGAGAGAAACACACACACACACACACACACACACACACACACACACACTCACCCGTTCTGAGCGTAGACAGCGCCGTGAGGAACTGACAGAGGAGGAGCTGCTTGCTGAGGATTTCCTGGATGTTCTCCTGACCCTCCACAGAGAAGCCCTGTCATGGCAACACAAGCCCCACATCAGAGAGCCACCAACACTAACCCTAACCCTAACCCTCCACAGAGAAGCCCTGCCATGGCAACACAAGCCCCACATCAGAGAGCCACCAACACTAACCCTAACCCTAACCCTCCACAGAGAAGCCCTGCCATGGCAACACAAGCGAGCCACATCAGAGAGCCACCAACACTAACCCTAACCCTCCACAGAGAAGCCCTGCCATGGCAACACAAGCGAGCCACATCAGAGAGCCACCAACACTAACCCTAACCCTAACCCTCCACAGAGAAGCCCTGCCATGGCAACACAAGCGAGCCACATCAGAGAGCCACCAACACTAACCCTAACCCTAACCCTCCACAGAGAAGCCCTGCCATGGCAACACAAGCCCCACATCAGAGAGCCACCAACACTTGCAGCCCATGAAAAGTGCTTTCAAAACCAATCTCCGTCCTTGGTTCACCGCCAGGCCCTAATCTCATCGATGGGTAACTGGCAAGGAGCAAAGTCCGCTGTGCGTCAACTAAAGCTAATTTAATAACTCGGCAAAATCATTTGGCCAATTTTAATACCATGAGCAAGATCCTACGGGCAAACATGGGTGGGTCAGCGCAATGCTCCCACAAGCCACGCGATTATCTTTATTTATTTGTTTATTCATTTTATTTTATTTTATCAATAACATAAGGGTCATTTCTGAGGGTCTTACTCCGTCTGCCATGAGAAAGTGCAGGCCGCGGCGTTCCGTGTTCTCCAGGACAAAGTTCCGGAATGCGGTGATGTTCTCCGGCCGTGTGATGTCACCGTCACCATCCACCCCTCCCTCGCCTGAAAGGCACAGAGAAACAGAGGAATGAGTGCAGAGAAACAGAGGGATGAGAGAAACAGAGGGATGAGAGAAACAGAGGGATGAGTGCAGAGAAACGGAGGGATGAGTGGAGAGAAACAGAGGGATGAGTGCAGAGAAACAGAGGGATGAGTGCAGAGAAACAGAGGGATGAGAGAAACAGAGGGATGAGAGAAACAGAGGGATGAGTGCAGAGAAACGGAGGGATGAGTGGAGAGAAACAGAGGGATGAGTGCAGAGAAACAGAGGGATGAGTGCAGAGAAACAGAGGGATGAGTGCAGAGAAACAGAGGGATGAGTGCAGAGAAACAGAGGGATGAGAGAAACAGAGGGATGAGAGAAACAGAGGGATGAGTGCAGAGAAACAGAGGGATGAGTGCAGAGAAACAGAGGGATGAGTGCAGAGAAACAGAGGGATGAGAGAAACAGAGGGAGGAGTGCAGAGAAACAGAGGGAGGAGTGCAGAGAAACAGAGGGATGTGTGCAGAGAAACAGAGGGATGAGAGAAACAGAGGGATGAGTGCAGAGAAACAGAGGGATGAGAGAAACAGAGGGAGGAGTGCAGAGAAACAGAGGGAGGAGTGCAGAGAAACAGAGGGATGTGTGCAGAGAAACAGAGGGATGAGAGAAACAGAGGGATGAGTGCAGAGAAACAGAGGGATGAGTGCAGAGAAACAGAGGGAGGAGTGCAGAGAAACAGAGGGATGAGTGCAGAGAAACAGAGGGATGAGTGCAGAGAAACAGAGGGATGAGAGAAACAGAGGGATGAGTGCAGAGAAACAGAGGGATGAGTGCAGAGAAACAGAGGGATGAGTGCAGAGAAACAGAGGGAGGAGTGCAGAGAAACAGAGGGATGAGTGCAGAGAAACAGAGGGATGAGAGAAACAGAGGGATGAGTGCAGAGAAACAGAGGGAGGAGTGCAGAGAAACAGAGGGATGAGTGCAGAGAAACAGAGGGATGAGAGAAACAGAGGGATGAGAGAAACAGAGGGAGGAGTGCAGAGAAACAGAGGGATGAGTGCAGAGAAACAGAGGGATGAGAGAAACAGAGGGATGAGTGCAGAGAAACAGAGGGATGAGTGCAGAGAAACAGAGGGATGAGTGCAGAGAAACAGAGGGAGGAGTGCAGAGAAACAGAGGGATGTGTGCAGAGAAACAGAGGGATGAGAGAAACAGAGGGATGAGTGCAGAGAAACAGAGGGATGAGTGCAGAGAAACAGAGGGATGAGAGAAACAGAGGGATGAGAGAAACAGAGGGATGAGTGCAGAGAAACAGAGGGATGAGTGCAGAGAAACAGAGGGATGAGAGAAACAGAGGGAGGAGTGCAGAGAAACAGAGGGATGAGTGCAGAGAAACAGAGGGATGAGTGCAGAGAAACAGAGGGATGAGAGAAACAGAGGGAGGAGTGCAGAGAAACAGAGGGATGAGAGAAACAGAGGGATGAGTGCAGAGAAACAGAGGGAGGAGTGCAGAGAAACAGAGGGATGAGTGCAGAGAAACAGAGGGATGAGTGCAGAGAAACAGAGGGATGAGAGAAACAGAGGGATGAGAGAAACAGAGGGAGGAGTGCAGAGAAACAGAGGGATGAGAGAAACAGAGGGATGAGAGAAACAGAGGGAGGAGTGCAGAGAAACAGAGGGAGGAGTGCAGAGAAACAGAGGGATGAGTGCAGAGAAACAGAGGGATGAGAGAAACAGAGGGATGAGTGCAGAGAAACAGAGGGATGAGTGCAGAGAAACAGAGGGATGAGTGCAGAGAAACAGAGGGATGAGTGCAGAGAAACAGAGGGAGGAGTGCAGAGAAACAGAGGGATGAGTGCAGAGAAACAAAGGGATGAGAGAAACAGAGGGATGAGAGAAACAGAGGGATGAGAGAAACAGAGGGATGAGTGCAGAGAAACAGAGGGATGAGTGCAGAGAAACAGAGGGATGTGTGCAGAGAAACAGAGGGATGAGAGAAACAGAGGGATGAGTGCAGAGAAACAGAGGGAGGAGTGCAGAGAAACAGAGGGATGAGTGCAGAGAAACAGAGGGATGAGTGCAGAGAAACAGAGGGATGAGAGAAACAGAGGGATGAGTGCAGAGAAACAGAGGGAGGAGTGCAGAGAAACAGAGGGATGAGTGCAGAGAAACAGAGGGATGAGTGCAGAGAAACAGAGGGATGAGAGAAACAGAGGGATGAGTGCAGAGAAACAGAGGGATGAGTGCAGAGAAACAGAGGGATGAGTGCAGAGAAACAGAGGGATGAGAGAAACAGAGGGATGAGAGAAACAGAGGGATGAGTGCAGAGAAACAGAGGGATGAGTGCAGAGAAACAGAGGGAGGAGTGCAGAGAAACAGAGGGATGAGTGCAGAGAAACAGAGGGATGAGAGAAACAGAGGGATGAGAGAAACAGAGGGATGAGTGCAGAGAAACAGAGGGATGAGTGCAGAGAAACAGAGGGAGGAGTGCAGAGAAACAGAGGGATGAGTGCAGAGAAACAGAGGGATGAGAGAAACAGAGGGATGAGAGAAACAGAGGGATGAGTGCAGAGAAACAGAGGGATGAGTGCAGAGAAACAGAGGGAGGAGTGCAGAGAAACAGAGGGATGAGTGCAGAGAAACAGAGGGATGAGAGAAACAGAGGGATGAGAGGCCTTTACCACACACTGGCCTTTACACTCTCTTCTCCAGTCGTGCCGTAGTAGGGCTCAAAGAGTTCGCTTGGCGCTGCATAAAAGTCCTCCAGTTTGACACAAACACACACACGCGCGCGCCACGTACCATAGTAGGGCTCAAAGAGTTTGCTTGGCGCTGTATAGAAGTCCTCCAGTTGAACACAAACACACACACGCGCGCGCCACGTACCGTAGTAGGGCTCAAAGAGCTCGCTGGGTGCTGCATAGAAGTCCTCCAGTTTGAAGTCGTTGGCTCCTCTAATGGTCATGCCGAAGCCTTTGGCGTGCCACTTCCTCCTCCAGAGCACGTACTCCGAGAAGCCGCCGGGTCCTGCGCACACGTCACCGAAATACAGCAGCTCCCCCTCCTTATCCCGAGTCAGTGGTTTCTGTGTGGTGGTAAGGTGTGTGTGAAGAAGGCTTAACATACGTCTCCAAAATGCTGAAGCACCAACTCATCACACTCACACAAAAAACACACACTGGTCCAAATACACACAGATGCATACATACACACAAACACACACACACACACATACACACACATACCTCAGTTCAGCATTCTAAAAGGTTAAAGTAAAGCCATGAAGGCCTTGCCTCACCCCTTGAGAGTCCTTCGGGTTGGTGAACATGTAGTCAAAGACATGGTCCATATTTGCCATTTTCATTGCAGCTCTGAAAAAAACACCCAAAAAGAAGGATTAGCATCCACACTGATGAGACATGGACTGTAGTCTCCATGCTTGAGGTGTAACATCACTTACTTGCTCCGTGATGCGCAGGGTGGGTAAAAGGTGTGTGAGAGTGTGTTTGTGTGTGTATGTGGGTGTGTGTGTGAGAGTGTGTGAGAGTGTGTGAGAGTGTGTGTATGTGGATGTGTGTGTGAGAGTGTGTGAGAGTGTGTTTGTGTGTGTATGTGGGTGAGTGTGTTCGAGTGTGTGTGAGTGTGTGTGTCAGAGTGTGTGTGTGTTTGTGTGTGTGTGTGTGTGTCTGTGTGGGTGTTACCTGTTAAGGAAGAATGCGCCTCTGATGGTCTCGTAAGCATTGGAGCGGGTACGTGCTCTCCTCATCTCCTCTCCCTCCAAATTATCAAACACACTCTACAAGACACAAACATACAATTAATACAAAATTCACACTGGCAGGACACAGACTCTTCAAAACAGGGGAATACAGTACACACCTTACAGCGTAGAACAAGGTGCAGAAGATCTTCAGAGCAGAACTCCGTTTCATCCTCAATCTTCAGTTTCCTCTGGAGAATCACATATACACACACCTGTTCAAATTCATTCTTATTGCTTTCTCTTTTTTGTGACAGGATAAGAAAGTTGCTCCAGCTATATCTGGCTGTATGTGTATGTGTGTGTGTGTGTGTGTGTGTGTGTGTGTGTGTGCATGACAGTGAGAGACAACGCATGCATGTGAGCGTGCCAATTTGAGCGTGTCACAGGTTACCTCTCCAATGTGCATCCAGTCTTTCAGCTCATCAGAGTCAGGAATCTCCGTGGAACTTTCTGGAAACCACTCCACCGGTTCTGTTGCACTGGGCTAAAAAAGCGCGTGTGTGTGTGTATGTGTGTGTGTGTATGTGTGTGTGTGTGTGTGTGTGTATGCGTGCACCAGTTTGTTAGAACAGAAGAGAAGGAGATGAGAATAAAAAATGAGGAATACAGAAAGAAAAGACAGACAAATGGAGTGAAGGAGATTAGATTTAGACAACAGGTAAAATTACTATAATAAAAACACATTACAAAATGGCCTCAATGACCTGTAGCCCACAGCAATACATCCCCTAATTGTAAACAGGGGGAAGGAAAGGAAGAGATAAGTAAGAGAGCAAGAGACTGTTGTGCATGTGTGTGTGTGTGTGTGTGCATGTGTGTGCTTGCGTGTGTGTCTGTGCATGTGTGTGTGTGAGTGTGTGAGAGACAGAGGGGGCATGAAAGAGTCTGTGGTTTGTGTAAATGAGAGCTAGAGTTAGAAAAACTGCGTTGTGTGTTTAGAAAAGAGAGACGGACAGCGGGATTGAGAGGAAATGAAGTGCTCTGTACCGGTGGTTCATCCCGCCAGTCCACGTTGAGTTCCCCCTGGAAGCCTTGCAGCGTCAGCCCCAGACCCCTCCTTCCCCGCTGGGTAGACGCCTCGATAATCTCCTTCCGACCCTGGCCGAACTTCCCCAGGCCCTCGCCCTCACGGAAACCCATTTTAGCCTAGGAATGGAGAAGAGAGTGCAGCATGTCAGTATCAATGTGCTGCCTTGAAGGCATCATCAAATATGCCTGAAAAGCACTGCACTGCATGCGGTCATGTTTTGGTCTGTGCATGTTTACATGATGTGTGCTTTACCATAAGCTTCTGCGAGACACTGTTGTACATGGCGAACTTGTTGGCTGCATCTGCATCTGCATCTGCCTGGCTGTCAGACTCCTGACTCTGCGCGGGTCTGGAAAAGCTAGGCCTGGCCTCCTCAGCATCGCTCATGGAGTCACTCTGACTGGAGTCTGTGTGCGCAGATTCACACAACCGTGGAGACACACACACACACACACACACACACACATTTGGTAATCGGTTAGCAGCCTTACAGGGGCATTACACACACAACCCAAGACACACAAGCATGGTACTCATGCAGAAAGCAATGAGAGGAGGTACCTCTTCCAAGGTACAAATCGTCAACTTTCTCCTTCAACCAGGCATTCTCAGTCAGAACAGTGTTTAGCTTAGCCTCAACCTGAACAAGCCTCTCTTCACTATGGTCAAGAGTAGCTTCAATTCCACAGATCCGTTCTTCGTGTGATTCGTACAGGGCTTTTATTTCATTCCGAGTCGATTTGAATGGCGACAAAGCTGTGTCTAGCTCCTTCCTTATAACAGTGTGAATAGCTTGAGTGAGCTCTGAAAGCAGCCCTGAGCGGAGTTGGTCAAACTGCTCAGCTAGATCCATGCTAGCTTGGCTGGTGGTCACAGAAGCACTTTCTTTTTCACTCGGTTTTAGGCGACGAGTCTGCTTGTTTGACATAATACGTGTCGGCTGGCTTGTCGAAAATGGCTTTACTTACATTATTGACTGATATTCCTAAAATAAATGGGGTCAATAATCAAGAACAAATTAAAAACTCGGGAGCCACTTCTCCATACACCTACTCACGCCAAAACCAACCCGGAAGTCGGTACAGGCTGTTCTGGTTAGTCTAAAATCACACACACACACACACAAACACACACCCAGCAACCAGCATCCTACCTTGGCTGGTGGTGTGTTGCGCCGACTCCTCCTCATCAGAGCTAGCCTCATCCCGCCGTTGCTTCTTCTTCTCCGACGGCTCCTCCGTCGCCGCCACAAATTTCCTTTTGATCATTGCTAAAAAGCCAGATGATTTCACTATATGAGCTCATCAGCATTATATTCACAGTCTGATAGACTGGCAGAGCTCAGGTAACCAGACTTTTATGACACTTTATGATTGCAGTTTAAGGACACCCATGTACAGGTAGACAGGTAACGTAATGGGGTGAGTTACTGTAGACTTTTGAGGTCTATACTGTGAATGCTTCCCAGACACCTAACAACAATCAAGTGAGGGGCATCTTAAACATTCATAATCCATCTTTAGATTTTATAGCACAGTCAAGAAGTATGAATAATATCGTGAACGATGCAGGCTTATTCAGTGACATAGACATACTTTGCTGAAGTTTATAGTGATGTAAGTTAATTGTAGTTCATTCCTGTCGTATGTCCTCTTGAACCTCCTGTCCGACAGAATAGCTCCAAAGAACAGTTGGGCGATTTGCAAGTCTCAGTGATGATGAGGCATTTGCTGCCAGAGATAGTTACACGATACAAAATCTCTCGGACACTCTCGGTTTCGATTTCGCCTCCAGCACAACTGGCCACAGCTAGCTAGCTAACTTGCTAACTCGACTTGTTTACTTGTGACATGCAATCTCTCTCATCACAGAAAAGCTCACTGGCGAAAGACGCTGGTCCTCAGGGACGCATGAGGGTGAAAATGCTTCAATGCAATTTTTTCTTTCTATGGAATCTATAAGTACGAAACCACTTTGCCTCGATTGTTTTGAGTTGTGGGATCAGTGTTGACCCGCGTCAAATTTCAGAACTGTCGCAGTTGGGGTCCTTCTATATTTGGCGATATGAGATGACGTCATCTGTAGTAACACTTAATATTGCCTGTCTGACGCGGCTTTATTATTAATAACGTTATGAAAACGTCATTACTAGTACATTTTTACATTCTCAAACGAAGGGTAAGTAGCGGCGAGACAATATGCGTTTTTGACAGAATGCGATAGCATACACACCATAGATACAGTATAAATTCAGGCATCTCATTCAGTGGTATATTAAACGGAAACATCTAACTGAAGTATTGCTATACCGCCACTAAGCGGGTGGAGTAAGTAATGCAGTAATCCATGAGCAGAACATCACCCTAGCTCACTGGGAAATATTATGAGGGTCGAGTTTTCTGGCCAGCTAACATCAGGCTGAAACCACTGGAGTGATTGGTGTTTTTTTTCCTTTTCAGGTAATGTCTACATGTATTTTAAGTCAGCCATTAAGAGTCAGTGTGTTGTATAAATGTCCTAGTGCGACTTCAGATTTAGATTCAACTTTATTGTCATTGCACAGAGTACAAGTACTGAAACAACGAAATACAGTTTAGCATCTAACCAGAAGTGCAAAAATAGCAATAAAAGTGCAGAGTATGTGCAAATGTAAGTGGAATAAGTGAGTAAATATGATATGTACAGTAAGAGTTAGAATATGACAAAGAATTGTAATATAAACAGAATTGAGACTAGCAGCAATTGAGGTAGGAGTGAGTTATGATAAGTATGTAAAGTGCATCAAGTGAATGAGGTAGAAAAGTACAATTAATACAGGTAATGCAGTAAAGTGGATACAGTATAAAAAGACATTCTGGTGCAAATGTTCAGTGGCTGGAGGAGAGTGTGTGGCAGTCAAGCCAGGGTGAAGGGGGGGGTGGAAAGTGAAGTATAGTGCAAATGCCTACCGCGAGTCAACTTCTGTAGTTCTATGCTTCCATTATCCCCCCCAGCTGGTCACTGGGATAAACTGCATTCATTTGTTTCCAGGTATGTCTGGAAAGGTAAACGCCCACGGATTAAAATGTCCATTTTGCAAAGGCACAAACTCTCTGGTGGCCTTGGACTTCCAAATTTCCAGTTCTATTTTTGGTCCTCAACCCTTCGTCCTCTTCATACCTGGTTAGATCCAGAGGCTCAAGTAGCCTGGCGTTCATTAGAGGAACATCTAGTAAAACCACATAGGCTTCAGGATGTTATTTACTCAAACATCCCTCTCAAAATGTGTAAATCCAAATTCGGCTCTTTAATCTCACATCTTGTTGCCATATGGAGAACTGTGGAATCACACTCCAGCACTCACTTTAAATTCCATCCTCACCTTCCTTTATTTAATAATTTTGCCCTTTGTTTGGGTGGTCACCCGATGTCCTTCCCTCAGTGGAGGGATAGAGGGATTAATACCCTTTCCGACATTATGTCAGATAATGCGCTCAGATCTTTTCAGGACTTGAAATCACATTACAACTTAACCGGCACCTCTTTTTCCTACAACTCTGCAGCGCCTTACGGGCATACGGAGTCCCCTGGGGTGAAAACGTGGTGCCTCATCCAATTCACAAAATATGTGGTAGTTCATCTACCAAAGGCTTGGTCTCTGCTCTATACACATTTATGTCTAAACATGCAGAAAAACCTTTGCAAGTGGATAGTCGCTGGAGCCATGATCTCTCAATTGCACCTATACTACAATCAATTGGTCCATAGTCTGGTCAAAGCTTGACCTATCTTCGCGTAATCCCAACCATCAGATGATTCACTACAATTTCATACACAGACTCTACTGCACTCCTCATAAATTATTCTTGATGAAATTAAATCCATCTCCTAACTGCCAGCTATGCTCTTTAGGTACTACAGGAACCTTTGTTCACATGGTCTGGGAGTGCCCTGGGGTGAGCGACTTTTGGAGTATGGTATCCAACAGGATGTCTATAGTACTTGGGCGTACCATCCCCTGCTCACCAATTATCTTATTGCTGAGTGATTTTACGGGTCTAGATCTTTCTCTGATGCACCAACGCTGGTTTCTGGTAGGCCTTACTGCTGCTAAAAAGCTTGTAGCACAGAGATGGAAAGCTCCTCATGACCTGTCCTACCAACATTGGGTGAACACAGTCATAGATCTGGCTAAATTAGAGAGATCTGTGGCCAGCATGCATGGCGCCCAAGCCAAAAATATTAACTTATGGTCCACCTTTATTAACAGTATGTTGGGAGAGTAGTCATGGCTTACTGTATCTACGCCTTACTCACTGCTTTTTCATCCTTTTCCTTTTCTTTTTCCTTTTCTTTTTGTTTTTGTTTTTTGGGGGTGAAGTGAAGTATAGTGCAAATGTTCAGTTGCTGGGGGGGGGGGGGGGGGGGTGGAGAAAAGTCACAGGGGGAGGTGTGTGAAGGGGTGGGGGGGCTATCCCCGTGGAGCAGAGTTCAGCAGGGTGACAGCCGCAGGGATGAAGCTGTTCTTGAACCTGCTGGTACGGGAACGCAGGACCCTGTAGCGCCTCCCAGAGGGGAAGATGGCCAACAGTCTGTGGCTGGGGTGTGAGCTGTCCTTGACGATGCTGCGTGCCCTCCGCAGACATCTCTTGCTCTGGACAGCCTCAATGGTGGGGAGAGTGGAGCCGGTGATGCGTTTGGCAGTTTTCACCACCCTGTGCAGTGTGTTTTAGTGCAGTGTGTTTTTCCAGGGTGATTTAAAGTCTTTGTCTACTTTGAGCCTGTACAATGTGTCTGTGTATAGCCAGCTCCATTATGTAGGCTATTCATGTTTTAATGCATGTTACTGTGATTAATTAACAGCTAGTAAGCCAAAGATATGCATGGCTTTGTGTGATGGCTACAATGTCGTTAGGCATAATTACTTAAGCGCTCCTGTCTCCTCTGGTGTTAACCACTACATCTGTTGTTTGCTCCATTGTAAAACAATGACTGAGCTTTGTTTGAACATTAGTAAGGTATGGTCGAATCATTATGATTGGCTGATGACTTGATTGGTACACCCACTAATTACTCAAATAGTTTATGTTTGATTGTGCCCTGCCCTGTGTGAAAGAAATTAGCAAATATCTCGCTGCATAGTTATTGCTGCATGAAGCCTGTTTGCTGTGCTCATGGCGCTATGAACTTAGGGCCCAATTATACAAAATATGTTTTCTTAAAGCTGAAGTGTATACAAGTAAAATAACCTCACATTAATCAGGCAAGGCAATTCAAAGCTGTGTGAAGTTATCCATTTCAGGGTTTCAGTTAATCGTATGTCTATGCGTACCTCTAATCGTATGTCTATGCGTACCTCTTTGCCCTAAGGTAAGGAACAAAAGGCTCATCTTCCCATTGTCTTAGTTAGAACTGAAATAAACTGCAAATGCTAGGAAACATTTCCCCCGAAATATGAGGATGGACGCTAAAACAGAAATGTGGAACTATGTCATGGGATACTCTGATGTCCAACCTTTGGCCCCAGTGCCTTCAGTAAACTCATTTTAAACAGGAAGTCAGTGTTATCCTGGCTACAAAGCCAAGTCGGAGGAGAGCAGTGAGACTTTTTTGTTCACTTGCTGGGATTTCATTACAGTTGGATTTGTTTGTTTTATTTTTTTACGTTCCATTTCCCAGAAAACAGCCCCAGTCGGATTAGGGAAGGGGATGCGGAATTGGTTGGTGTTGGCGGTATAACGCTCATTGTAAGTGGATTCAGTGCTTTGGTTGCATTGCATAGCTCATTTAGAAAAAGACATGAAACTGCCATCTTAAAGTTATCTTTAACAGTCCATATTAATTAGATGAATATGAATTATATTCTATTTGCATTTACTGAGACAAAGCTGATATTTGGGATTGTCCAAGTAATGTACATAGATTTATTCTGAGGCAAATAGATGGCAGATCAATGAACTGACATTTCAACTGTTTCGTTTACGGTAGGGTTTATAGTGTATTGCAACTTATTTTATTTATTTTAATAGGCTATTTAAAACACCAGCATAATTTTGAAGCATTCTGCACCCTATAAAAAATCCCTGGTAAAGATGTGTCAAGTAAATAAGACTTAAGACATGGAATGCCAACTAACCCTTACATTAGACGAACATGTGATTAGGATCAGTGTGAGGCAAGATGAGGCAAGATGTACTCAGGTTGCTACATCACAAACATTTTTTTTTTTTTTTACAAACAAGCCCCTAATTGAGATTAACATAATTATTGGATAGGTAGGCGAGGTTCCTCAGTGAGTCTACATCATATCTTTAATCATATGAAGTTAGTTTAGTAAAATCAAGAGTTGTCATCACATACCACAAGAGTTTCCCCACATGTTCTCAAGAATTCTCCAATTCTTTCTTTCATTTTCATCCTCTTTCTGTCCTCCCTTCCCTTTTCCTACAGTGAGCGATGAATAAACAAACACTCATTTCCTGGAAAATGACTTTCCTGGTCACTGTGTCAGAAACAAACTTTTCTAAGCAATCTTGATAATGTGTGTGTGTGTGTGTGTGTGTGTGTGTGTGTGTGTGTGTGTGTGTGTGTGTGTGTGTGTGTGTGTGTGTGTGTGTGTGTGTGTGTGTGTGTGTGTGTGTGTGTGTGTGTGTGTGTGTGTGTGTGTGTGTGTGTGTGTGTGTGTGTGTGCGCGTGTGTGTGTGTGTGTGTGTGTGTGTGTGTTGACACACTCCTGAGCTGGGTGGGATCTGGCGGCAGCTCCTGACAGGTGAAAGAGAGTAGAACTTTCACTGGCTGAGCAGTGTCTCCTGCTCCTGGCTGTTACCTCCCCTCAACCCCTCAAAACACACACCCCCGCACACCTCGCACATAAACAGACTCGGGAGAGCTGGGTTGCAAAGACAACTGGAAGCAGTGAGAGTAGACAGAAGACCAACTGAGAAGCTAAGGAAAAGATTTGAGCAATTCTCAAAGGTATGTAATTTCCTTGAAATAATCATCCAGCACATAGTTTTTTCTAGAGCAGTGTCTGGACCGAAGAACTGACTTAACTAGAGCTGTTTCCTCTGTGTTCTGTGTGGTGGAGTGATTTATCTCTTTTTTATTGGGATGTGCTGGAAGTGTTTGTAGTTTCCAAGGGATGTAAAACCTACCCCAAGAGTTTTGTTTCAGGTTTACGTTTCTAGATTTTACTACTTGCTTAGCTATCTGTCTTAAATCTCATAGATAGCCAGAAATGATGTTTACACCATGGAAAGAAAGATTATAGGTAGAATGAACACTGATTTAAACTTATGGTCTGAATTAATTAAATCACAAACTGATTATGTTTTTTGTGTTATACATTTCCAAGTGGATAGTTTTCTGACGTAGAACTGAATCAAGCAATTTAAAAAGAATATCAGACAATGTAATCAAATGCTCTCAGATCAAGACGTTTTTGTGGCTATGATAGGATAGACCTGGGTGTGGATTTGGGGGGGGGGGGGGGGGGGGGGTGGGTAGGAGAGAGGGATGTTGAGCTGTTGCATAGTTCATCTTTTTGGATCTTGATGGGACCTGTCCTAGCATGCTCTGGTGTTGGTCTTGCCCTGTGTGCTGTGTTTATGCTCGACTGACCCCACTGACATGCTCCTTGTCAGTAAACAGCTGCACCTCAGTAAAGCAGATGTCGCCTAGTCAATCTACTTCACAACCCAGGTGATGGTTATCTCCGTGTTTATAGGTAGCCCTTAAGTCGAGAATGTCCGATTGTCAAGCTGCAAAACTGGAAAGTCCCAGTTGGGTGATGAGGCAAAACTGATCAAGCCTGTGGGCATTGCACTTGGTTGACGCTCGAAGACATGATTCATATCCCCTGTGTGTCAGTGCCTGTGCGACCAGGACCTGTCTTATAGAGGCACTGCTGATCTGAGTTGAGATCACAGTCTGGCCACATCATGCCCAGGACATTATTCATGACACTGACTCACCAAACGCATCCGTCATAAGTTCTACTGCATGTGTCGTAGACAGTGATCGAGGCTATGTCTGTAATTGATTTGATCACCTGTCTGTCTATATAACTTACAGTAAGTGAGTCAGGTATGTGTCAGGTCTTGAGAGTGTCTCTGTGGATGACCTCGGGGGGATTTAGTGATGTTAGGTCATCCTGCTGTATGACTGAAGGCTTGCAGGTCTTTATATCACAGCAGATAGACCTTTTCTCACCCCTCCTGTTATTTCCCCTTAGCCTCTTCACTGTTACCTTAGTCTACTTCTCATTTTGCCTGTATACCATCGTCTCCTTGGCACTGTAGCCATAGACTTTCGACACATCTTTCAGACCTATGTGTAGAGCAACTTTAGCAAGTACTCACTGGTATCTACACTATACAAAGAACATTTATTTTAATTTCTACATGACCTAGTATGATGACAGTATAACCAGATAGATCTAATTCTCGTCAATCTCTTGTTCCATTATATATTAAAAAAAAAGATAGATTGGCACAGGCAATATATTTATTAGGGGATGTATCCTTGTTTATAGTCTTAGAAGGTGATGGGTATGGTGAGGGGAAGTTGCTGCTGTTTTATCATGACACGATTTATTGAATCAGTCCTGTAAAGTCAGTGTATAAGATTATCTGGCTGAGCTCACTGCAATACTCATCTAAGGTAAACACTTGACTGAATCTGAAATATGTGAGTTGCGCCACATCATCTAAGCTTATCAAGGTTATCGCAGGCCTCTGTCTCAGCTTGTTTAGGCAGCTTCAGGAGAAGTTAGTCAGGTAAATTGCAGGTGTTTTTTTTACCCCTCTTATTCCAAATAATGATTCATCGCTAAGGGGGAAGCAGGAAGTCCACTTTCATGCTATCGAATGACTTCGTCATTTTGGACTTCTTACAGCTAAGAGGCTCAGAGGTTCTCCTGTGAAGATGTGTACTCATAGAAATATATTAAAGTAAATACTTCCTTATCGGGGTCAGAGGCAATATGTTTGGGAATCCTTGAGTCTTTGAAGGGACTTTCCAGTTTCCAATTTCAGTTTAATTTTCAGGCATATCAGAATAACTGTAAACTGTGTGGGAGACATGAATCACCTCAGAAGGAAAGATTTCAGTGGAATAAGTCAAATGTGCTGAGGGTTAGAACCATAGATATGTATATAACCGTAATTCTATATGTCTATGGTTAGAACGTTCTCCCTCTGCTCTACTCCCCTCAGGTTGCCGTGCGTACAGGACACACCAGTAGTCATGGCCACCGAATCATTCCAGAGAACGCAGTGGGCCTCAAAGTCTGTGCGCATCACAGCCAAAGAACTGTCCATCGTGGGCAGGAATACTGCCATTGCTGAGCGCTTCAACAAGTAAGTGTTGGATAAACAGTTGATCCTGATTCCTGTGTTCCCTCTTCTTGCACCTTAAACGTATCAATGTCTTTCTTCATGTTTTGCATTAAATGTCCTTTGTATTTTAGTTAAACACAGGAAAATATGTTAAATTCCTTGTGCTATTGGTTGGGTACTTTCCCAAGCAGCCAGTCTTCTCAATGTCACATGCAAGTTCTCATAGCCAGCAACCTAACCAATATAACAACTGCCCAACCATAGATTCTGCACAGCAGGATACTACAACAACACACAACTGGCTGAAAACAACCGCAACACGCGCCACATGTTGTACTCCTTCACAGTCCGTAACAACATGACTGCTCAACCACCTCGAAAAGATTTCGTAAATCTCAGTTTTAATTCAGGTTCACGACCCCAATTAGTCTGCGAGTTCCTCAGCCACAACCACTGGTTTGCTTTTTCAGCAGCCTCAGACAACTGCTTTAAAGCTACTTTGAGTGACCGTCCTTGAAAACCAAGATCAAATGGAAGTGTTGTTGTTGATTTAGCTACAAATTCTACCAATTCTTTAGTCTGCTAAATGACTAAATGTAAATGTAATCTTGTTAACCCAACAAAGTAAACCATGCACTCAGAAAAGACATTGTAAGTGGGTTCAATGGTACATTCTAATGTGGTTAACGTCCACAGCCTAAAGTTCTCTCCAGCTGATCTTTCTCATCTCAACACCACGCTATAGTTCATCCATTGCCTTTGCTTTGCCTGAGAAGCCGCTGCTTCTTGCTTCTCTCTTGTGCCCTTCAGATATCCACAGAGCAAATACTTATTCCACCTCAATGCAGCATGCCATGACAGAAATAAAAAAAGACATGTTTTTCCTGTTCTCCTAAAGGGCAACAGACATATTGATTTCAAAGGGATGCAATTTACACAGGTGGCTTCAATTAGATTAAACTCAATCATCACACATTTTTTCCTGAAAGCTATTTTATTTTGTCATATTTATGGTCACCATCCTGCTATAAATGATCAGCTTCCTACAGTGCCAGTATGTGGTATCAATGCACACTTCAGACAGCAGGGGACAGTATTACTCTGTTACGTTGTGTCATGACATGAGAACAGTTAACCAAAAATGTCAGTTATATGCCTTATATGAATGAATAGCCTCATTCAAAGCCTGTTCTTTTATCCTCATAGGTACCAAAAAGCAGCGGAGGAGACCAACGTAGAGAAGAAGAAAGCTGTAAGTGTCTGCATTTCCTCAGCAGCCATGTTTGGCTGATCTATATGTGTAGGCCTGGTTTCAATGATAGTGAAGTGCTGATTGTTTTGTCTCATATTAGTCTGGCAAAGTCCTACAGGAATGACACCCCAGCTATCACACGGATTCAGTCTATGTTGCTGCAGCTTCAAGTTATGCCTGGTCAGTGTGTAGCCACACAGCTAGTTGTCTTAAGCCTTATTTAGACTGGTTAATCTTCGGGTTAATTCCCCTGTAGTTTGACATAACCACTCCCCTCTGCCTTACGTCGGCTCTATGGTACTGTCTGGAGGGCTAAATGAACTGTAAACTGTAGCCAGAAACTGCAGCATGCAGGAGCTCCAGCTAACCCTCGCTCTTAGCTGGGTAATGAGGTAGACTGTACACCACAGTGGTCAATGGGTAGAACCACTGTGAGGCTCTGATGTGGAAGTAAGGCGGAGGGACAGCACTGTCAGAGGTATGTTTTGGGGCAGGCTTGTGACACCACTGGTGTGCTTTGTGTAGTGTGAATGGTGAGGCAGTAGCAAAACCCTTGTAGTTTTATTTTGGGATGTTACAAGCTAACCTACTGGTGAACAATGTTGGTAGTAGTTCTCTGTCAGTGTAGAGTGATAAGACATGATTGGTTCTGATCCCTGACCTTTGACAGACCACTCGGTCACTCTGAGGAGAATGTTAAACAGACCTGAAGGTTGAGTGAGTAGTTTGAATTCAAATTATGATGGCAATTAGAGGGATTGATTGACAGCCTGAGGCTTTCAAGAAAACAAAGTAAAACTCCAAATGTGTGCAAGGACTAGCACAGTATAAGTGCTGCTCAGTGCTTCGGTGCTCTTTGTCACTCTTGATCTAAATCAGCCAGAGAGGATCTTGTCTCATGACTCGCCTCTTTGGGTTTTGGCACAGAGGAGCCGTGTCTGTTGCTTAGAATACATTTGGAAGGGATCCAGAAGCAAGCAACATTTTTAGCAAGAAATTAAACAAAATTATCTTAACTGTTGTTGTTATTTGTATTACCCAGAGGACGCAGTCCATTTCGAGGCTGCTGATGCCAATTTCTTAACTCAGTGAGGTGGTAGATGAAAGAAGTAAAGGTTCATTATTCAAGGAGGAGTATAAAAGGCTAACCAAATGTTTTATTTTTTTTACATTGATCAGTGAGTTCATAGTACACTACATGAGCTCTGGGGGAAAGTCCCAGTCTTTCATCTATCTAAGGGTTAAATTCTCTCCTGAATGAAGTTTCTGACTTTCTGGCTTCCTGGATCCTGGTCTCTGTCCTTTTACTGACTTTCGGTATCCTTCCTTCTCCCCCTTCTTTTCCTCTTCCTCTCAGCTTTTCTCTCTTTTTCATTAGAGGGGTGGGCTAGTTCCTTTACTGTTTCTCAGGGCTGACATCTGGGACAGCTTTTATTATTCCTGTCTGGCTGAAACGGAGAGCACCTACAATACAATCAGGTTTCAAAGTTTCTATCTTTCATATGCATAGGTTTTCAAACTTTTTCATAGAGTTGTCTGACTAGTGCGATCAATAGTTGAGTCTATCAAACAATTGTATGACTTTTTTTTTTCATATTCATTTTCTGTCTGGAGAAGTGGTCATTTTCCTTTTTAAGTGGTTATTTTCTTTTTTTTTAATGAAATGTTTGTTGTAATGGATAGCCAAATTGTGTTATATGTGGGCTATTTTGAAAAGATGTTACATTCAGTTTTAGAGGCGTCATTTTTCATTTGATTTGGCTGAGACACAGCATTCTTGAAATATGCTGCAGATTGAAAAGAGGTGCTGTGTCAGTGATGCAAGACGCTCAGAGAAGCATACATTGCTGGCTGCACTCCCTGCACTTTTTCTATTACATTTCTCATTTCAGTTAAGTCTTGGAAGTCAAATACAGTCACACGTACACTTAAGACAAGCTTGGCGATGTGTAAGATTGCTGGGAGTAGGATAACTGTCATTGCAGGGAACCCCTCAATTTAAAGATACTTAGTTTTGTAATTAATTTTGGGGTCAAAGGACTAACTTGACTTTTTATCTTGTGACCTATTAATTCCAATTAACTTGTTACTCAACTTAAAATCAGCATTTAGAAATTATGTTTTATTATAAGGTGTTGTGGATGGCAGTGTAAAATACTATGATTTACTTATTTAGTTTTACTTTTTTTAGTTTTACACTGTAGATCTTCTGCTGACATTCCACAGTCCTCTCCTCTGCTCCATGTGCTTCTAATATGCTGAGTCCATGAAGCATTCCACAAGCTCTCTGTTACTTAGCACAAAGCGGACAGGAAACCTAAGCCTTGATCTTAAGGACAGCACATTGTTGCCTTTAGGTCTATTTCTAATCCAGCTGTTTCGGACCCCTTCTAAACAGATTTGTCTCAGGTCAAGTCAAAGTCCTCAAGTGGGTCAGATAAGTACCGTAATAAAGCGTGTGACATCATTACATGCAGGATACTATCCTGCTTAAGGGTAACTTCTCTCAACAAACATGCCAGGTTTGGGTCAGGTCAGATTTGTGGCTTATCATTCAGTGTATGTGGGAGGCATTGAGCTGTACAACACCTTTGGGAGTGATGACTGATGATTCTCTCTCTTTGACAATCAGGTTTTGGAGAACCTGCCCTCAACCCCGCGCGGTGGCAACCTGAGTGCTCTGAAGAAGCGCTGGGAGCAGTCACCCTCCCTGTCCCCAGCAACCTACCCCCACACACGCCCATCAGAGCCCACTCCCAGCTGGCGACAGCCACAGAAGACAGCAGACACCACCACACTGTCCTTAGAACCAGTCCAAGCTGAAGACGCATCAAAGACCACCACCACCGCCGCCAGCCAAGCTCTGCCCACAGACGACACCCCAACAAACCCTGTGGTTGTCCCGGTCCCCCAGGATCCTCCGCAGCACCAGGAGGAGTCAGCCATGGAGAACCAGGAGGAGCAGGAGGCCCTGCAGGAGCCTGCGACCGTGCCCAGTGTGGTGGCCATCGAGAAGCCCAACGTGCCTCTCACCAGCCTAAAGAAGATGTTCGAGAAAGGGGAGAACATGCAGAACAAAGTAAGTAAATGCAATGAGCTTGTGTGGGGGCTCAGTGTGATGGTGTGGTTGAATGCACACATTGAGGCCCCACAGGGGGAACCATATACAGTGCTCATGCACTCAGGTAGTTAGCCTTGTGATGGCTACAGCCAGGCAATTACGCGAAGCCCCTCATACAGTGTACAGTGTGTATCCACTTTAGGCCATTAGTCTAGGGATGTTTGTATCGTTTCCATAACATCCATCAGCTGATGTACTGTATTTAGCCCTGGGAAGATCATGTGATCGTGGTGGACATGGTCTGTGAGCCATGAATCCATAGGATAGTGACTGCTGTCGGATTGAAGATCTGCTGGGGTTTGGGGCGTTAAAAATGGAATGTGCTTCCAGGGCTTTCGCAGGACTTTCTGAAGTGTGTCTGTGTCTGTGTGTCTGTTTTGTTCTAGTCAGACTCTCCCCAAGGCCCTTCATGCTGTGTATCACATGCTTCTCTCTTCATGCCCCTTGCTCATAATCAGCCTGCTTTCCCTCGGACCTCAGACGGGTGTCCGTCAGCAGAGTGTCCTGTTTGATCTTCATCATTACGTGTTAGGTTTTAAAATGTTTTCTCCCAGTATTAACCCAAGTGATTGCACTTTCCAAATAAGCTTTTTTTTCTCTGATGAATTGATGTCATGTACTGTTATATATGATTGCATTCGCACACGATGCACGACTCCGACGTAACAGGTTTGTTTAAGCCCCACGTGGTTGAACAGAGCTAACATCTTCAACTTCAAATTAGACTCTCATTTGATTTAGACATCAGTCGGTATTGTGCTACTGGCTGAATATTTGATCTCTCCTCATCTGCTGATACTCGTTTATTCCCAGCATTTGAAAGGTTACGTGTCCAAGATAAACTCGAGGGAGAACAGTCAGAACAATGGAGCCTTGTATCCTGCACTCTGCACACTGAAGGGATTCATGCTGGGGCTCCCGTTCAATCGAGAAAAAAAGACGGAGAGGATAGACAAAAAAGGCCGACAGGAAGTGGGAGTGAAGTGGAACATTAAAAGACAAAAAAATGACTTTTTAGAAGTTATTTCCTCTGACATTTAGAGAACAGGTAATTTGTTTGAGTCGAATCGGTAAGGTGAAAGGGCTTGCATTTGATGCTGTGCCGGATATAGGTGTATCCTCTTTATTTCCGTTTTAGAATTAAATGAGCTCAAGATGAACTACCTCTTGACTATTCCTCTGCTGCTCTCCTCGCGAACTGCTAGTTTTCCTGGCCTGAAAGCTCAGACTGATAACAAGTTTGTATTCATTTGACCTTAATACACAAACACCTATTATGAATAGTGGAGTTAGACACCTTCATCTCATAAGGAGCCGCTGAGAAAAACTACTGCTTTGAGTAAATACCCATTTGTACTCTAAATTGTGGGATAATCTATCTGCTTATAAAGCACTCCTCATGTAACCTAGACAAGTAGCTGAGAATGGCACCTCATCCTGCTACTTCCTAGAGATTCCAAGTGAGGCACCAGCCGAGATCAAATCTAGGGCTCTGCTAACATCAGCCTGACCTCCTCCAGCACCCCAGGCTTGTGAACATTCTCTTGGTGATGATGTCAAGGGGCAGGCAGGCAGGCAGGCACATGATGGCGGAGCAGGATGGGAAGACTGTGAGACCCTCAGGGCAGGGCCCTGTGCTCCTAGCTGCTCTGCGGCTCCGGTTGGCCCCGGCCTCCTGCCACACGGCTCAGTCACGGGGCAGAGGGGGCCGACCGCAGCCTTTAGTCACCCCCCCCCCCCCCCTCCCCCCCTTGCATCTGACACAGACGAAGAGACTCCCCTCAGTGGCTCTTCTGTTTTAACAGCCCCAATTGAGTTATGTGGGCAAAACACTGATGTACAGGACATTTTCCCAAGCACAATGCAGGCTTCTCTGTTCAACACATATTTTATAAACATGGTTGGTGTAGCACTGGGAAAGTGGTAGAATTGCATCAGAAATGTGTCGGAGGATGAGGACGAACGTAACTGTTGTATGAACCTGAGATTGGGCCATAAAACCATAACAACCGACTAAAGCAACAAAATGCTAGTTTGTTGTCTCAAGACGGTAACAAAAATGGTTATAATCTTCAAATGATAAAGGGAAAAAAAGTTTATGGTTTGTCCCATTTACCCCATTTAAGGTGATTGGTTTATGATGTTTTTGGTCCAATTCCAGGGTCATGTGATGACAGCAATAAAACGCTCTAATGGACACATTTGGTACTGGCTGTCATGTGACTGAGTTTGGTCATGGTAGTGTTTGTGTGCGTGTGTCTTTGTGTGCGTGTGAGTGTGAGTGTGCCTGTGCGTGTGAGTGTGTAGTGGAGCGTAAATTTTTTTTGTGCTTTGTGCCACTCCACCCATATCTCTGTAATTACTGGCGGTGATGAGACTGCCCTTTATTTACTCGCGTGCGGCTGTATGATCGGGGCAGCTCAGACCCCCCCTATTTGTATGAAGGATTAGCATAAGAGCCCTACTGTCTGTTCCGCTGATCCCTCTGCTTGAGCCTCAGTTTTGTGTTTTTGTTTACCCCCACCCCTCCATGGTGTCCTTCCTGCTGTCTAGAGATGCCCAGCAGTGCAGCCACAGTGCAGGCTAGCTGGGCTGGCAGGCTTCCATCCACCCCACTGACTTACAATGGCTAATCCATTGAGAGGAGGGACAAAACCGTACCCCCCTCCCCCCCCCCCCAACCCTTGTATTTAAAGATTCTACCAGCTGCCCTCTGCCCATCCTCCACTCTGGACAACTGTAGCCAGCCACACACTGGCATCATCCTGGGCCTCTAATCTGGGCTCTGAGCACACCCTAGCATGGAGGCTGTTCTTCAAGCCTTTAGAAAATCCCTGTGGATTGAGTGTTCTTCTGCCCTGAATAGGTTTACCAAACACACAGGTACTCGAGATGGTATCCTCTGTTCCCAGATAATGCCATGTCATGATTTGGTCCTGTTGCAATGGGAATCTTGTGCTCTCTAGGTGAAGAATACAGTTTGTGCCCTCCGCCCTTACGGCTCCAAAGTGTTTTCAGAGACAGTTGTTGTAGTGAACCAAGAGACCTGATCTGACTGTTGGTTTGCACAGACTTATAACTAATACATATGCATATACATACAATGTTAGTTTTACTCAAGACTGGTGGTGGTGGCTACACTTGATGCCTTACTGCAGCTTGTGAGGTGAAATATTGCCATATATAATACCGCTAAGGTCCTCTAGGTTGTGTGTGTGTGTGTGCATTCGGCCTTTGTCTGTGGATTTGAAGAGGTGGTGCTGTGGGTGATGTGGCCTGTGAGTGAGGATTGCTAGGGCCAGACAGTGGTGTCTAGCCCAGGCTGTGCCTCACTGAGCTCATTAGGGGATTAGTGGCGTGGGCAGCAGGGCTGGCAGCGTGGGGCAGACGTCTGGATGGCGGGCAGCAGCAGGACTGCAGAGCTGCAGCGCAGGGTCAGACAAAAGTCCCTCACGGCAGCTGCTCCACACAAAGAGCTCCGTCACATCTGTGGTACTACTAACTATAAAACATTATAGTTTTCTAAATAAATGGCACATTTAAGAAAGAAAAAAAAGGCTAAATTGGCTAGTAATGTGTCATCCTAGGTTTCTGAATTTCAGCTGAAGACCTTTGTCTTGAAGGATCAAGCTACAGGTGTGCGGATTAGCGAGTCAATCAGGTCCCATGTGCAGGCAAACGATCAATTAGCCAACCAGACCGCAGGCTGCATTGAATTACGCCCACCCTATCTTCACACTCGAGAGATGTTCAGAAAGGTGAAAGCCAGACTTTAAGAGTGGGGGTTTTATTGTGATTTTATTTCAAATCCCAGAGATCATTGTACTCTGAAGTTATTTTAAGTAAATAGTCTGTAAACCGTTTAGTTTTTAATCAACTGAAATTTCAGGACCAACAACCGCTGAGGTTTGTGTCTTCAGCTACCTGTGAATAACTGTCGGGTTCACTCTGGTTAGTTTAGTTGTTAGTTTAGTTGCATGACTTCATGTGGAAATAAACTGGTCTTAATATTAATGAGAAAAGCTTGAGAGTGCGGTTTTATTCTACTCATAGTTTACATTCTTTTACTCGCACCTGAAAACGCATTTATATTTTTTTGAAGTAGAGCGCGCCTATCCCTTCTAACTGTTGCATCACTTCAGCCACGCTTTTTTTCTGTGAATGTTTAGGTGCCCAAAGAGCCAGTCCGCATGGGAGCGAGCAGCAGCATGCCTGGAAACATGCATCTCCAAACTGGAGACAAAGGTAAGCCTTAACTAAACAACATTCACCCAACCTTAAACCTACGATAATGAAGAGACCGTGTGTGATCTCATGGTTTAAATCTCACATGACTTTGCTGTATACTTGTCTCAAAGAGTACAGCTTGTAACCATTGTATCCCTTTTTGAGTGTGTTATCCATGAGGTGCTGAGGGCTTAGTTTGTGTGAGCTGTTTCTGGAGGGCTCTTTTCTCTCTTGCCTTCCCTTCCCTTCCATGACCTCGTGTGTCTCTTCCCTCAACGGACTTACAGTCTCACCATTGTGTAGGACACCACTCAGCCTCTGGCAGCTGCTCTCCTCAATGAAAGGAGTGGACTGGTGGAGTGTATCTGACCTCGCCCCTTGCCTTTTATTCTCTTCCTCTGTTCCACCCCCGCCACCTCCTTTGCCTCCCTCTTTCTCTTCTTCCCCTCATCCTATTTCCTTGTTCTTTCTCTCTCTTGACAGAGAAAGTTGAGACTACCCCGCTGCGGGACAGGATGGCCATCTACCAGGCAGCCGTGTCCAAGCAGGATGTCTTCACTACACCAACTCGTACTGTGAGTGTTCCTTTCCAAAACATACAGGACCTGTACATCATAACGAGACCCATACATCATTGACTTTAATTAGAGATATATATGCACATGTTCACTTCTACAAAAGAATGGTGAATAGGTCAAACAAAACAATGTGATCTCTGACTTTGTCATGAGATGACATTAAGGTCTCTTTCCCCCTCTGCTTATAAACATAATCCAGAATGACTCGCTGGACACAGAACAGCACACCTACAGTGCGAAACAAAAGGAGAATGTTCCCCCGAGCGTCGTGGAGATAGTAAGCCTCTCTCTCTTCTTCGCGATAAATCTACTCTTCTTCCTCCATGAGTTTAGCACGTACCACAGTGTTGAGCTGTCATTTCACTCCTGTCCTGTCTCTCCTGTTCACAGTCGGTGTCCGAGCCCAACAGCAGGAAAGGTTCCTCAAACGACAGCAATGGTGAGCTTCAGACCAGGTCTTCTTCTAGCCATGTGCTTAGTTTAAGTGGCTATTGTGAAGCATTTTTAACACAGCAGTAGAGGTGTCGTATAGCAGAAACGGATCAAATCGGGATCATTCCCTTCTCAGCTAATCAGTTTTTGTTATGTATCTTTTCTTTGCAATCCCATGTGTTAAATGGATTTGTTTGCTAAAGACCTGCTTGTGTTTTAAGGGTCTATTGTGGACTATGCTGCCATCTAGTGTTAGCACGGTTGCAATGTAATGATAATGCGCTCTCCTTTAGCAGGGACTGCACCTTCATCTCCTCATGATGCAAGCCAGCCTAAATCACTCAAGGCAAGTTTTCCTCAAAAAAAGACATGCACTTGGAGTTCCGCTTATTCACATTATTTGCTGTTGCATGGAAATGGTGCATCTGATGCACTGTAAGATATTTTACAACAGTTGAGAAATAAAATGTCTCCTTTTTATATAATGACATACCGTAAATCCTCAAATAAAGACCGGGATTCAATGAGAAGCCGGGCTCCAGATAGTAGCCGGGGTCGTGGTCCATACGGACAAATAAAGGCCGGGCCCCGAATACAAGCCGGGGGTAAAATAAAGTAGCCTAGATATTACTGTAGCCTACCAGCATCAGTCCTTCGGCTCAAAGTTGACATAACAATTTAATTGAATGCATTTCACAAATACATGTTCTCCTCATGTTTAATATTATAATACCGGTATGTATTGAGTGTGAAGAGGCTCTGTTCTGTCTGTGTGTGAACCTGAAACTAAAAGTGAACTTCGTACTTGTAGAAGTTCCACCTGCCTGCCCGGGAGACCTGTGTGATGTGCCAGAAGACCGTTTACCCCCTGGAGCGTCTGGTGGCTAATCAACACGTTTACCACAACACTTGCTTCCGCTGTGCCCACTGCAACACCAAACTGAGGTGAGTCAATCTAACACTTCAATCCTCTTGTGTGTGTGAAAATGTACCTTTTGTGCCATTTCACTTGATCTCCATGAGGT
Source organism: Sprattus sprattus (assembly GCF_963457725.1). Taxonomy (NCBI): domain Eukaryota; kingdom Metazoa; phylum Chordata; class Actinopteri; order Clupeiformes; family Clupeidae; genus Sprattus; species Sprattus sprattus. The sequence goes on from NC_137914.1 coordinate 7,119,414, forward strand.
GTCTCCACTACATCTGAGTAACTATGGTCCCATATCTCCCTCTGTTGGCCAGTTTGGGGAACTACGCATCACTGCACAGCAATGTCTACTGCAAGCCCCACTTCTGCCAGCTCTTCAAGGCCAAGGGCAACTATGATGAGGGTTTTGGACACCGGCCCCATAAAGAACTGTGGGAAGGAGCGGCCAAAGGAACAACAGAAGATCCGCCAAAGGTGGCCCCACCTGCAGGTCACATCATCAGCCCTACAGTGGAGGAGTCTCCCTTGGCCAAGGTGAACGTGCTGGCGGCCACACTCGAGACGCGCTCTCTCTCAGGCACTCTGGAGAAGGCTGCGAGTGGTTCCGTGGAACGCCTGGCCGAGACGCGGCGGTTGAAGATCTCCTGGCCCCCGCGGGCCGACGCCGACGCCTGTGACGGGGAAGCTGCTGCTGGGCAGGAGGTCTCCTCGGGGAGCCCGAGTCTGGCTCCTGAGAACAGCCCCGTCGTCCGATCGGTTCTCGCCAAGTGGCCTCCAGAGGGCGACGCCGTGTCCCCTGCGCCGAGCCCGGAGCTGACGGGACTGCAGAGGAGCGCCTCGCTCAGGGAGCGCCGCCTGCCCTTCTCCCTCACTCCCACCGCGGCCCCGGTCCCTGAAGACGCCTGCTCCTCCAAGCCCGAGCCTCCAGCGCAGGCCTCCGCAGATGGTCAGGAAGAAACTCCATCCACCCAGAGCCCTGACGATGAGGACATGCCACTCAGTGTGACGGCCTGTAGAGGTGACTTAGAACCGGAGCTAAAGGAAGAGGAAAGAACTTTGACACAAGAGGAGAGGGAGCAGTGTGAGGAGGAGGAGGAGGAAGAGGAGGATCTGGCCAGTGATGGTGAGGAGCGGGGCAGTGATTGTGAGCTGGGCAGTGATGATGATGATGATGATGATGATGATGAGGAGCTGGGAGCAGAACGGGGAGATGATGAGGACGAGCTGCCCTCTCCGGAATGCCAGATTTCTCAAATGGACAGCACCCCTCCTCCGGCCTCCCCGTCAGCTGAGTCGCAAGAAAACCGCGCTTCTCAGGATGTTGGCTTCTGGGAAGGGGAGGAGGCTGAAGAGGACCAAGAGGAGGTATCTGTGGAGGACCTTATCAAACGGAACCGCCATTACGAAGAGGAAGAGGAGCAGGACAACTAAGCACGTAACATGAAAACAAATTTATGTTTGTTGTATTATGTATGTTGTTGTATGTGACATTGGTTTAATTTCACCCAAACTGCCATTTCGATTTTGGTTTGATGATGATGGATCCAGATCCGATCAGTCTCCTCTTAACCAAAGCAAAAATCTATTGATCAATGTAAGACGTTTCACCCTCCGGCTCTGGTGCAGTGCTGTCCCTGTCTGAACTCTCTTTTTAGGTGCCTGTGACTGTTGCAAAGAACCAAAAACGACCAATAATGTAGATCTTGTATCACACATGTCTGCTGGACCAAGACGCACAACACTGACACAACCTTGTACTCAATTTTATGCAATTTTTAATAAATGTCTTGTCAGTAACCCCTTTGTTATGCCCCACTGCACTCATCACCACTGACCCAATTTAACTACAGGAAAAAAAACACCTTTTTAAAACCACCATTTACTAATATAAAGACACACACAACAACCTAAGACACGATATCAAAACACAACAGCAACACAAAATCCCTGAGAGGACGCAAGACCAGCAGTCCTCAAGCTAGCAGCTTCTCCCTCCTCTAGCAGGAAACTGGAGATTTGAACTGCAATCAGGTGTAGCGCAACCTGGGGGGCTCTATTGAGAGGGAAGGAAAACACAGAATACACACATGTGGCCATAGCAGCCTTTGTATGGCTTCTTTCCTTCTACACAGTTTTGCGTGGTTTTAAAATAATTTATGAATTAACAATGCTTTCAGATTGGCTTAAGTAATACTAGTGTCAGTTGTGGGACTGATTCAAAGCAGTGTCTTTGGTCAGCTTCAATGTTGGACCTCAAACATCCCTTGATACATACACGTACATACAAACCCATGGGGGGGGGGGAGCTTTTTTTTTAACCATTTTAATGTATATGATGTTGCTTATATCTAAGGGCAGTTTATGGTGCCCATTCCACCACAGTTGCTCATGGTCTTGTAGTCTTATCAGGAGAAAATTCAAGCTCTTATTTCCATATTATGTCCTCTTACATCGTCATGTTTTCATGCTTTTATATAATTATATCATGTCGGAGATGAAATGGTTCACTGTGAAGTATTAGGGGTTGGGGAGGCTGTTTACTTATTGTTTTGATTGGTTAAATGATTGCAGTGTGGGTTTGTGAGCAGCTGGGGTAGCTGAGCATTCCACAGTGTGTCCATTTCTAACCTGAGTCCAATATACTGAAATAAATCATGTCTTGACCTCGGTATTCGACTTTTTTTTTTTTTTAAAGCCGCAAAAGTACAAAGTTCTAATCAACATGTGGCTTGTTTAATAGTCTGGATTATATTGAAATAAATGTGAGTTCCATTTTTTTAATTAATTGAAAAGTTTTATGCTCCAAAATACTTTAAAGAAGTGTCATGTCTGGAAATGGGAAGGAGCAAACCTTTTTTCCTTGTTATTTTTTGGCATGGTTATGTGTTGGCGTCCCATAATTCCATGCCACTAATTACTTTGAATATGAATTTGATTCTGTTTTTTCCCCGGAACTGTGTTCAACAAATTACTATTGAATTAGCTGATGGTAAATGTTTCTGATGTTTCTGACTGCTTCTGGATTATAATAGAAAACCAACCAGCTGCAAAAATGTTGACTGAGGCACCTTTTATCTTGCCGACATCTTTAATTCAAATCGCTTTATTTGAGTAATTTATTTTATTCATTCAAGAATATCAAATCTCTCGATATTAAGCCATCTCCTGATGGTCTTAAATGTACAAGTCAATACAAAATACTAATCGCATGCATGCCCACAATGCAGTCAATCCAACCATATTACTGTATATAAAAGACAACACATTGTATATGGAAATAACCATCTTTATTAATGATAATATATACAATTAGCAAAACCGTGCATGCTACAGTTGGGCAAGATGCTAACATTGACAGTATTTGAGGCTGACAATCACTCAGTCATCATTCAGCATTTCACACAGATACAGAGGGCCAAGACAGCAGAGCCCTGGATGCACTGAGGTAACACACCCCTGATGCTTCTCATCAGCTGAAGAAAAAAAAAATGCATTGGGTTCCATGTTGAACACATGGAACCCAAAATAGAGATTGCCTGGCACAGATGTATTAAATGCTTATAATTTCAATACAATTTAAGACTTTTTTTTGGAATAGTACACTTTTTTGGGGTGTGGGGGTTATCTCAAAACTGGAAAACATCTGTTTCATTTTGGAATGCTTGATGACAAATATGCACGCAGTGTGTAACAGAAATCACCCAGGATAACCAATCACCTCCCCTATCCCCCCAGTAATACATCAGAACAATCTTTTTATCTATTGCCTGCTTTACGATATGAAGTGAAGAGTGGTTTTCAGAGTAACTATTTTAAATAATGACATTTCATTGTGAACAGTGAAGTGAGGCACATTATAGAGAGCAAATCTACAATTTCATAAAATCCATCAAACCATTCAAGAATTCCCTTTCTAAGGTGTAAGGTAGAGGGGAATATGGAAACAAATTTGGCATTGATCTTAGGTTATTGCTAGACAGCAGATAAAAAATACATAATATTTTCATAATACACGGAGACATCAAAAAATCAGACAACGCATACTGACAGATCCTACAGTTTGAGCTCACTTGAGGTGTGCAAAATGGCTTCTGGTTTCTGGTGTTTCAGTTGCTGGACTGTTTTAAAGTGCTCAGGGCAATAGTGAGTGGGGCCTTCACAATGCAGCAGACAGTGTCTATAAAAGCACAATGTTGTTGTCTTGCAAGACACAACCCCCGTGATACCCCTGTGTCTTAATTATGTTATATAATGTGATTTGTTGTGAAGAAAAACATGAACATAACTATGGCTAATGATTGACAGGAAAAAACTAGGAGGTCTAATGGAAATTTCAAAATGGCTAAATTAACATCTTATGTTTGAACATTTTTTGTCCTTGGGATTCTGTTCAATCCCGAGCGCTCATATCACCCCAAAGTGTTTAATAAGTTCATATCGGCCTGAGCTGGGCCACCTCCAGCTCCCTGACAGAGGGCTGCTGAGGGACCCTTTCCTGGATGATGGATGATGAGGGCAGAACAAACAGCAGTCATGAAAACACAGCTTGTCCTACATGCTTGTGGTGAGCTTCATGTCATCCCTTTATCCATAACAGTCATCAACATTCCTACTGAGATATCTCAACGTATGAGTGGCACTTGACTTACTAAGGACATTCAACAGTGAAGAAAAATGACAAAGTGAATGTGATGAATATTAAGTGGGAGTGTTGGATAGAAAGTGCTTGATGCTGCTGACCATGTCAGCCCATGCCCCTCCCCCCCCCCCACAGTGTGACTTAAAGTGGGGACATACCAATTAACGTCACAGTACGAGCTTTCAACTGCATTATGTGACACAGAGTTTTGGCATAGATGGAGTTACATATGTAAATGACACACATTCATAAAAATATAGGAATCTTTACATTAACTATATTTATCTATTTTTTGTATTTATTTATTTTCCTGAATTAGTTAAATATTTTTTTTTTTTTTTTAAGCAAAATCAGATAGAAGTCTTTAAGTGCGGCCCAACCTGATATGATGTAGAGTGTGTTTTTTTCGGACCTGAATCCAGTCACCTGATTATCAGCACGCTTTGGCCACAGGCTGAGGAAAGGCTTGGCAGAGAGTCATGATGCGAGTACACCTGGCCAGAGGCCCTGAACCTGAGCGCAAAGAGCCTCTTCCGATTGTGGAGAAATAACTGACAGGATCTCACTCAGGACCTTCCGAGGGCGGTTGTCTCCTGGTCGAGACGCGCACACTTGCTGGCCAATATAACTTCAGGCGAGAGGTTTGTTTAAGAATAAAGATAGATAGTGAGAAAGAAAAGAAAAAGAGTATGACCAGTACCAATACATCCTGTTCATTTTTTTGCTGAGCTCACCAAACTCAGGCACCCTCTTTTGCATTGCTGTAGTTATATATAATCGTGATGACTGCCATGGTGAACTGGTCAAAGCATAACATTTAAACTAATAGCTTGATATGTGGATGCTTTTTTTTCTCCCTCCTCCTTTTTCTTCCTGGCGCATCCTCCCACTCCTGCTCAACCGCTGAGTGGGTGCAGGTCCACCTTGACCTTCTCTCCGCTGCTCAGCATGCCTATGGTGGGGTAGAAGCCGCCCGCGGGTACCACCACCTCCCGCCGCCCAATGATCTTGCCGTTGCGGGTGAAGAACACCTGAGTGGGCACAGTGGGGCGACAGTGAGTCAGCAATTGTGTGGTGATCGATCTCTCGGTCTGTCTCTCTGTCTCTGTCTCTGTCTCTGTCTCTGTCTCTGTCTCTGTCTCTGTCTCTGTCTCTGTCTCTGTCTCTGTCTCTCTGTCTCTCTGTCTCTCTGTCTCTCTGTCTCTCTCTCTCCAGGGCTCACCTCAAGAGGGAGGCAGACTGAGCTTTTGTGCCTTCATGTTCCAGAGGCACCCATCACTCATGCCCAGTGCTTTCACTTTTCTTTGTGTGTGTGTGTGTGTGTGTGTGTGTGTGTGTGTGTGTGTGTGTGTTACATGACAATGTGCTCCATGAGGGAGAAACAAAATGTTGAAATGTACACACATCTTATTGTGTTTTGACTAATTTGGCTCTGGGCAGCTGTCATTTGCACACACACACACACACACGTGCACACACACACACACGTGCACACACACACACACGTGCACACACACACACACACACACACACACACACACACACACACACACACACACACACACACACACACACACACACACACACACGCGCATGCACGCACACTCGCGCACACTCGCGCACACACAGGGCCATGAGCCAACAATGCTTTGTGGTTTGGTTAAGCAGAGTCAATATTGACAACCCCTCTGCATGATTTAAGAAGTGCCACGAGTCCATTTTCACACCCAAGGCTTGTCAATAGCAAGCACTGTTTGACCCCCTCCAGACAAGGGGCTGCCAAATGGGCTCTGTGGTTCTTGGCAGGCATGAAAAAGCCCCTGACAAGAACAAATGAGTACTAAAGTAACTCCCACATGGCAATTGAAGAAACTGTGAACAAACATAATGAAGACTAATTGATGTACCTGCCAAAGTTGCGGCTTTGATGTTTTTCTTTCGTCAAGACTTTTGCAAAGCATTCAGACAGCAGAACAAAATGTCTAGATCGATATTGTGTACTTAGTTGAAAGCCTAGCTTACGCTAATGAAGAAAGGACAGGGTCGTGCCGGTCCGGAATGCTTACACAGGCCTGAGTTATTAAGCGAGGCTCCAAGCACGTCATTCCGCACGTAAAACTGGTTCAGGTGTGTTTAGGGAGCACGGTTCTTACCATGACCTTCCTGCCCTCCTGATCCTGCTCGGCGTCATCACCGTCATCCTCATCTTCTTCATCATTCAGGTACACAAAGTTCTGTACGCGGCCCTGCTTGGGTCGAACCTCCTGTGCCTCCCATTCGTCTAGTTCGTCTAGTTCGAGAGATTGATTGATTACTTAAAATTGGGTAGGGCAGTACATCAACATTAGATGTTGTCATCCAGGCTGTTTCTTGTAAGGCACTATTATCAGAGGTAGGTCCATTGTATAGATAATGATGGTACCAATGCTTTTCAGAAATCAACCACCTCTGGTTCAACTACATGAACTACATGAAGGGGTTAGTTCGGTACACAAATTAATTGAACAAATGAATTCAACAAAATTACATTTAACACTCTGACCTATGATCCTCTGAGAGGCAAAAGTGCTCAGAAGTGTGGTCCGATTTTGCCCTGACATAAACACGGTAATAACTGTTTACTAAAATATTAATTTTCCAAATAGGTGTAGAAGAGCAGTTGTACAAAATCTTGTACAAATGATGCCATGGACTGTGACTGTGACTTCCCCCTTGTGACGACCGGTTAAAGGGGTTTCATTGGAAGGCTGAGCTACATGTTGAAATGATCATGAGAAAGGCAGTGTAGGCATGGCATAAGGCCTCTCTCACCCTCACTGTGTAGGCATGGCATAAGGCCTCTCTCACCCTCACAGTTTAGGCATGGCATATGGCCTCTCACCCTCCCAGTCGAAGATGTAATGATCATGAGAAAGGCAGTGAAGGCATGGCATAAGGGTTCTCTTACCTTCCCAGTCGAAGATGTAGTCTCGTGGGAACATGATTCCACAGCCCATGATGTCCCCCTCGAAACAGCGTGGGCCAAAAGGGTCCCCTACCCCACTTCCATGAAAGATCTTGCCATCATCTAAGAGTGAGACAGACAAAGAGGGAGAGAGTGGGGAAAGAGAAGGGACAGGGAACTATGTCAGTTGATGTGACTTTAAAAAAGAGACACATTCACACAAATCTGCATTGCTCATGCCCTGGTGATTCTGGGACCGTGCTCCCTCACTGAATCACAGATTTACACACGCACGCACGCGAACGGACGCACACACACACACACACACACACACACACACACACACACACACACACACACACACACACACACACACACGCACCACACGCACACGCACAAAACATTTCTCTACACACTTTGCAGCTACTACTATCTTGCGTGTACCAAAAAAAACGAACATGTCTTTATTTAAGCTCAGTGGTGGAAAACAAACCAAAAATGCTCAGACCGATATAACAACAACAAGATGAAAAAAAAAAAAAAAAAGAGAACACGAGCATGAAAGAAAAACAACGACAAGGTAGCCTGCAGACAGAAAAAAAAAAAAAAAAAGATTGTGCTTGTGTGGCTGGTAAATATTTGTGGAGTTGTCATGGGACCCGTCCTCTAGCTCAGGATACTGTTTAAACAATCTTGATCAGGACGTGGGGAAGGGAAATGGAGACACTGTATCATTACGGCTCCCATGCGGGCTCTTGCCACAACAGCGCTCACTCTGCAAACACCGTTGCCACACCGAGGGAGGAGGGTGGCTATAAATAGCCCAGGGGTTTTTGGGTGGGGAACCAGGTTTTACCCCCCAATGGCTGTCTTTAGGCCTCCGTCTCGCACAGCCAACCTGTCTTTTATTTAAGTACGTCTGGCTGCCGGACAGCAGCACTTGTTCTCAGCTTGCTGGAAGCAGAGCGGGACCAGGAAACGACCCTAGCGAAGGGGGGGGTGGGGGGGTGCTCAGGCGCGAGGGCTTTTTCCTCGAATGCCTCCGCTGGCATTTGGAGCTCCGGCGGAAAACAGGTCGCGACATAGCAGCTGTCTCCGCAGGGACACCGTCCGCACAACGGCTTCCGCAGACGTGAAAAGTGTTCTAGGGACGACGGTGCTTTTTTACAGGGGATGGGGGGGGGGGGGGGGGTCATGGCAGGTGGGGTAGGTTTTGTCATTAGCACACAGGGGCCTGTCTCTTCTTTTCCTTACTGGGCCTGGGCTTGCGGAAGCGGTTTCATGAGGGTTCTGCTGAAATAGGAACAATTTGAGGGACTTTCCACCCCCATTCCTGCACCATCATTAAATTAGCATCACCATTAGACTTCTTCGCATAACACTTGTCTACTAGTCCTCTGATATTTAAACTTTTAAAATGTCAATTACATTAACATGGCTACACTGTCTGGCTGGTTAATTGCGTCAGTTTAATGCGTCAGAACCTTAAGACAACACCGATACCATTTCTCAGAGACACCAATGTGACCAAGAAAGAGCCATGCGTTCTGATGTCTCTGGAAGTAAGGATCAGGCTCCAGGAAAGGCCATCCTCAAAATGAACGAAACTGCCAGAACAAATGGATGTCTAATGCCTTCATGGCCTGTTGCCGTTTGGATACATAACCTTACTGCTCAAGGTTTGACTTGGACTTCATTTAACAGCGTTTTCCCCCAAACCTAACATGACGATGCAGACTTGCCATTGACTATGTCAAAATTGTACGCTGGCCACTGGTAGTTGCTTTAGACAGATGTGCCTTATTTTAAGACCCCATGTAACCCCTGAGGGACATGACCTTGCAACCTAAAGCAACCTATGAATCACAGTAAGAATGTGTTTGTGCATAAATGTGGATGCTAGGAGCTGATGCCGTGCCAGGGACTCAGGTAAATCAATGGGGGTGAATCAATGGGCCGCAGTGGTGCCACGCTCAATGAACGAACCAACACAAACACTCACACACAGTTATTCAACAGGGTAGCATGGCACAGATGCCAATCTCAAACATCAACACACAGATGGCTGAGTGGCACGCAGCAGGCACTTAGAAAGTATTCGGATGCCTTGACTTTTTTTTTTCATTTTGTTATATTGCAGCCTTACGCTAAAATGTTCATATTCATTAATAAGGAGAAACTGAAACATCACATTTACCTACGTTTTCAGACCCTTTGCTTTAACAATACAAATGTAGCTTAGATGCCTCCCATTTCTCTTGATTATCTTTGAGATGTTTCTACACCTTAATTGGAGTCCACCTGTGGATTCAATGTATTTGGAAAGGCACACACCTGTTTATATAAGGTTTCTGAGCTAACCATGCCATGAGGTCGAAGGAACTGCCTATAGAGCTCAGAGACAGGATTGTGTCGAGGCACCGATCTGGGGAAGGCTACAAAAAAAATTCTGCTGCACTGAAGGTTTACAAGAGCACAGTGCCTCCATTATTCTTAAATGGAAGAAGTGTGGAACAACCAGGACTCTTCCTAGAGGTGGCCACCTAGCCAAACTGAGCAATATGGCAAGAAGGGCCTTGGTAAAAGAGGCGACCAAGAATGTGATTGTCACTCTGATTGAGCTCCAAAGATCTGCGCCTGTCTGGAGACAGGGGAACCATCGAGAAGGATAGCAATCCCTGCAGCACTCCACCGATCTGGGCTTTAAGGCAGAGTGGCCAGACAGGACTCTTAGGCTGTGAGAAACAAGATTCTTTGGTCTGATGAAACCCAGATTGAACTGACTGGCCTCAGTTCCATGTGTCATATATGGAGGAAACCAGGCACTATTAATCATCTGCTGAATATCATGGCAACTGAGGAGCATGCTAGTGGCAGCAGCATGATAGTGGCAGTGATTTTCAGTGGCAGGGACTGGGGCATTGGCGTCAGTTGGGTTTGAAAAGTGCTGGGGACATAGATGGGATTTCTATGCCTCTACCTCTGCTAATACAGTGAGCGTAGCCTGAATGCAAATGCATTACAAAAATCATAGGTTACCGGGATTTTGTAGTGTTTTAAAAACAAGTGGGATCTCTGTCAATTAGTGGCCAACAGATAGAGTGCAGTGAAAAAAAACTAAATATCCAAAACTATAAGAGTCGTGCTTATTGTCAAGAGAGAAACCCAGTGATGTCATGCAGCAACACTGTCTTTGCATTGAGCTTGGCAAACCAAACCAAACAAATCTGCGATGGTAGCAATACTTAGAAACTATGTGAGCACAATTTAAAACCCACATAATGCCAGGAACACGTTTCTGACATTTGACAGAAAAGCAACCATTTTAGACGCAAGCTAGCCTGTACTGTAACAAAGTGATACTATCCGACTGGGGGTCATCACAGGGACAGGCCACATACACACTTGGACTAACGTTGCACACAACTTTCATTTTTGTGTATCAGTTTGATTTTCAACTATAAACTGGCGATTAAGCACTTCTGTGATTTGCAGTGACATTTTATTTTCAGTTGTCAAACGTGGTGGAGGATGTAACTGAAGTCTACGGGTTCTGGTCAGGGTTCAGGAAAAGCTGAATGGAATGAGGTACACCAATGCCCTTAACAAAAACCTGGTCCAGAACATCAGACTGGGTCAAAGGTTCTTCTTCCAAAAGGACAATGGGCCTAAGTACAAAGCCAAGACAATGCAGGAGTGGCTTAGGAACAATTCTGTAAATGTCCTTGAGTGGGCCCCGCCAGAGCCCTGACTGGAACCCAGTCAAACAGCTCTGGCAAGACCTGAAAATGGCTGTCCCCATCCAACCCGACAGAGCTTGAGAGGATCTGGCTGGTTTAATGCATCAGAAAAGCACATAGCCTAATGAATAAGCACAACAAAGCGAGAAGATGAGAGAGGTCAGTAAGGAAGCAGGGAAGCAATAGTGGTACAAAACAGATCAACTCTCTGTTATGGTAGTTTTTAAAAGTGTTATGAGATCAGAGACCCGTTGTGTAGGAGTGTAACAGTTTCGACCGGGAATGCAACAAATCCAGTGCTGCGTAGAAGAGTTGTGCCACTCCATCTGACTTCAATGGAATAATTTTGGAGTCCATTTCCGGAAATTAGCTCAAAAGTTCCAAACATGGGGTTCAGTCAATGTAACCCTATCTGTTTAAACAACTATGAGCAACTGTCTTGGTTAAATGTGAAAATTGTGGAATACATAAGATTGCTGACAACTTAGACTAAACTGTCTACATTCATGGATTTAGGTTGTTGATCCTATCAGACCACTCGCGAATGCTGCCTGGAGTTGGCATCTCTCCCCAATTGCTAAACCTGCACTAGCCCCATTATTCTATTTCATTCAATTAAAATAATGGAGATTTCCCATTTATCTCTATGAATGGGACTACTAATTTGATACTACTTTTCAGTCCAAGAACCACGCGACCATTCAGCAAATTTGACTTCTGTTGGCACAAGCTTGGATTTGAGCATCTCTGCCCCCCTCAAGCCCACAAACAATCTTTGAGCAAAGACAGTGTTGCTGCATGACATGACATAATGACCAACTCTGGCTAGGATAATCTCTAACTATCTATCTACTAGTTCTTAATGTCTAGCATAGCCTTCATTATACTTATGAAATGATACCTGGTTTATCATTACGTTTTCTTACCTGGAGGTGGGCGTGCTAATAATTACGTTACAAATCACTGGGTTTCTCTCTTGACAATAAGCACGACTCTTTTAGTTTGGGATATTCAGGTTTTTTTCAAGCCCACAAACAATCTCCAATGGAGAGGTACTTGCCTGCAACACCATATGGCAAACTATCCAAAACAAACATTCAAACTCTTCCTCCCTCCTTTTCTTCATTAGAAACATACGTAGCCTTAAGAGAAGAAAGAGTCTTTAAAAATGATCAATGACCATTGATAGTGACTGATTTGATAAATAATATTCTGATAATGTTTTCTGCAATATCGCCAAGCCCTCGCACGCAGGTAGCCACTTGTCCCTTAAAAGCGTACTAACTGAATAATAGCAGATCTTGGTTCTAGATGATCTCATCTGAGTGAGAGAAGCCCAGATGAAGAATCAACATGCTTGTTTTGTTTGTTCTAGGAGGGGATTTAACAATAAGGGGCCTGTCAGCAGGCTACTCCAGGGTATGACTGTGGAGGTGTTTAATTGCCTCACTGCCTCTGGGGCGCTTAAAGTGCAGGGGCGGCCCTGATGGTGATCCGGGAGATCAGGTCCTCACATGAACGTGTTCACAAGAGCACCAGTATCGGGGCTCGCAGATGAATCTCCGGCGCATTCAGGTGTACGATTGCTCATGCTTTTCCATTGTGGCTCATGCTTTTCCATTGTGACTCAGCGTTTCGAATACAGGTCTGTCTCTGTCAAGTCGGGTTTGATTTTCCCCTTTTCTTTTGTAATGGCGTGGTGAGACAAAGTTTGTGTGTGGCATGGAGTGCCAGTCATAAATCACCTGTCCACCGCATTCACACACAGAAGACTAATTAGTTCTGCTGCAAGGCCAGCATAGATTTTTTTTTTACAGCATCTTCCAAGTGCACAGCAGTCTAAATCCACAGAAACTAAAGCCTCTCTGGGACTGATACGATAGCGTAGCTCGAATATTCCTTTTGTTGCCGGCATTTCGTCTAAACCACAAAACAGCCTGTAACCACCAGTGGCTGAAATGGATTTACACATGGGCTGGGCTAGTTGTGAATTTGTTATGGATACAACCACTAGCACTCCCCAAACATAAATATATCTAACGCTCCAAGACAGGTTTTAAGTTTTATTTGCATTTGAAAAGGCATGTTGTATTAATGGCACCAGACCCCAGTCTTTAAACCGAGATACTGCTTACAGCACATAGTCCGTGACGTTCTTAAAACAACTTGCCTAAGGAGGCACTCCTAGGATGAAAACTCTCACACAAAGCAGCTTTCAGCAGCACTTTTGTGGTGCATCTGATAAGACAGGGTTGAGGTAGTGGGATGGAGTCTGTCCAATAGTGCCAAGATGTTTGTCTTCACAGGGGTTATACAGTCAGTTACACAAGCGTGGAGTGATACACTCCAAAGAGGATATGTGGTATCAGATACATCTCTCCATGGCGTTCCTCTCTTGCTCATAGATGGGAGCTGAGTGAGATAGGTGTGATGGTGAGATATGGAGCATCTATTGAAACTGAAATGTTTGCAGGCTCCTAGTTGCTGTCTAAACCTCCTGCCATCCGACAAACGTTTCTTATCATAGGAGTATAGCAGAGATGGTGCCCTGAGATGGAGGCTGAGCACTTGTGAGGCGGAATCAGTCTGTTCAGAAAGACAGTTCCCAATTGTTCTTCAGTTCCCAACTGTTTTTGTGCAAAACTACAGAAAGAATAAAGGTATATGACCTGGTGACTGCTGAACCCACTTCCCCGCAAGCTTCCCAATAAAAGAAGCAAGGATTTGTGTGTACTCTTGCGTACAGCCTGTGAATCTGAGCTCTTTTCAGCATACCAAAGGTGCCTTCCTTTGATGTGTGTATGCTTTAGACCCTTCCAACTGCAGGAACGTTTTACAGCTCCTCTGTAGGATATTTCCTCAGCAAATGTAAGCCATGTCTCAGAAAGGTACTTTTCCAAAACCATAGAACTATTGGGTGCAGTTTACTGTACTGTAATCTGTAAACTGGCTGAACACAAGCTTAACAGAAAGCAACAAAAAATATTCTAGAAGTCTGAAATGGTTATTTTTTTTTTTTTGAGTTCCAGTAAATACACACCTCTATGAAGAGCGCACATTTGTATTTTCATGTATGTGTGGGGGCCTGCCGTAGTTCCTTTCACACAAAAGGATCTTTTTAAGGTTCTAGAAACGGCTGTGTGGCGAGACAAATATTTGCCTATTTTTTCACCACAGGAACTACTACTTTCGTTATTTAAGGGTAGTTCCTGTAGCATTCTCTGATGACCAGTTCTTCCCAAAGGCCGTGGAACAATTGTCCTTTTTTTAAATCGTATTTTACACAAAGATTGTCTAAACACCAGGATTTTAGAAAGATACACTGACCTGCATGGTATGCCACTGATCCTCGACTCCATCCAGGGTGCCTGTTCTTGGGGTAGTCCTGTAATAAACAAACAAGGAAGCAGATTACAGCCTATTCACGCAACACTCGTCCCACTCAAGCAAACCCTGACATGAAAACAGACTGAGGAACCCATAAAAAAACAATTACAGAGACATAGCCTCAACTGGTTCTGGCAAAGGGCATCAGGGTGTAGTGGTCACATAGCTGGAGAGGATATGTCTTTTGTGTACGGCTGAGCTGTGCCAGTGCAAACAGTCACTGCAGCCAGCATTCAGATAAAGACCATAGAGAGCCACAGAGGTAATTAGAGCCAAAGTGTTTTTCACAGTTGCTTCACTCCTGCTCAATTTGATCAACAGAGATCCACACAACCCTGACAGTAGACAAGGAGGGAGCTTTGTTTGTGACGTTTGGACAATTTTTTCCAACTTTAAAAACACATTTATTCCTGAGGAGAGGCCAAAACGACAAGAAACTGTGTGATTGGCCCTTACGCAGACAAGAGTTCTTAGGATGCTAGGGAAAAGTGGAACAAGATTGAAAACGGTGGAGTAGGGCGGAGAGGGGAAAGGAGTGTGGCTCCGACTCTTGCACGCCACAGCACCCTGGCATTTTATAAACTCATCTCCAGGACGACCCTAGAGAGGGTTAGGATTTTTAGCTTTGCATAACCGAACAAGGAACGTGGATGTGGCTCCCATGAATGCTTTGTTGACAGCTGTACTTTCTGTTTTACCTGTTTATCTAATTAGTTGGTTACTTGTGTGTGTGTGTGTGTGTGTGAGAGAGTGTGTGTGTGCGTTTGTGTGTGTGTGTGTGTGGGGGGGGGGGATGGTGATGGAACCTGTGGAATGAAAAGTGATTGATTTACAGTCCTGTGGAGAGAGATGGGGGGAAGCCACAGACCCTCTCTCGGTCCTCTCCTCGCTGCACGCCCCCACACCCGCGGGGCTGCTTAAGAGCCCCATCAGCTCCATCATGCCAGCCAGAGGGCTGAGGATTAGGGCATGAAGATGAACGATGGGCATAGCGATGATGACATGTTGGCAACCACTTCACCAACTCCGAACTTGAGAGTAGACACTGACTTTCAGCTTTCTCTAAGTGCATGCTGCCCATTTTCCTAGTTTTTGGTACCTACGTTTCCACTGAGAAGAAATAATTGAGTGTTTACTACACTTGCATTATCACACGTGTGTGTCATGCACAAACATCCTCACATGAACAGTCTGCAACACTTGACCGCAAAACACCATAGCCATGAATTTCACTGTCAGCGAACAGAAGCCCCCAAAAGCAACTTAAGGTCATAAAATAAAGAAGAAAAAAAGCAAGTCTGAAATATTTTTTTTTAACACACACACACACAGACACAGAGACAGACACACAGACAGACACACGGACAGACACACACACACACACACACACACACACACAATATAGGCCCTTTAACCACAAAATGCCTTGCAACTCTCCCTATGACTGCAAAAGCCATTAGACTGAGCAGGACAGGGGCTTCCAAGAAACACAAACAGTAGCTTTTCTGTCTATGGAGCAGTGAGTCCTATCGGACCCTCAGGGGTTTTTATCAGTGCAGCAGCAAAAGCAGCAGCAGCAGCCTGCATTTCCACACTCTGACTAAGTCAACAAGCTGTGCACAGCCTGCTGCCACTGCTGGAGACAGATAGAGATAGCAATCTCTCCTAAACTACAAATATAGCACAGGGGGATTACCATGCAGTGAAGCTCCCTCTTACCTCCTATGAGGGTAGGGGAGGTAGTTTGTACAACAACAACAACATGACATACCATGAGATGCCATGTTTAACACAAGCACCCACCCCCACACACACACACACACACACCCACCCATCCCCCCCCCACACAGACACACTCATACATGCACAGAGAAGGCAAAAAGAATTCGAAAGCAGAGAGAGAGAGAGAGTGTGAGTGAGTACTGCAGCATTCCTAGACGCACGGCCGTTGTCTGCTTTTGTAATGGCACGATGTGACCTCTGCACAGAGCAAATAAACATGTTTGAGAGGTGGCCATAACAGAGTGCAGCATCAGGGAGTGTTCTCAGGACACGGCCGAGCCGAGGCGGCATGGGAAAGCACTCAGGCCTCGGACAGAGAGCCAGCCCCGTGGGGACGGAACAGAGGAGAGGAAAGGGCGGACGGAGAAGAAAGGTGGGCGGGGGCGTGTGGGGTGTGGGGGGCTGTGAGAGAACAGCGATAAGGACACAGGCCGACTCTGTTTGCACAGCTTCTACTGCTGTGGCCCAGCAGGGCACCAGAATGCCCCCCCTCCACCCTGCGTTACCTCTATCCTGCCGCCTAGCAACGGCTGTGTATTCCGGAAGCATGTGGAAGTGGCGCTCTGGTCTTATCGTCAGACACGGGGTGCGCGGAGGGTTCACTGATCTCTGATAACTACATCCCCATCACAACCACACACCACACTACTGTGAACTCAGAACACAGTTTCACTGACCCACAATGCTCATTAAATTAAAAAAAGAAATGCAATTCTTAGGATGTGAAGCATGTGTGTTTTGTAGATAAAGCAACAGTAGCTGAAGTGAATTCTCCTTGACAATGTCCAGTAAACATGATACAACACAGCCATTTCAGAACCCCAGTCTTACGGTCACAACTTCAAGATTCTGCATGGAGAATCACACGTTATTGACCATTTGTTTAATTGGTTGAGCAAGATTTTAAAGCAATCGCTTGTACGAAACGGAATTGATTAGTGGTAGTACAACACACTGAAAGAGGGGAAAATGTAGCCTCAAATGATATCAGAAAAAATTATGATATGTTCTCTTACTGTGAGTTATATGTTCTCTTACAGTGGCTCACATGGATGAAAAAGTAAGGGCCAAAAACACTGTAGGGGCCAAATGAACTTTTATGTTGATTCTTATGTTACCTCCTTATTAGTATGTGCAAGTGTGTGTGTGTGTTTGTATGAGTGACACTATGGCCGTGGGTATCTGACCCAGCCTGGATCTCTGATGCCGCAGAGCCATTCTACTACCAAAATGTTAAACAGGTCTCTCTCACAGAGCCAGACACCCATTGGCAAAATATCTAACAACAATGTTGAAACGTGGACTACATGTGGGTCACAACAACCACAGGCAGTATCGTGGGAACATTCTAGAATAAAAGCACAGGGAGCAGAAGTTATGGGCCAGAAGTCAGAGGAAGAGGAAGAGGCAGAAGGTGGAGCCTAGTTGAAGAAATGTGTCTTGCTGAAGAATCAGCTGTGCAGTAACTAGTCAGACAACAGCAGCTAGTTGCCATTTGACTTAATCCTATGGGACTGCTAAATTATGGGTAAGGCAAAGGGTCAACAAAAAATAACCTGCACGCCATTTGCATTAATGTATTGTATGTATACAAATGTTTGTTTATAATCATAAAAGAAGCTTAAGGGGATGCTGATGCTGATTGCGCCAATTAGCTAGCCATCAGTGACACAAACCCATCTTATTCATAAGCAATCTTCACTGTGATTGGCCAAAATGAAGAAAAGGTGGTTGAATCCACTGTGTTTGTCTGTTTGCTCTTTACTTACTTGTTGATTTACTTATTTATTTTTTGAAGATATACTGTTTAAACTTTTGAAAGCTCAAAAAGCAATCACAAGGTGGTCAGTCTCAATGTAAAAAAGAGACATTAACAACAGGGAAAGAGCTCTAAACCCACTATAGCATAATGTTATATTCCAAACAACTTCTATGGAGGCAGGCAGTAGCTCTGCAAGGCAGATTATGAGAGGCAGCTGAATGAATCAGCTTAAGAGCCTGAATTTTTAGCAAAACGAAATGAAAAATGCAGAGCAGCAACCAATTGCATACAGTAAAGGTGACCATGCACTCCCAGAGAATTTCAGGATGCTAAGATGGCATAGAAAATGAGTGGTACTGGCCATGATCGAAGTTTACTGCTGTTAAACATCTTCTGCCAAAAAGATGCCAGTGGTTTTGGGGTTGTGGGTGTATTTATACTAGATTCAAATGGTTTCCAACTGATATATTATCACTGCATTAATACTTTTACTTTTTAGAATGGAACTCATGCCAGTTGTCTGGAGAGCTTCGAGTATTTCACTGCATTTCTTCATTCACAGCATTCAAGGATACCTCTGGCTGCCTTTATACTTCTGATAGCCATGTCTGCATCTCAGTAGACCTGTTTTACTGAATACAGGCATATTAATCATACAGGGTAATGTATGAATGGTATGCATTGCACAGGAATAAACACTCTACTATGATCCTCAAGCTCTACGTAATAAACCTAATAAGATCACCTTGGTCCTCTTACACTGCAGCACACCACCACAACTGGATTCCAATGAGGCCTACATGATAACAACTATAAAGTCATACAAAGTAAGGAGGCAGAGTTTATTAGCAGACTGAAGAAGAAAAGAGGAGTCACTCCTCATCAACGAATAGTGATCGCGTGAAAGATTGGCTATCTGTGTGAAAAAGCTGTCAGTACATGGGAAAAGTGAACAATCTCTCTTTCCCACAACAGTCTTTACAACTTTGCTGAGACGTGGCGGAACAAAGGAATACCAATTGCACACACACAGAATGGAGTCTGACATTTGCCAGGCAAAACATTTGCAAAGGGTTTCAAGTACTTCGGGATTTTTATTAGCAATATAAAACTGACTGAAACTAAAACCTCAGCCATGTGTCTTCTCCTTCAAAAATATCAGGTCCTTTGATGTTTTTGGGTGGTGCCTTTGCTGATTCGCATGAAATGCATGAATTTATAATCCGAGAGCTGCGTTAGTATTGCAACATAAAGAGTTGATATTTCAGGCAACTATGGGAAGTTTAGGCAAGCAGTGTTCCACTTCGTCTCTCTGGATAGGATGGCATGATATTTGCACTAACTTGTACCGTGCCATCCTCTCTCCCCAGCACTGTCTGCTGTGGCAGGATGCACAGTGCACCAAAACATCCTAATATGAGTAAACAGTCATTACGCAGTCCTTTCAATTACCTGTTTTATCACGTCTGTGCAAGCTCAGAAAGTGTGATGAGTCGCAGATGCGGGACAAGATGGCATGCAGAGGAGAAGAACAAAATGGCAAGTTATCACTCCTCCTACCTTTTCCTCCTCTTTATTGAGGTAGAAAGGAGATGGATAGAAGGGAGGATAGAGAGGGGTGAGGGAGAGAGCGAAAGAGAGAGACAGAGAGAGAGAGAGAGAGAGAGAGAGAGACCGAGAGGACCATCAAGTGGCCCCCCACTCAACCCTTTTACGTGACAAGTTTGTTTACTGTCTGTACTCTCGAGTCTGAGAGCAATTAGTCTGTGCCGAGGCCATGGCCACAGAGACCTGGGCGGGTCAGGTGAGATGCGACAGCATAGTCATCCCCGTCTGCTTTTAAAAAACACACCACTTTTCATTACAGGCCTTCCCAGGCAAATGCTACAGGGCTAAGACAATTTTCCACCATCACATAAAAAGCTGGCCGTGAAATTAGAGAACCTGATGAACATCCAACGATCGTAGATTCGACTTGACCTGCTTAACACAGCATTTATATTTGCTCTTGCCAACCGTGCTGTGCTGCTCACTTAAAAGCCTTCCGGATTCTTTGCATAAACTTAAAAAAAAATGTGCGCCTCCAAGTGTAATAATCACTAAATGCACCGCATTGAGTTTTGCATGATTATGGATGAGCTTTGTAGGAAAAACAGCGAAATAGTCGCCGCCCGTCCACCCCACCCACAACAAAAACCTACAATGTAGGAACTTCCCCTCAGTACCTCAATTTACTATAAAAAGGACAGAACAGTAAACAGGAAATGCATGAACATCTGGACAGACATCACAAAATATGTCTGGTGTCTTCCTAAAGTCCAGGTGGGCGACAAGCTACCATCTGTACTCTATATTCCAAGAGAAAGTTCATCAGAACACTGTGGTGCTAACTCATGAAATGCATTAGGTTACCACATGAGGCAATAAAATCATCAGTTGCAACACAAGGTTTAATCATGCAAGTGGGTGTCTTTTATGTCACAATAACGGACTTCATCTGCTTGCATCTCACACAGGTGAAGGCATATTTCTAACCCCTGAGACCTTCATCTCTAACATCTGAATGCAGTTTAGATAGACCATAACTGTGCACTCCATCGACAGTCTGGAAGAGGTAACATTCCTTACCTTAGGAAATATGTATTCACCAGAAGGGGACCTGATCAGAAAAGGACAGCTAATGGAGTCCCCAAGCGCTTCCTGGTGCCAGAAGTATATTTCTCCTTAATTTATGATAAACCCACTTGAGTAATCTTCTTTGCCAAAGTGTTGAGATACAGGCTTTTAGCCAGACAGGCAGGTAGGAGGCCCAATCAGAACAGAATTACATGCAAATCCTCACAGAGGGCTCACTGCAGATGCTTAGAAACTACAATAGCATTTGAAAGAATAACAACATATTTGTACTCACTCTGCGTGCCAGTCCCAGTGCGATATAGCATTTCTCGCCTGCATCCACAATTTCCACCTCAAAATAGTGACTACGTGTGGTGAGAGGTTGCCGGGCTTGGGCCAATCCCACATCCATGATGCTCTTCCCTTTCCCTACATACTCCAGGAGCTGTGGAGAAAAAGACGGCACGGTCAGAGGGGAGACACTGGCAATTACCCCCCACATTCCATCCAAAGCTTTTATCATGTCACCCCACAAGACACTTTAATTCAAGGGTTAGAGGAAACCATTAATTCCTGTGGGGTGAGGGAAGCATTTAAATCTGAAAATACCTAATGCCAATGCAATGCCCATTTCGTCTCTTAGCATGTGACCCAGCTTTTGATCTAACAAAGCTAAATAAGGCTAGGTATCAGGCATTTAGCCGACATGCTGCCCTAAGTGATGGGACATACCCCTGAATAGGCTGGTCTAAATTTTAACATGTAAGCACATAGTTTTAGCACATAGTAATATATGACCCCTATCTTGCTTAGTTTATAGATGAGCAATGCCTATTTACTCAACAACTGTACATATCATATTTATTCACTTATTCCACTTACATCTGCACATACTCTGCACTTTCATTGCTATTTTGCACTTCTGGTGAGATGCTTAACTGCATTTCGTTGTCTCAGTACTTGTACTCTGTGCAATGGCAATAAAGTTGAATCTAATCCAATCTGAATCTAATCTAAACAACACAACAAAAATATATGACCCCTATCTTGCATGCATGAAAGTCCTAAAGAATCGATTACATTTGGGAATGAGTTCTGTGAAAACCAGCACTGTTGGTTAATGACTACACGAGGATGGTCTATTTGTGGCCATGAATGTTGGCTCAGAAAAGATGAATCACCAACTTATGGTTGCCCCTTCCAAAAATCAGTGTTTGCATCCGCTTACAAAACATTCTCATGGCATTGTGTCAGAATATGGACTACCGGTAGGAGTTTATGGGTCATCGTGAGGATTCCATGCAAGATCAACAGGCCTCCACAACTCCCACATGATATGCCATGATGAAATCAAGGCTACCCAATAAGATGCTATGGTGAAATCTAGGAGATGCCAAGTGACCTCTCAGATTCTGTGGTGTTCCCCATAGACCCACCATGGCTCATGAGAATTCATATACGAAATGCCTTTGTGCTTCTCATGTTATTAAATTCACCAAAAACGTACAGTATGCATATTTGGTTATTATGAGTAAAGTGGATTGCACCATACAAAAAGTTTGTACAGCATTAGGTTTGGCAGCATCATTGAACCCACCACCACCACCACTTAGAATGAACTCTTAACTTTTTATTCTTTTTACAAGTGAGACCCTTTGGAGAGAATACTAAATTATAATGAGCAGATTAAGGCTGCAACTCAATCGGATGCCAATTATCTTATTTGCACAATTTTCGAAAGTATGGTGATTGCATTCAGAAAAACCAATCTTGGACCAATACTAAAGAATACATAGCATCTTGGCATACCCAAGTGGTAACTGTGGCCAACTAACCCCACATTCATTCTACTTTTATGACCTACGCTGCCCTTATTTGCTCCCTCCTACGATTCTGTTTGTGACAAAACCTCTGCTGCTGATCCACAAAAAGCCCTTTTAATTACCTTCAGATTTTTCAGGCGCATTTGGTCAATTACTCTGTGATTTCCATTTGCTTTCACAAAAAAATCACCAGCTGCTTGGGTAATGGAAACATTTTTCCTGATGCTGTTTACCATTTCCTGTCGTCCTTGTTTATCTCTTCACCCCAATGCCAAACAGTGAGTTACACAAGCAGTCTGGGAGGCGGTGGAGAGGTGGGTCATTAAAAATACATTCAGGTAAAGATTACTGACATTCCACATGATGGGGCACGCCAAATGGGATATCTAGCTTGATTCCAACATAGATGACTTTCAAGTTATCAGGTTGCACACAATGATAAAAGTCTTTGAAGTAATCTTATAATCACTACATTGCAATCAGCTGAGAAACATCTGCTATATCCATCAGATTCGCAATCCCTACACAATGGGAGATGGCCTAATCTCTAGTTTTGATTTCCTTCAAGATCAAGTTGTTGGTTTACCATATTTACCCCCCACTATCTAGTCAATAAGATGGCTACAAAACGCACTCGTAAAGACTTTGGTCAAGGAAAACTTGAGAGCTGCATCTCTCTAGCTGGCCCACATGACCGTGTTCACACTGCTGAGTAATGCTGCTGCGAGAGTGGAGTGCGTGTTGTGTCGATGCTCCTGGCATTTGCCAAAAGCTACCAGAGCAGTATGCTTCAATGCTGACAGATCCCAAAGACTCTCCACGTCTGTGATCCTAGAGCTGAGGCATGTATGCGTGGTGGTGTTGGTGGTGTGGGGGAGGGGGGGGGGGGGGTGTTGTGTTGACCTGCTGCCCAGGCAACAGGTGTAACACTCCAAACAAGCTTCCTGTCAAATTGTGGAACATCTTGGAAAGCTGGAACAAGCCGGCTCAAGGGTGGAGTAGTTCTACTTGTTTGGCTCGGTTTCACAGGTCGGAGTTCCAGCACTTTACCCATGAGCTTTGATTGGTTGCGGGGGAACTCCCTGTATTAATGTGGATAGGATCTCCTGGTTGACCGACACAATGAGTGAACTGCAATGTTCCTTCAACATTAATGGTCAAATGAAACTTGAAACTTGGTTATGTCTTGATTTTTCCCCATTCTACTCATGAGAGGATCCTGATTTGCAGGCCCTGCAGCCAAAGGGTGTGCCATGTTTGTGGTAGTGCTTTTGAGTTTGTGTTTTACAACACGGAATTAGCCTAATATGGGTTTGCACATATTTAACATAGCATTATATTTAAGAACAACAAACAAAGAGTTGTACACTTAGTTGAGTATTTCTACATATGTGTGTGGCCTGAATATACACCCCTCACAGGTTTCTAAGGTGTTCCCAAATATTTTAAATGAACTACACCCGTAAATCAATGTCAACTCAGAAAGACAGCCGTTCGAGAGCAGGTGGAAGAAACCTTAGCGCCTTTCTAAAATGAAAAGGTCTGTTTTCTCAATATCTTTGGTGGACTTAATTTGTATTTCATAGATTGTTTTAGTGATGCTGGGTTTGAGACAGACAGGAAATGACAAATGATGATAGCCCATCGTGTTCCAAAATACAAAAACAGTTACACTGACATCTTTCCAATGCCCCAGGGCCTGACGCTGTGTTGTGTCAGCCTATTCAATAATAAACACCTAAAACAGCCTATTTATTTAACTTTAAGCTGGCCCCACCCAAAGGTATGCCTTTTAGACTGGAGGTAAATATGAAGGGAAAACATCAACATATGTACATCATCAGTTAAAATGATGATTGTCTTGGGATGCATAGAGCTGTTGAGTTCCGCAAACATATTAGGTGGATGGTCAATTCAGATGTGCTGATCGGCAAATTAACTTCCTCAAACAGTCACCACCTTTAGCTGATTTCTTTGACAAAAATGAAAAATGTTTTTTTCCCCATTTCATAACATATGGCATTTACCAGAAAAAGAAAAAAAATATTGTTTAATCCTGTACAATCTTCACCATCTTTAACTGCTTAATTAAACACCCTCAAAACACCCTCAAAACCCTACGGCTTTCAAATTATAACTGTGAGAAACAGTGTAGTTAAATATTCCAGTTTCATATTATAACTGTGAGCAACAACAGTCAAGTGGTGGAATGTCAAAGAGAACAATATTCAGTCCCCTTAAGAGAGACATTGACAGAAAATTAAATCTTGTAGCATAATCAGTTAGGCGTCAAAGGCATATCTGGTATGTTTCTCATCATTGTTGTGTGACTGTGTACATGAAAGTATAAGGAAACAACGATAATAGGAACGAAATAGGAACAAAGATTATAGCACATTTGCTTGAACCTCTAACAAAATACTAGACAGAAAACACTAGACAAATGGAAATAATCGGGTCTTATTGCAGCAGCAGCATGCCAACTTCACCCTTCCACCGTGAATATGGGGTTTCCTTATTTCTCACACCGTCTCAGTTCCCAGCGAGGGAGGGAGGGACGGATGAAAGGACAAAAGGAATGATAAGAGGAGGAAAGGGAGAGAGAAAATGAGAACAGGACATCTACGATGCTCCCACATGTTCAGTCTGGTTGAGTTTCAACGGGAAATACTCAGCGTATGGGAAAACAATGAACTTTTCGGGACTACATGACTGGCCCAGCCCTGCCGTATGTCCCTACTGTAAGACAAAAAGGCAGCCCTATTAGCCAATGGCAACAGATAACATAACTTTTTGTCAAACAAGGAGCAGTCATTGACACCATTTGTCCGTTTGAGATGAAGGTGGTGGATCTGGCAAAACAAACATTAAGAACCTTAAAGTGATACCCTAGCCTACAGAAGAAAGGTCATCATTTAATGGGGCTTACAGTAAGTATCAAGAACATTAGCCGAAGAGGCAGCATTTGCAAGGCATGAATCAAAATCCCTTGTGAGCATACACAAGCCTCCGTCACATCCTCTCTTCTGCTGTCCCTTCAAAAGCCTCCATCCCAAATCCCATGAACAGGAACTGTGACTAAACAACCGGTCAAGAGGGAGTCAATCACGCACACTTTGAAAATAATGAAATGTGCGTGACGTTGTGATGTGGGCATAAAGCCACCTGCCTTGCTCTTTGAGTCACAGAGGCAGTTTCACACAGTCAGCAGTGCTGGCAACACTGACCAATAACCACAGAGCATCTAAAACAGCAGATGAAAGACTAAAGTAAAGGGGGGGGGAAATAGCCACAATCAGGGCTGGTGCTTTGAGTCACCACAATGTGCTAAGGTGGGATTTCCTGGCTTTAATCAAATCTTCCTGGAGGAATGCGCTGAGAAACTGCACTTGAGGTAGCCAGCGCAGAAGAGGCCAGGTGTGTGTGAGGATGCGTGTGAGACTACATGGGGAGGAGATGAGCCAGCACTTCCTCTGCTCCAGGTACCCGCCTGTGCCATCCAACCCCAAGACTGCTGGGATTAAGGCTGTTGAGCATATCTCTACTGCTGTGGCAACCGTGTGTGTGTGTGTGTGTGTGTGTGTGTGTGTGTGTGTGTGTGTGTGCATTGAACAGCACGTACGCAGCAGAGACAAGCCAAACGCCTCCACACAAGACAAACATCAAGTAGGAGGAGTGTGGCTGCAAACAAGAACTAAACTAAACATGCAAACTTATTTTGGGAAGATTTTAAATCAAATCTCATTTATAAAGATTAAACAGCTCTCCTCCAATATTTCTCCTCGGTGCCATTCATCAAGTCAGCAGCACAGATATGAATAAATCATGTCAATAATACATTTAAAGTTGTGGCTCTATTCAGAGCTGGCGCATGAGTCACACTTTAATTGTGAGGTAATAACTTTGGAGAATTGTTTTGGAAAGGGGAAAATATATATTTGAAAAACTGTAATCCTATCCTTTACCAGCCTTGGGTGCTTATGAGGGTAAAGAGGCGAGGCACTCAAACTGTGTCTGTTTTTTGCCAAGAGAAAGCTCAACTTTAGAGCTACCCACCCTTGCTGGCAGCTCTGTCAGTGTCGTAAAGGTATTTAAACCTGCCAGGTCTGTTGGAAAACAGTTCACCTTCAGTTTTAGATACGTCATGCAATCAGTCCTAGCACACCATTCCGTGAAATTCCCAGGCAGGCTTACAGCCAGCTTGCCTTGTACTAAACTAGGCCCTGGTCACTAAATAAACAAGAGAGACAATGACGTTTATACTACCTTCAGTTTGAATTTTATGTTGTCCCACTGAAAGGGGACAATCCAGGTCAAGTCGAAGCTTACAAAATCGCTAGCCTGCCATCCTGGGACAGTCAAGGTTTCCCTTCAGGCTACAGCATCAGGCTCAAAATGTAACAACACCCTGCCCGACAGGGTATCAGAAATGATCCCCTAAGTGAAATAAAATTCACTCCTTTATTCTCCTTTTCTGCTCTTTTGACTTGCTATTTAGAGGAAAAACCTTGACCACCGAACAAACAACTCACTAATTTCCAGAAAGAAAAAATGCATTCCCATGTACAGACCGCACCCGAATATTAATCACACTGCTGCAGAAAGTAAAAAAAAAAAACCTGTTTAAAACCGCAGCTAATAGTCGGAATTTTACAGTAGTCTAGATGTAATGTTACAAGCAAAGTCTATGGGACAAAAAACTAACGCTAGCCAGTATTTAAGTTAAGCACAACACAGCAGTTCCGCTTAAGACACCCAAATGGCTAGCAGTGGCCCTGAAAATACAGAGGAAGAATGGCAAATTTGAGTAAGACGCATATTTATGATGATCGTAAATGTTAATGTTTTATTATTGCTTTCTTGAATAGGTCTACCTTTTCTACATTTAAATCGTCTTATTTAACCAAAATCTAAAGAATTCCTGGCCGAAGGGATACCATAGATTAAATCCCTTTGCAAGCCCTGCAATATAATTGTTGTGCTGGAACAACTTTCTCAGTTGTTGCTTCCTAACCTTGGAATTAAATTAATGTGGGACGTTGACCTACCCTGCTGTTTAATTCTGAGTCTCTCCTTGTAAGGAAGACCATCAAATGACTTCGCAAAAATCAGGTCTACATCATTAGCAACATCTGCCATTTTGCACTTGCTAGCTAGAGAGCCGCCTTCATTTTCCCTCCATGACCTAGCTTAAAACCACATTGTGAAATGAAAGCAAGTAACAAACTCAAGAACTCTACATCTACAATTTTATTTACATTATGCACAATCAGAAACGGTATAGCAAATAACAGAAAAAAAATAAGCATGAGATTACATCTCATGATTTCAGCTGCTAACATCGAGCTTGAATTCCTCCAATGTAGGGGCAAAAGCATATTGTCCAATATATGTCTAGCTTTGCAGCACTGAAAACAAAGCATATTCTGAGGTGCCATTGAACCTAAGATACACTCAGCGTCAATGGTTTTGAATGGGTCATTCTACCAGGGGCTTCCATGGGAGTTAAGTAACGTAATACTTAATTACATATATAATTGACAAACTTTTTCATATTTGAAAGGGGGCTGGGTTTCCTGTGTAGTCTTGCAGCAATGCTCTCTGGGAGAGATCATATTCGGGGAAACCACAAGTATTCAGGTGGGGCAGGCCAAAGACTATAAAGGTCTGGCTGTGATGTCACCACATCATAAGTCGAGTTGGAGGAGTTTCTATTCAATTAAGTTCCAAAAGTCCTAAAGCCCCTGAATTTCAATCTATTATGGAGTCTGTTACAAAGACACTAATCCCTACCGTGGGTGCAGAGAACAATCCCACAAAATCCTTTGCCTCTATACTACGGCTGACTTTAGATTAAACATAAGATTATACAGTGAGCAACGAAAGGTTTTTCTAACCTAAAAAAACCACATCTTTAGCTGCTTGTTACAACCTATGTATGTATGTAGGATAAAGGCCGAATTATGCTCTGTTTTAGACGTAACGCATAAGCACGTAAGATACATAACCCCCCCTTGCGTGGTAAAATATCCCCCCTTACGTGCTTAAGTGCGTCGCCCAAAATTCCTGACTATGCGACTAAAACACTACGGCCCTACACAGCTCGCAAAGGCTGTGATTGGCCGGCTACCACAACCTTTCACAGAGTCTCACGTTTCCGGGTTAATAGCATACTACAGCCTTTTTTAGACCCAGACATTTTTTTAAATCATGAATACCCTGCAGACCGTCTCACAAGCCGTTTCTTATGGATTAGGAACAAACATAACAGAAGAGGTCCAAAGACATGAACTCCTTTACAAATCCTCTTTAAACACTTATAGAACGCTTAAATTACCGCGAATTTATGGAGAGAATATCCCATTCTCACCCGCGATTGTTTGGAGAGAATGTGGTCATTCACGAACAAATAGGTACTTTCATATTCATTTTCCGCCACTTGTGAGTCATGGTGATATCTTTCATTGAGTTCATATTGACGTGAATCATCAATTGCACCAGCGAGATTGATAGAATGAGCCCGGTCTGCTCATATACAAAAGTTAACCTGCCGTTACCTTAGAGAATATCCCATTCTCACCCGCGATTGTTAGGAGAGAATGTGCTAATTCACGAACAAATACTTTCATATTCATTTTCCACCACTTGTGAGTCATGGTGGTATCATTCATTGAGTTCATATTGACGTGAATCAATCAATTGCACCCGCGATTTTGATAGAATGAGCCCGGTCTGCTCATATACAAAAGTTAACATTAACGTGGGCTTAACTGATGGCCAGCACCATTGTAGTTACAAGCATTGACAACATGATGAGATTCTCTCACCGTTTACCACCTCATCTTTGAATAATGTAACTCATAAACACATCGTTTAAAGCCTGTCGCAGTCATTAAAAGATGTCAATAAACGAACTTTTGCGTCATGTGCTGTCTTTTTCGCCACTGGTACTGAATTGCCAACATTTGTATTTTGTGTAACACATGTATTCATAACATCAAGCCTTTCGCCCACTACACTTTCATGCTCCGGTAAGTTTTTTTCCTTTGTCCTGCTGCAATAAATAGGCTTAGGCCTACTTAACTCAAAATAAATCTACAGTTCTGGCGTCAATTTGCTTTGCAACACGCAACACAAGCCTTGCAACACGGCTCTGCGTCTAAAACGAACCTTAAATCAAAACTTGTCTAAAACAAGTTCCTTGTGTAAATTACGTGCTTAGGCGTTACGTCTAAAACAGAGCATAATTCGGCCTTAATGAGTGAACAAACCATGACGACGCCGGGCAATTATGAAGAATTCCAGTAAAAGGGGTACAAAAACAAAAGGCATTAAAAAGAAATAACACCAAATTATCAGAGCACAGAAACAGTTTAGTTCCGACACCTACGACCAGCCAGCCTTAGTAAATCAAACACGCTAAGTCTGTGTATACCAGGTTGTGAATTCCTCCTGCCACACACGAGTAAAGCGGCCTCAGAGTCTAAGTCCTTATCCCAACTCTCCCCCTGCAAGAACTTTTAAAAGTTGGTGGGTTGCCCGTCATCCCAACTATGTCTTCCGTGATGTATACAAGGGTCATAACGGAAATCTTCAGGAGATCCAATTGTCTTGACTCATGTGTAACATGTGTCCAAGTTAGCACTAGTGTTGATGACTAGATCTGAGTAATTGGGGGGTCGGGGGCTATGGATTGAAATATCACTCAGGCAACCTCTGAGTCCTTTGTTTTGTGTGCTCTGTGGTTATCAGGCTGGCAGACATTCATTACTGTCTCTAGTTGACTGGGACGTCTTGAACGTCACTGTGAGCAAAAAACACCCTGACACTGCTTTTAACATCATCTAAAAACTGGTTTGCAAAACTATCATTATTGTGATTTTGTAAGCATGACGCTTTCACAGTACCGTTCTCTTCAATAAAAAAAAAAATCTATATTCCGTTTCTGCTCCTAGCGCTTTTGAGATGCCGACACCACCCCAACTCTGACACAATCCTGATCACTTGGGTAGTGGAGTGCTCTTGTTAAAATGTTTGCAATCCCCCCAATAGTTGTAATCGGCAAAGTGACAACCAACACGCCCATGAACATTGCAGTGGAGCTTGTGTTAGGCGATGACAGATTAACTGATGTTAACCCCATTTAAGAGAATGCAGACAGCTCCACGATTTTCTGTCATATAGGACCATTTACCACTACCACCAACAGCCAAAGGTTAAACAATTCACATTCAAAAACATGATAGGTGTTTGTAAGAGAAGAAACTAGAGCATTTTTAAGCTAACAAAGTTGACCCTGTAGTCTGACTAGTGATGGCTATTTCAAGTAAATTAAACATGGTCTTTCTTTTATTGCTGTTACTGTCATCTTTGTCGTGTAGGCTAGTGCAAACTTTTATTTTCAGTGATTATTTTAATGTAAATGTTTTCAGTTCAGCAACTAGCTTCTCTGATAAAGGTTGGTTGTCATACAGTAAGGTCCTTCAAACCCTTCTGAGAAGAGGTACAAAAATATAATATTACGCAATCGTCAATATTATATAATCTCTAAACAGTTAAACAAAAACATCCTTTTATTTAAGAAAACTTTGCTTCACCACACAGTCTCACACTTGTGTCTCATGAAACAGCATTTTCTATGCGTAAGTTAGCCATGTGCCAGGTTAGTGTGTACTCTAGCCCTTTTGTCAGTCTATTCAAAGTGACTGAATTACTAAGATCTGGGAACACTGGCATAAGTGCCTTTTTTAGCCCTTCTTTCCTTGTGTATTTATATGTATTTATGATTGTATGTATGTATGTATATTTATATGTAATTTATTGATTTTATGTATTGTACATCTTCCATGTGGGCCTTGAGCCTGTAATAAAGTGTATTACTAACTGATCAAAGTGATTTTTAGGAGAGGCTATGCTGTATGTTCTCAAAGCAGGCGCATTAGTTATGTAGGGCCCTATGAAATCCATAAAAAATTAAAATTAGTTTTTTTATTATCATCAAATCATATGTCCAATCAGGACACAGGCTACTGTGCTTTTACACACATTTTCCATCTGTCTAGGTGATAGACCCATTTTGTAATAGGGTAAGCCGTAGAGGGTAGCAATGCTAGCATAACCCCAAAGACTAGTTTCATTTAAAACCCATGGGTGCCAGTGTCCATCACTAGTCCGCCACCTAAGGTGTTTAAGGTGTTTAAGGCTTACTCACTGCAGGTACCCGCTGACAACAGTTACATTCATTTTAAGCCTGATGGTTATTGTAAGAATATTAGTATTAGTCTTATGTGTTGGTCTATGAGTGACTGGATTTCCTCTTCAGTTCACAGTGCATAGGTATGCGTCAGTCAGCCATCATTGTGGCAAACTATTCATTTTGAAATCACAGAACACGAAAGGTTGATTTTATGAGATTTACCGAGACATTTACACTACACATTTACACAAACAGGAATTTTGAAACAAATTACACTCCATGAAACATGAAATGCATTACTGCAAAAATTATGTTCACATGTGAGATCATGTCTCTGTACTACTCTGGTCCACTGCTCGGTTTTGACAAACCAGTATCATGGAATTAGTGGCAGTGTTCCAGAACACTTCTGAATGCTCTAGAGTGTAGACTATTATAAATGTTATATTATCATTGTACACTATTATGTTTCTTCAGTTCACTGTTATAGGTTGAACTTGATGTCTCATGGGTCATCATAATTATTACACGCATTTGTGTGTGTGTGTGTGTTAGTGTGTGTGGAAGAAACACACATAGCTATAAACACAAGGCTCACACAAGTAGGTCAGATTTGATTTGAATTGCTGCCCTGCGCCTTGTTCGATGACAAGCTCTCATCCAATAGGGGGTCAAAGCTTTCTTTTTGAAGGGGCACTGTGTTAGTATCCGCGTAATGGCAGCTACAGTATGCTATGGCCGACTGCAGCTGCACTGCAATCACACTCGCATTTTCTTGTGGAAATGCATCTGTAGTTGAAATTGTTGCCTTTGGCAGAAAGTCCAAAGACACGCACTCAAGCAGACAATTGCACAAAAGTGGTTTCCTCTGTCAGTCCTTTTAGGTGGTTTTTCACAAGAGTGAAAAAAAACATGTCAACTAGGGGTTCTCAAGCAGTCCAAACCAGCGGCTGCATTTCGTTTCTGCATCAGTGTAGGGCAAACTAGCCAGACGCAGAGCACTCGTGTCTGTTAAGGTCAGACAAATAAAGCCCAATTCTCATCAGTAATAACGTCATGCGAGCTCAGTTTCTGTGTCTGTACTTTTTTTTAAATGATAGGCACTTATTATATAAGCCGCTTATGTAAATCATGGGCAATGACAGATGACTCAGGGGCGTCTCCCATAAATTGTACTGTTGGACTGTACCGTTCCGCTGGCTCGCACGTCATAGAGGCGACCCCACTCATCCTCATGGCTGTCCACCATCATCACACTGTCATCCTCCTCCTGCCCCCACTCGGCCTGCAGGTCCAGTCGCACCTCCTCTCCCAGGGAGTGCATGCCGATGGCGGGGAAGAGTCCGTCCGGCGCCACTGGCACTACCACCGAACCTACCTGCTCAACAATGTGAAGACACTTTTTTTAAACTGTGAGCTTGTCTACTCCCATTCCTAACCAGCATGACATAAGGTCTGATTATGCATTACTGGTCACTTAATGTCACAGACAGGATCTGGTCTGGGAAGAAAATGTCTAGACTTTGATTATTTACACAGAAAAAACTCAAATTAAAAAAGGAAGAAAAAAATGAAAAATGATGTTTGTGTCATAAAAGGAGCAGGACACACACACACACACACACACACACACACACACACACACACACACACACACTATCCAGCAGGTTTCACTCACCTCTTTCCCATTCTTGGTAAAGAAAACAGTCGTTAGGCCAGCGTCTAAAGTATCAGCGTAAATCCCACAGCCAATACGGTCTCCACGGTTACACTTTGGACCAAACTGCTGCCCGACAGGGTTTCCATTGTACAGCCTGCAAACGTAGGAGAGCATCAACCAGCCATGAATCTCTCTATGGTCAAAAGAGACATATCCCAACCAATAGCTCTACTGAATGAACGTTCTTTCTGTGTAGAGTTCCCATTTCAACTTACTTGCCATCATCTGCATGGTATGCAACAGAATGTGGGAGCCAGCCAGGCTGGTGGTCAAGCTTGTAGAACTGAGGAACAAGGCCAACTGCAATCGTGCCTCTCACACCGGTGTCTACGATGGTCACCTGGCACAGTGGGCAAAAAATAACCCCAATGACTAACATAATACATATTGTTTTAAAGAAGCTGTGTGAAAGAAATGCAGTAGTCAGGCAGACTGACACAATAATATAAGCCCAAGAAACATTGTATTCTTAAAGAGCAGTATACTTCAAAAGAAAGAACACAACAGTAATGGGGTGTCGGTCTGTGATAAAAGGCACAGCAGGTGCCCTGGGCCATGTGCGTCACAATTAAAATACAGGCGAGTCGAGGGTAATGGAGAGCAGGAGAGTCAACAAGCAGCGGAGAAAACTTCACTGACTCACACTTTCAACAGAGAAACTATCTTCAGAGAGCCTGTTATTAAGGGGTTTGTCTTTCGAGAAACGGTTCACATTACACACGCTGCCTTCCCAGTCCTTTGGTTGCGGTGTAATCCCTTAAGGGACCACCCTGGATGGCCAGTTTTCTGGAAAGAACTGGAGGAGAACCGTTATGGTGAAATGAGACCCTATGTTTGCAGAAATGAGCTGGGCCCGGTTCATAAACAAGACTACTGTGTTGACCTATCCTTCAAGGTGGGTTTCCAAGCTTTAAAAACCCAAAGCATTACCCAAGCTTTTAAAACCAAAACAGGACCCAGAAGCCAAAGATATCAACTCTAGAAAGAGCCCGTTTAAGGCTTCACGGGTGCAAGCCCATGCTGCTGCCATGCTATGCTTTTGAGGATCATTTCAGCTCCAGTTGATACCTCTCTTGGAGGAGTACATTCCTGAAGCCTTCTGCACAGCATCCAGCTCCGATGAGCCCATCCTGCTGGCAACACTCACAAATAAGAGCACAAGCCACTTACATGATTTATTTTATTTGACGAAAAATAAGAGGCGGAAAAAAAAAAAAAAAGCGCAGCCCTGTGGAATATGTTTGCAATTAAAAAGCTTTCAGAAATAAAGATGTCAACAGAAGATAAATGAAGAGAGGTGCCAGAGTGGGTTCGGAACGAGATTGAGTAGACAGTGCCTAGTGCATGAGCTCCGGAGGAGGTGAAATGCAAGCCCAGCGAGAGCGTAATGAGGAAACATGAGGACGCCACTGACGCATATTCTGACAGGCACATGACCTTTATTGGAAGGGAGCAAAAAAAGAAGAAAAGACCCCATACTTTGGCGAAACGGAGGAGCCTCCTCAGGACGTGCGTCATTATCATGAGCACCACTTCACATAAAATAAGCAGCAGCTCTTTATTGATCATGCGAAGTCCCTTGGCTGCAAATGTCAAACGCATTTGCTTAAGACCTGAGCTGCGACCATCGAGCTCTTAGGCATTCTGCAAAATGCCAAGTGGCTTCAGATCTGAAAGCTTGAAACTTTTGTTGAACTTTAATTTGCTATAATAGGATTCTTTGTAAACAAAAATGCTAAATTATTATTCTGTAGCACATGGTGGTGATATACATACTAATGCAGTTGAAGAAAATAACATGGCCTTGATACTGTAATCAACATGCCTGTTACATCACCATTCACTTACATTCATTTTGAAAACTAAGACGTTGTCTCACTGGGCAGGACCAAGTTGAGACAGGGAAGGGTTTGGCCCATGTAAGTGAATGGGAGTATGTAATATTTCCTAAGCTCTTACAGTTATTAAATATCACATGGTCCTATTCGGCATGTAATTGTATGATATTTGAGTTACACTACTGTCAGTTACCTAGCTTTAGCTTGCCAAGCAAAAAGATTTAAAGATAAAGATTAAACACTTTTTTAACTAACCAACTTGTTTCAAAATCAGAATTGGATTTATTGTTTTATCTCCATGTTTACAAAAGTGTAGCGTTAAGTGGGTTTCATCAACATATCGCAACAACACTGTTCGCTTAACAAACTATTAAATGTAAAGGATATCTACTTGCGTGTTAGTCTTAGCTAGGCTAAGCTACGCTACCAATACAATTCCCCATGTATTGGTCATTTTAAATTAAATGAATGGTGCATAGCAGGTATGCAGAGACGGTACAAGAGCATGTAAAGTCACCGATCCAGGTCGTCCTGTGTCTATTGTTTTTAAGCTGATGGCCTGGGAGTGTCACAATGGTGCCAAGTTCAACCCGAAGGAACCCTGAAACTTGTGACTTTCAACTGGGAAGTAAAAATAGGATTTCCATAAGGTGGTATTGCACACAAGATATGCATTGGGGCAATCTAAAAAGACGTTAGAACTAGTAATAAGGTCACAGATTCAGTGTCACGTGAATCTTTCACAGGGTGAGTACCTGCTGTGAAAACATGCAGGTTCTTTGAATGCGAATACCCAGAATGCTGAGCAAAGAAGGACTCAGTGTGGTTGCAGTGTGTGCAGAGCCCATCAGGATAATGTACGGGGTGTGAGTTTCCAGCCCCGCAGCCCCTGGAGAGGAAGTTCATCAAACCTCCGCAACCTACCAGCAGTGCACTGCACAAATGCCAGTAGTCCTACCTCAGCCGCGCTCCACACATTCAGCCTCCTCCACTGTAGCCTCATAAATTAAGAGCCACATGCCCTCTACCAAACCCTAATTTATGAGCTGGTCCAAGCAGGCTTTCCTGTATTAAATCACTTCACCAGGACAATCCCCCCCTCCCTTTCTCTCTGCTGCTACAACCTCTGGTAAAGTCAGGGGATGGACAAAATACCTGGATGCAACAGCTACAACACTTATCTAGCATATTTCAACTGATGAGATTGAATTGAAATGAATTAGATCAAAACATTTCAATTTGAAATGTGGTTTGATTGACTTTACCTGAGAAATATAACCACCTTTAGTAGTTCCAAGAGAAAAATATAAATGTGAATTAATGGTGTGATTTTCAGTAGGAACTCTCAAATCTAAAGTCTGGTCAGTCCAGGCCCATCTTATGCTTGAAACCACAATTTTCAATGGACTGGCATTATACTCAGAAGTAGTTATCGTGACAACAGAGTTTTCATAGGATAAACTTAAAATTGATGGTATCTCAATGAACTAAGCAACAAACAAGAGTTTTATAAGCTTGACTTCAGAAGTTTCACCAAATCGTCAGTGCTAAACTGTGTCCAGTAAAAGTTGCTGTAGCCGCAAGGGGGCCTCAATTACAATGCATAAAGATGGTTCTCTTTTAATGTTTACTGGAAAAAAGAAAATGCAAGTTGTACAAGAGGTGTGTGGTTCTGAAACAGAGAAATGATAAACAAACAATTAAACAACCTTACATATGCAAGTATATGCTCCACCCAGCTAAGCATGTAGCAAGCTAGCCTGTCTTTGCACAACAATTGCCTACATTGTGCACAACAAGCAGAAACTGACCAAATAAATATCAAACAAAGGCCCATAGCGCATGAAAGGTAACACCTCCATCAATATGTGCCATCAACACACAAGTACAGGGACAGAAGGCTTTAACGCGCATTTCTGGACACTGCTACATTCTTAACAGTTGAACGAACGACCAAATATCTGATCTACTGTTTTTGTACGCACACGGTCTTGGCAACAGGACACAGAAAACACTATTGAAATGAATACAATCTATTTGCTATCTGTCCGGTGCGGAGCAACAAGGCGCACAACAGGCCTGGTACAGATCTGCAGTCCAGCAGTCCTGACTCTACCATCTGTTCCTGGGATACCTCCGGTGACTCGACCAGCCACAGAGCTCTTGGCAGCTGGGAGTCCACGATCATGACAATGGTTCCAGGTTGCAGCTGTACAGGGTTCATGTGCCACTTGGAGCAGGTCTGGTAGGTAGGGCCAAATGAGGTGTGTCCAAAACTGGCCAGCTAACACCAGAGTGTCTCCTGATGCGGCGACTGACTACATACACAACTGATAGGTGAAAAATCACCCTAGTTAGTTCAGGACTCCGGAGCTGCATGAAAGTATATTTATTAGACAAACAAACAAAGACAATTGCAATTGGGCTCCCCTTCCAGCCGAGGCTGACAGTGAAGCCCTGATAAACTCTTCGCACAAAGTTTATATAGTCAGAAGTTTAGCTTGGATTTCTCACGTCCGAGGCTCCCTGTCTTGCTAGGATGGCAGTTTTGCACAAGGTCGGAAGAAGCACAGTTCCTTTCTTATCTCCTCTGGTCTAAACATGCTCTTGTTCATATGCAGACTTAGTGGCACCTAATATTCTAGTTACACACACAGAGAGAAAAGCCATGCTCCTGCTTTCATAAGCACATAATTCACAGGAATATATTCATACAAGTCACTTGATTATTATATTCTTAAGTCATTAACAGTGTTTGGAAATAATCTCTATCAACAACCTGTGGTAGAGAAGAGTCAAGCCACCCCATCAGGAGCAGTTTGGGGGGTGGTCACTGGGTCAGCATCAGCCACATCTGTTGACACGTAACAGCTTGGGAGTTCATAATCCCCTCCATTTCAATAAGTGCTGTCCTCAGGTCAGTCTGGGTCTGGATGGTGCTGTACAGTGCAGCTTTCACAAATCTCACTTCTCCCTCCCAGATATATCTCTGGTGCGGTGCACTTGGGGGGTTGAACTGAAACTGGATCTGGTGTTTAGCCAGATAATCCTGGAGTGCGTGGTGCAAGGCCTTGAAAGCATCTTGGAACTCTCTCCCACCTCCTCTGAAGTAAGAGCCCTGGCTAGATAGGAGTTTTGTCTCGTCTCTCCATGCAATGAAGCAGTGCAGAGCCATCAAAAAATAAGTCCTTGCCTAAGCTAGACAGAATGTCTAAATGTACGGTGCATGTATTCAGGCACTTAAAACAGTAGGCCAAATCTCTTCTCATGGCGACTGTGAAAGGCCCGAAGCAGTCCATGCCTGTGGAAAATAATGGGGTCTTCAGCAGCCACAGTCTCGAGGGTGGAAGGTCTGTCATCCTAGGCACAGCTGGAGTGGATCTCCACCTTTGGCAGTCCAGGCAGGAGAGCTGGTGGTTGTTGACAACTTCACGACCGTGCAGAATTCAGTATTTGCGGGGGAGCTCTGCAAAGAGGCTGGATGGTGAAGCTCCATCTCTGCATCCTTGATGAAGAGCTGGGTCACTATGCCTGAGGTCCAGGACAATTGGGTGAATGGCATCTGGCATCTGGCTCCAGCTGTTTGCTGCAGCGAGGCCTCCCTTCCACCCAGATAAGCCTCACTGTCTCATAATACTTTGGGGCAGACACTGGCTTACCGGCACTCAACAGGTTGAACTCCTCCACAAAACTCCCGCTGGGCTCCTCTCAGGACTGCTCTCTCTGCTTTACAATAACCTTCAGCCGAAAGAGTGGCTTGGTTAGCTGCCTGACCCATGGCGGGAACGAGCATCAGCCTCTGCCAGTTCTATGATGGAGGAGAACTGGTCTGTGTCTGGCAGATGAGGGGCCTGGGCAGTCATGATGAGACAGCATCCTCCGTCTCCCCTGTTGGTAGCTGGGTGGGCCAGATGTCAGATGACTGCCGCAGAAAGGCAAGGCCCTGACTCCTTTGCATAAAAATATCTTTGCAAAATAATTGCCTACCTTGTACAAAGCACAAACTGACCTAATAAGTACCAAAAATGACTTTCAGGGGTACTTTTGAAAGCCACCTTATTTGGTAAGAGATTATGTTCCTGTTTCAATCGATCTCTTTTCTGTCCAGGAATGCCAGGTTAGTGCCAGAATAAAGCTACGGTATATGTTAAGAAGGCTTCTCCCCCAGCTGCATCCAGCAGTGCACCCTGCGGTG
Organism: Sprattus sprattus; assembly: GCF_963457725.1. Taxonomy (NCBI): domain Eukaryota; kingdom Metazoa; phylum Chordata; class Actinopteri; order Clupeiformes; family Clupeidae; genus Sprattus; species Sprattus sprattus. The sequence goes on from NC_137914.1 coordinate 7,158,794, forward strand.
TAGGCCACTCACGGGACCTTGTGGGGGGCGTAAACTGTGGAATTTCACACCCCATGACAGTTTCAAGGTAGCCCCATACGTTTGGGGACAGTTTCAAGTCTCCCCCTAAGGCATGTCCTGACATGCCTCTCAGCCCCTCTCTCCCTATATAAGCCCGACCTTCTCTCTGGCCATTTTGTTGGTCAAGAAGCTGGCGAGAGGAGCAGCAAGGAGTTTGTGGGACAATTTATCAGAGACATTCAATTGCCGTGCGTCATTGAGAACGTGAGTGTTTGTGTATATGTGTGTTATTTACTTGGTCGGTTTCATCGTGTATATACAGCCGCAGAAAAAATTAAGAGACCACTTCAAAATGATCAGTTTCTCTGGTTTTACTATGTAGTAAAGTTAACATTTTAGTTGTATTCTATAAATTACTGACAACATTTCTACCAAATTTCAAATAAAAATATTGTCATTTAGAGCATTTATTTGCAAAAAAATGACAATTGGTCAAAATAGCAAAATAAATGGAATGTTTTCAGATCTTGAATAATGCAAAGAAAACAAGTTCATATTCATTCTTAAACTACACAATACTAATGCTTTAACTTAGGAAGAGATCAGAGATCAATATCTGGAAACACAGCATATTTTTTGTTATTTTGACCAATTTTCATTTTTCTGCAAATAATGCTCTAAATGACAGTATTTTTATTTGAAATTCAGTAGAAATGTTGTCAGTAGTTTATAGAATGAAACAAAAGTGTTCATTTGACTCAAACAAATACCAATAAATAGTAAAAAAAAGAAAAACTGATAATTTTTTTAAAGTGGTCTCTTAATTTTTTCCGCGGCTGTATATTCATTCTTGTTGTGCATAATTGGAAATTTCTGTATGTCTTGTTATTATCATTTCATAGAAACCACGGATCATTGTCTCATATTCAGTTCACGGATAACTCAGTCATTACACGGTCTTCATTCAGTTCATCATCTTCCTTGGATATAAGTCCTTTACACGGATAATTATATTCATCATTCCTTCATCTGTCACGTTCTATTCATCACTGCGTGTGTGTGCAATAAACCTTCATCATCATTCGTCATTGACATCAATTCTTGTTCTAACCGGACAGACCTGTGGCGATTGTCACTCACTATTTCAATTAACCAGCATACAGTCCTTTCTGGGGATTCAACAACATCCCCTATTTTATAGTATAAACCTGTGTCCCATTTCTTACTATTTGCACCTTGCCTTCCACTCAACTGTGGAATTTCATACCCCATGACAGTTTCAAGGTAGCCCCATACGTTTGGGGACAGTTTCAATTCTCCCCCTGAGGCATGCCTCTCAGCCCCTCTCTCCCTATATAAGCCCGACCTTCTCTCTGGCCATTTTGTTGGTCAAGAAGCTGGAGAGAGGAGCAGCAAGGAGTTTGTGGGACAATTTATCAGAGATATTCAATTGCCGTGCGTCATTGAGAACGTGAGTGTTTGTGTATATGTGTGTTATTTACTTGGTCGGTTTCATCGTGTATATACAGCCGCAGAAAAAATTAAGAGACCACTTCAAAATTATCAGTTTCTCTGGTTTTACTATGTATTGGTATGAGTTAAAGTAAAGTTAACATTTTAGTTTTATTCTAAAAATTACTGACAACATTTCTACCAAATTTCAAATAAAAATATTGTCATTTAGAGCATGAATATAATTATCCGTGTAAAGGACTTATATCCAAGGAAGATGATGAACTGAATGAAGACCGTGTAATGACTGAGTTATCCGTGAACTGAATATGAGACAATGATCCGTGGTTTCATATGGGGCTACCTTGAAACTGTCATGGTGTGAAATTCCACAGTTGAGTGGAAGGCAAGGTGCAAATAGTATTTGCACTATTTGCACCTTGCCTTCCACTCATTAAAAAATATGTTGCTGTTGTTTACTACAGAACGGACTACAATGAGGTAAAAACAAGGAGCTCTTTTTTCACCAAAATGGGAAGTTTGTTCCCAAATGTTTAACTTAACTATACAGTCTTGTGAAAACGACAAACATAGCAGATTCATACTGGTTTACAATCGTGTCTGTCATTACATATATTCAAATACATTCACAGGAGAGTCAAATAGTGCTTAAGGGACTGGAAAAACATTCCAGCGAAGATGCTTTTTGCACTTTTGACATCGAGAAAGAAATATTTTGCAGTGAAAATTCAAAAGCGTACCTCAAAATAACAGTTTCCTTTTGATAATGGTCTAGGAGCCACATAGCAGCCAACTTCATCCGAGTTCCCATGGTAACTACAAGAAAGAGGACAACAATTCCCTTTAGTAATGTGTCCAGTGCAGTAGTACACATCACAGCATACAAAAAGAGTTCATGACCACTTAGTACCAAGCATTATCTAGAGTCAAATACATATGCATATTAGATAATGAATTTGATTGATGCAAATGTGAGTGAAAGTGCAAGTTCAAATTGGACACTGATGTTTAAAATGGGCTGAGATTCTGAAGGAACACCATCATGTCATTCCAAGCAGAGGCTCTCACTGTTCTAAGCCTGGCTACAACATGTGATTCTTAAATCAGTCGCACTTGTTTCCACCTCTCCCCCACCCCTACCCCTCCACACTTTGGAGCATCTTGCATCAGCATTTTCCTTTTTCCAATACAACTTTGCAAGGCATGCCTTTCATCTTTAGTTGACCAAAAAAAGTGTGTAGTCACTGACTGTCTCCGATTATAATTGTTTCAATCAGTGGGGTTGAGAGAGTCAGCGTTGTTTTGAGTTTTTGGTGGAAGCTGATGTTTCAATTGCACGCACACTTTGTGGTCTTTTGCAGGCAAGTCAATACCCAACCACGAGACTACTCTGAGGGGATTCCAAAGGAATGCAATTTGAGTGGAAGGGAATTAAGCCACTAAAACACAGAGAAATTAGCTTTAAATACTAAAACTCGGGTGAGGGTATGAGACTAAGGAACCAGGCAAAAGACAAACCACCTACGTCACAATTATTTAAGCACACAGTATCCTCACTCACTGAGGACCATGTCCAATTCCCATTGCTTCATCGCCAAGAAGACACTTGTGGGCAACCTGCCAACTATTACAACTGAACCTAAGGCAGAATGAGAAATATTGACAAAAAAAAACGTTTTTTGTTGTTCTAACTAAATAATCTAGGACTCGGAACACATATTCCACATATCAGATGACTATGCATTAATAGTCACTAAAGACGTCCTCACCTGAGTGTGTCTCCATCTTTAAGAATGCGTTTATATCGCTCCTGAACACGCACAGCTCGGACCTCACGAATCTCTCGGATTCTTCGTCTCCAGTTAAGGAACCTGTAGTGTAGGTTGATGTCATCCATCTCAAATGGCTTTTATAGAGAGGAGGCTTAGGTCAGACACATACTAATAGTCACTGCAGCACAGTGCAATTAAAGCCATCATAATAATTCTAGCTATAGGCTTGGTACCAACCTGTATGAAAATAAAAATAACTGGTTAAATTAATAGCACTGCAAAGAGTGAATGTATGTTTTATAAGAAATAACAAAACATATTTTGTTCAGCAACTGTACGGTTGGGCTAATTTTTTTTCATCTCTCAAATAGTAAGACAGTGGTTTATTCACTCAAACAAGACAATTTATTGACTCACTGTGTCTCAAAGAAAAGAACCCCATTATATGCCTAGATCCCCTCAGGTGGCCTGAACCCCACAAAAGAGGTGTTTGTGTGTATCATGTCCTAACATCGAAATTACATGTTTCATAATTCAACTAAATCGTTCCCATATACCTTGATTGAAAAAAAAATAACATCAACAGTCTTTCTTGCCTTGGTCCACTTACCATGGTGGACCAAAGGCTGTCAGTAACTATGAGAAATCTAACTTCTCTCTTGAGGAGATGTGTTATAAAAGAACGCTAAATGATGAAACCAGGACATGTTCTTCCTGAAACTCTTGATTTTCGTCAGCTAGCCCATCACTCGGCTGGCTAGCTATCTTGCCAATTTAGCTTAAGCTAACTTTGCCTAGCAAACTATTTAACCCCTAATATCACTAGTACAACGTACGGCATGTTATAAAAGCTGACACTTGGGGTCCAGTAAGATTGTGACAGCTTAATCACATGCAACTTTTATGTCATACTTTTAGGACTCCTTTATACTACTTCCTAGCAAACAAACTAAACAGCTAGCTAGCGTCTTACTTACATGCCAACCAAACAGTTTGATAAAAACAACACTAACGCTTATATGTTGACCTTTAAACTAAGGCGTGCTGTATGTAGGATATATGTTATATGCTTACCTTGTTTCACTTATTAAAACATTAAAAAATTAGCTATTGTAGGCACTTGAACTGATTTCTCACTGTCGACTCCATTTGCAGGAAAACTTCAATATAGTATACAGACGGCGCTTCCTGGTGACGTACGGTGACCATGAGCTCACGAGAACAAAAAGTGGAAGAGGAATTTGATAACCTGGGAGTCATGCTGCATTCTAATTCTCCTCTTGTCGAAGCTTAATATTTAATATTTTAAGTCAGAAACTCCGGTGTAGAAATGTTAGTGTTCTAGCTATTGACGTTCTGCTGCTAATAATAATAATTCAAGATACTATTACTAACTGATACCTTAAAAATGGGAGAATGACAGCGGTTACGAGTTACCTGACGTCGTTTAGCATTCACAAACTGTTTTCGATGGGAAACGGTTTTCACCCGATTATCTGTGCGTAGCCTATATGCTTTCATTACATCTATATGTTCTACAACTAGGTCTGAAGTAAGAAAACCCTATGCAGCAGGAATGTTAGGCAAAATGAAGGCTATGTCTGATATAAAGGCAGTCGCTTCTGCCTGTGATGTTGCTCAGACCTATGCTATAGGCTACATACTATGGCATGGTGTAAGACGATTGCTCTTTCCCAAAACAATGTTATAAAACTGTTATCTGGGTCCATGGAAAAAAAATGTGAAGGCTACCGGTTTTTATTTATTTATTTTTAATGTGTGTATCCAAGCATTCAAGGCCTTCAAGGTCAAGATAATTAGCTTATGAACATATGATTAACCTGCTAAATGTATAGCTGTAATAACTTAAACCAGACTTCAATGCCTATGTGGGGTAAAGAGGAATCATCACAAAATGAGTTATTAAACCATCACACTTCTGTCCCTATAACTATAATCTTAAAATGCTTTCAGTTTTAAAGGTGTTGGCAAATTAATGTCTACCATGACCTTCCCACATCATCCAAAAACAGAAAGAAGTTTTAGTGTGTCCTCCTGTGTCAACATGAAAAGAGGTCGGTCAACATTAAAAATGTGCGTTGCTTTCCGTCAGATGTTCTTCTTTACATGAACAACTAGTCAACTATCAGTGAAAAAGAACACCACAGAGGCAACTTTATAGAAATATGCAGAATACACAAATAATAGGAGGAGTGGAATGGGGAAGGTGATGAGAGGCAGGGAAAATGAGTAATCCAGCAAGTGTGGAAAAAAGGGAGCCCCCATTGGCCTGGCGTGCTGTATGGAACATTTTCCTGACAGAACATGTGGAAACAGAAAGGGGCTGTGGCATTGATGTGAACACAAGGCGGCAGGTGAATTTTGCTCTCATTCCCAAGATTAATCGCCTCTAATAAGAACACTGGCCAGCTGACATCCGGGCCAAGCATGGAGGAGCTGTGCCCTGTGTGATATCAACAGCTTTAGGAAGTACTAGTGTTCTACCTTTCCGTTTCCACACAGGACTGGCTTTGTACCAAACGCTATGTGCCCCTCTATGTCTTCACCTACTGCCAGGAATGAATGTGACCATACATGTCAATATGATTAGATAAACATCTAAATCCTGTTTGCTTCTTCTCCCACCAGCCCCCATCTCTGATGTCATATTGTTCATGCTGCCTCATTACAACAGATAACAAACATGTTTTTATCTTCAAGAAACCCTTGTTGGGTTACATTACCTGATATACCCCAAATCCCTCCCCACAGCTGTCAGCTTCCTTTGTATTTTCCATGTTGTGCCCTCAGTAATCTCTTAAACATCCTAAAATGCCTAAACAGTCTTTAATATGAACTTCCGAATGTGAATACACTGTATGTCCTGTGTTTGGAGTTCAGGGCACGGGCATAAACTCAAGGAAGTCACCCCTGAGGAAAGTTTTCAATGGTTGAGTGGATAGATGGATTGCGTTATTAGCTGCTGGCATGGATCCTCTCATGTACATTCCAGGGGGAAAAAATGAGAGTTCTTAATTATCCAGTTCATTTGGATTCCAATATAAACAATTGAGCAGAAATGAGAACAAACTGGCCGTTCTAGGTCCACCCCACCTAGAGTTCACAGCCTCTTCTCTTGGATGTAATTACATGCTGTACAGACCGAAACATACCTGCTTATAAAGTCAGCTGCCTGCGCTAGCCACTGGCCAACAGTTAAGTCCTACTCATTGGACAAAATGTTGTTTTATACAAGGAGAGGTTCACCTATGATACAGTCACCCATTAGCCAAGGACAAAGTTCACCGAAAGTTCTATGCAGCTTTGAGTGTTTATTCACGTCATCTTTTATGTTATGTTTCGATTAAGTGCAATTTGCCAATTGACTGGCAACATATGTCGGTTTCATTTCTCTTGTTCTGAGTCATGGTGTAAAGTTTATATTATTTTGAATGAGCAAATGCAAACCATCTTTAATTTCTTTACTAAGGTTACAGTTACTTGCTATTATACTTAAAGGTAAGCAACCTAGCTCTTGAGTTAATGTATGATAAATGCACTTGAATCCCTCATCCTTAATCATTGTTTCCATGGCAAACGTTAGGAGAATGCTGTGGCACATTCATACATGGTGAAATAAGAAACTATATATTAGCAGTATTTCATCTTGCTGAAATATAGTAATAGTGCATTTAAAGGAAAGATCTTCCTCCAGATGCACTAATGTGACAGGAGGAGATAACAGAGAGCTTCTTTCTGAAATAATCTCTTTCTCTCTTGCTCTGTCTCTATGTCTCCCCCTCTTCTCTCTCACTCTCTCTCTCTTTCTCTCTCTCTCTCTCTCTCTCTCTCTCTCTCTCTCTCTCTGAGTCCCAGCCCCTGAAGGTGTCATAACTGTGCTCTCTCCCTCTCCCTCTCTATCACCGCCTTTCAGATCTTTAAAAGCTGCTGCTTGCTGTGTCTCTCTCGTTCTCTGTTTGTATCCTCTGGCACCGCAGGGGACTCCTAGCTGCCTTCGCAACTGAACAGGCTGAGCACCAGGCAAAAGCTGAAGAGAGAGGGAAAGGAAACACACAGATAAAAAAGGAAGACAAGAGAAAGCAGTGGAAGGAGAAAACGAGGAAGACAGGAAAAGGGAACATAACACACCAGAAATAGCATCAGTCTTCACATTTTGCGACTTTCAGGGAGGATAGTATGGAAAACCCAAGACCAGGGCTCAAGCTGTCTCTGCTCTCGAACCTGACCGCCATCGTCCTGCTGCTGATTGCCCAGTGCGGAACCTGGACTCTGGCCAGTCGCCTAGGCCCCCACAGAGGCTGTCTCTCCTGCAAGGATCCCCTGGGGTCTGGCAGCAGGGCCTCCAGGGACCACGCCGCCACAGCCAGCAGCACATCTGTCCTGGCCCTTGGGGAGCCCTGCGGCGTGTACACCTTGATCTGTGCCAAGGGGCTACGCTGTGTGCCCCCACCGCGCGAGCACAGTCCCCTCCAGGCTTTACTGCAGGGAAGGGGTTCCTGCGTCAAGCACAGCAGACCCAGTCCAACCGAGAGGCCCCACCCCACAGGTAAGAGCTTGGCAGCTCTCTCTCTCTGTCTCTCTTTCTCTCTGTGTCTCTTTCCCCTCAAGGCAATGCATTTCCTCTTTTCTGTGTGTGCTTCAGGTAGGATGACATTTTGACTAGTAGCCTTTATCCCTATTCAGAGGGAGGGATTGTGAGGTGCATGAATGCAGCACATTTGTAACACTCTACAAGGAAGTATGCTGCAACAGCATGTGAAAGCTAATCTGCTTTAAGCATTGCTGAGGGTGGTGCAAAGATGCAAGGTGCAAAGGACTTCATATCTGAGTGTCTGTGACCATGATTAGTAGTGTTGTGAACTGGGGAATGTAAATCAACACTCTAGGTGGAATTAATTAAATGTCTATGTAAGTGCATGCCTGTGCATGTGGTAAGCTATTACTGTCAATATGCAAATGTAGCAAGCAAAAATGACTGTATGTATGCCTCTCTGTGTGTGTGTGTGTGTGTGTGTGTGTGTATGTGTGTGTGTGTGTGTCTGCGCGGTCGTGTGTGTGTGTGTGTGTGTGTGTGTGTGTGTGTGTGTGTGTGTGTGTGTGTGTGTGTGTGTGTGTGTGTGTGTGTGTGTGTGTGTGTGTGTGTGTGTGTGTGTGTGAGAGAGAGAGAGACAGACAGACAGCACAGAGACATAGAAAGAAATGATATAGAGGTGAATTGAAATCGGGGGAATATGTGACTATCAGCTGTGTCTTTGAGTGTAAATGTGTTTGAATGCTCAAGAGAGTAGATTAGGCTGTTCCACCATGGTTCTGAATATCTTCCTTTGCATAGCAATAGTCTCCCTCTACTGTTCAAATAATGCCACTTCACTCTCCGTCACTGGAGTTTGCCTACGTGATGTGAGGCTCCATTGCAGGAAAAAAATGCAGATGTCTTGCAGACTAACTAGAAAATGACTTAAATGCTCCACATAAAAATGGAGCCAGTGATACAAATTCTGTCAGCTAAAGTGTAATACAGTACAGTACATACAGTATAATGTGTCTTTTTATTCTTCAGGTCCCCATCCATCACACGGTGGGGAAATAGACAAAGTGAGTATGTTGTGCTTTCTTAAAATGAACCTACATACTCCAGATGTGCTCTATGATCACTTTGTGATGTATATGTTATGGCTTAGATAAACTGATCGTATACAAAATGCATTACATGCACTCATTCGATTCTCAAGAGTTAAGTGAAATTCGTCACAACTGACCTGAAAAAGAGAGCCTTGTATAACAATACCATTATATAATGACGTGATATTGTGTGTGACATCTAATAGTTTGCCTCTGGCACATACTACGTCACTGACCTCATTGCAAAGCATACATTGGATAATACCCAAACATATTGTGATTGCCGCTCAATGTGGCCATTGCCTGGGTTTGGAAGTCAAAGAAGCTTGGCTGTACGAGGAGGGGCTATCTCTTCCTTCTCTCTACATTTTTCTACCCAATTAAACATTTTACTTTCTCTATTGTTTCTCTCCCCAGGCTCCCTGTCGCAGGCTGCTTAATTCAGTGCTGCGGGGTCTTGAGCTGACTATTTTCCAGTCTGACCGTGACATCTACATCCCCAACTGTGATACTCGTGGTTTCTACAGGAAAAAACAGGTGACTTCAGGACTTACTGTACTTTCTGTCTTACATGTAGGTTGTGTTGCATACTGTGTGTGTGTGTGTGTGTGTGTGTGTGTGTGTGTGTGTGTGTGTGTGTGTGTGTGTGTGTGTGTGTGTGTGTGTGTGTGTGTGTATGTTTTTGTGAGAGAAAGAGAGAGACATAGAGAGACATAGAGAGACATAGAGAGACAGAGAGAGACAGAGAGAGACAGAGAGAGAGAGAGAGAGAGAGAGAGAGAGAGAGAGGGGGAAAGGGGGAAAGGGTGTCTGTGAATGTGTAGGCAAAGATATCAGGCTGAGCAAGAACAGAATGCACTGCAAAATGAATTTCCCTCTTCTCATTTTATTTTGACCCATAAGAAAATAAAGAAATGTTCCATGTGATGTGTATGTTTACTGGACATGGTGAAGGCTTACAGGCTTTCCCCCCACATGTGTTGTGTCCACAGTGTCGGTCCTCTATGGGCATGCAGCGTGGTCACTGCTGGTGCGTAGACGAGCTGGGAACCGCCCTCTCCATGCGCCCTGGTGAGGATGGCACCTTGCCCTGTGATGGGGAGTGATACCCTGAGCCTGGAGGACATGTAGGAAGAGACAGAGGAGGGGAAGAGAGGAGGATGTGGAGAGGGGGTGGCTTTGGCTTCTGCTAGACACTGCCTGGCTATAGGAGAAACTAGAGAGAAATCCCTTGAAATGGAAAAAGGTTCACTCAAACACCCACCCATTTGAAGAGGAGAAAGCCCACGCAGCTTACCCCCTGATCATGGCCCCAAAGTGGATGGTCCTTTTTCTCTCTGGGAAAGCTAATACTGCCTTTGTGTTTGGTTATTTCTCATAGATTAAAACTGTTAAGCAAGTGGTTTATATGATGATAATGGAGTTGATACAACAATAAAACAAACCTGTCTCCCCACCATCCTCTCTCCCACTCTCAAGAGATACACTGATTAGAGTATATACACTTAAAATGAACAAACTTCATTTAATTTATTCTGAAGTACAATGACATTTCCATTCAGATTTGCATTTATTTGACTTCTACATGTTATCATATAAGCAAGATGTAAAGATGCTCGTATATGTATACATCATTTGGGTTTGCATTCTGACTGCTACAACAGTGGATTGTTTGTACATAAGTATGGTTTTGTGGTTGACTGTGTATTTGAACTGGCAAGTACAAGATTGCTAACGGCAGTTACCCTCTCTGAGATGTTAGGCATATTTTTATACACTTCAATATAATATTTTATATATATATAATTATATATTACAAAAATTTGGTTTATTTAATACACAGTGCCATGTATTTTTATATTGTCAGCGGTTTTATTTCCTTGTCAGGACAAAAGCTATTTTATTTCATGTACTGAAACGTGTTATGCCCCAAAGGCACACTCATGGAGCAGAAATACACAACCACAATACACACAGATATTCAACTGCTGTACATGTTTCTTTCTGTTATGTTTCAAACTTCATTTTAATGTTATATAATATGTGTGGACCATATAATATCAGAATGTATTACAATGTTTGCGTTTGAAAAGTACTGTTTTAATGAAGTTTCTTTAGTGTTACTATCAATCATTCCAGAATAAATAAAGTTAAAAAGTGCAAGTGCTCAAAAAGTGTGAACATTTTACACACTGATCAACGTGGTTTCTGTATTGATGACAAGGACATGTAAAATCTTGTCAAGGATTTACAAAATTAGCCACCAGTGAAAGATAGACAAAAGGGAAAAAATAAATGCATAAATTGCTCAATTTCAAAAACCTGTCTGTGTTTTCTTTTGTCAGCGCTACAAAAAACTTGAATTTTTACAGTATACCTAACACTGTGCAGATTATCTAAAGTCTAAAATCCATTAGTTTAAATCAGAGACATTTTGATTGTGATTACTTCACCACAACTGTGAACTTCAAACACACCATAAACCCAGGAACACACATGTGTGTTGTATGTTTTCAATTCTAAACCTGATTGTTCAAATGCTTGATTGTGATTGGCTAAAAGCCGTTGTAAAATCCAGCATTACCTTACAATTTGACCTGATTACATTCCATATTACTGCGCAGCGAATGGCAAGGCATTCATATAGCGCATTTCATACCCAGTGTTCCATCTGGCTGTTGCGTTGCTTCAAGGGTTGCGTGGCAACGATTTATTTAGGAACTATAATTTTTAGTAGCGGAAGAATGACGGTTTATCATTAAACTATTGTTTCTTAAATTGAATTGTCTTTATTTATGAAACCATATCAAATATGTGTAGTAACAGGTTTAGAAAAGCAATAACTCCGCTTCGCGTCGTGCCTAACAACTCCCTTACCTGTTCTAAAATCAGCGCAAAGCACGGCCTCTTGGGGCTTATTGCTCAATTTGGTACCTACAGTATATTAATCAGTTGGAGCTTGCACAGTAGAAACAGTTTTTACTGCACATGGAATTCATAAATACATAATTCGTAAATCCAAATATGTTTATGTTAAAACAAGTTAAAGTTTAAGTGAAAACAAGAACTTTAATATTACAACTTTATACAGCCGTGACACACAATTTATTTAGCACATCTGATATTATCTGCATGCTAAATCATTTCCAACAGCTAAAATATTAAGTTTACCATTCACCAATACCATAACCTAAGTAAAAGGGACATGCCAGGATTTTCTATCATAAAAGTTTTTTTTTTATTACACATAGTGCCAGAAATCAACGTGTTTTATGAGTAGGCCATCTCTACCGTTCTGCTGCAGCATCACCTCTAGTGATGATTAAGTGCCTACATCCAAGGTGTTCAGCTGTTTTGGCCATCTTGCAGGCCATTTTACTTTGTCTTGTGATTTGCTCTCCATGAACCATGTGTTTCTGTTTACATTTTAGTTACCAGTTTGCTATCTCCCAACCAGACCCGGCTCCTGTGTGTGCTAGCTTTCCACCAAATCCAGTCCCTGTGTCAGCTAGCCACTGTTTTGCTAGCTCCCTGCCTGATTTTGTTCCAGCGCAATCAGCCTCCAGCCACCCCTCAGCTGGTAAGGCTGGGCCTGCTTAGCTTCCATCTAGCTCGTCATAATGATAGCATCCAGCCTGACGGCTCCCAGGCAGTCTCCCAGAACGATGGCGACCAGCCAAACACCCTCAGTCCTGGTGATCTCCAGCCTTGCAAATCTCCAGACAGTCATTCAGTCGGCTAACACTAGACCTGTCAGCATCCTGCATGATTCTGTCCCCATGGATCCCCAGGAGTCACCATTCTGGGGAATTCCATCAGACCATCCCCTCAGAAAAAAAGCGTGGCTCCTGATGACGTTGAGTCTCTCAGCTGTACAGTGACACGACCCCTCAGCAGCCCTGTGCCTTGTTGGTCCCTGTGGAGTTGCTTCCTGAGTCTGCAACCACACCAGAGTCTTTCCCTGAGTCATCTGATGCCTCACCTGCTCCTAAGCCTGCCCCTGTACCATGCCTGTTCCTGAGCCTGCCCCTGCACCCAAGCCTTCTGCTGGCTCCTGATCCCAAGTTGACTGTTGGATCATTTTTATAAATTGGCGAACATGGATTAACTAATACATTGCCCTCCGCAATTATTGGCACCCTTAGTGAATGTGACCAAAACAGGCTAGGAAAAAATATGTGTTTGCTTTTTATCCTCTTGGGTCTTTCACTCAAAATATTCACAAAAATCTTTTCCAGCTGTGTTCCTTGGAGATTCTTTTGCCAGTCGAACCATCCTCCTCACGGTGCGTGGGGTCAATTTACAGACAGGTCCTATTCCAGGCTGATTTCTTACATCTCCTGTTGCTTTGAACTTCTTAACTATTGCCCTGATTGTGGAAATGGGCATTTTCAACTGTTAATGTATTTTCTTATATTCTTTTACGGATTTATGCAGCTCAATAACTTTTTGTCGCACTTTGACACTGTGTTCTTTTGTCTTTCCCATCTTGATGAATGACTTAAGGTATTTGTCCTTTGTCACGTCATATTTATACCCCAGTGAAACATGAAGTCATGGTTGACCACTTAAGAGTTCCTAATCAAACAGGTGAACTTAAAAATGTAAAACATGACTGTAATATATTAAAGTTAGATTATAATTATAAGATTTTCTAGGGGTGCCAATAATTGTGGCACCCATGTTTTGGAGAAAAATGATTTCAATAATTTGACTTGAATGAGAAGGTTAGATTTTTGTGAATATTTTGAGTGAAAGACCAAGACGATAAACAGCAAAGACATATTTTTTCATAGCCTGATAAGGTCACATACACTAAGGGTGCCAATAATTGTGGAGGGCACTGTAAGTATGAAAAGGCTCACTCAAAATGGCTGACAAACAATACCAAACAGTTGACTGCTTAGAGGAAGATATCCGGGGTGGAGACAAGGAAATGGGAGTGATGCCAAAAACACACATGCACACAGACAGAGAGAGAAGTTGGGAGTAAAAGTTAGAGAATGGGGTTAGTTCTGATTGGCCTTGGAGAACAGCCAAGAGAGTGGGAGGAACTATGTTTCTTCAAAAAAGTCTAACCAGACATTAATACAATGATATCAAGCTTATCAATGGACCATCCCCTCTTGTGGCTTCAATAAACCTCAGTTCTGCACATGTGGCCTTTTGCCTCTTGGTTGTGGAGAGCGACATTGACTTACACCATGCCTGCTGCTGAGCTGGCACTTGAGTCGGCCGACACCCAGTCTGTTCCTGAATGTGTTTCTGAGGCTGACCCCGAGCCTGAGTCTGGGCCTGTTCTGGTCCAAGCCGATTGAGTGCGTGTCTAAACCAGTCCCTGTCCCTGAGTCGCTTCCTGTTCCCGAGTCTGTCCTGGGTACTGTCCCTGAGTCGCTTCCTGTTCCCGAGTCTGTCCTGGGTACTGTCCCTGAGTCGCTTCCTGTTCCCGAGTCTGTCCTGGGTACTGTCCCTGTCTTTGTGTCTATGTCTGTTCTCTTCTCTGTGCCGGTCACTGTGTCTGAGTCTCTAATTCTGTGTCTGAGCCTGAGTATGTTTCTCTTCCTGAGCCTGTTCCTGTGTCTGAGTCTGTTCACTCCCAGCCTGTCTGTCCTGCCACTGAGACGTTCTCCAGTGCGGCCCTGCCTGCCTTCTCTCTCTCCGGGCTGTCCGCCCAGGGGCTCCTGCCACTGAGACGTTCTCTGGTGCGGCCCTGCCTGCCTTCACCGCCTCCGGGCTGTCCGCCCAGGGGCTCCCAACTCCGGTCATCTGTGCTGTGGTTTCAGCTCTGCTCGTGGAGTATGTGTTTCCAACATAACAAGCAGACAGGAGAGAAATGTAATCCATTAATGTAACTTCCAAGCCTTTGTAACCCAAGACTAATTCACATTGGTCCTTTATATAAAATGGCACAGAGAAGTATTGATACAACCACAACCTGCCCATTTAGCAGCAGCAGAACATTTGCTTTGGACATGAGGAGCTTCAACCACCAGGGGTGTGGGATTAATGTTCTCAGCCTTGAAATTTAAGTTTGTCTGTCAAGACAATACAAATACAAATCCTCATGTAAAAAGGCCTGCTAGAAAAAAACATGTGCTTTGGTGCATGCTCACATCTGTGCTTGAGCATACAACATTTTATGAGACTTTTTCTATTTTCTTACACATAAAAGTGATGTGCATACCAAGTCATTTTCACACACTTCAAAAGGAAGAGGGTTGATGGTATCCTATTCAGGAAGATGATTCTGCATCACATCTTGTATACATCCAATTTTCTCCTGCACCTACACAGAGACACATGATAGTTTCCAAGGTAACTACATACAGTACAATCTCACATTGGCTCTGAAAATTGGAAATGAAGCCTATGCTGAATATGTTGGTATATAATGGGTCGATTCACACAACAAATGTCCTACTTCACCTACTTAGGTGTTGACCTTTTGCTATTCTTAGCCATACATTTGGGGTTATAGAAGTTTATTCCCATCGTGTTTTCAAATTCCAAATGAGGCTCTGGCCCAGATCTAACGGATCTGCTGACCAGTGCCCAGGGGGCGGACAAAATATTGGAAACACCCCTGAAAAGTAGCTTTAAGTACCAAATCCACAATTAAGGATAGACATGTAATTCTTGCTCATCTTATTCTTAATTGCAGCACCATTCCTACTGCTTTGTAAGAAATGTGGGATACATTTCACACTCTGTGTGTGTGTGTGTGTGTGTGTGTGTGTGTGTGTGTGTGTGTGTGCGCGCGCGCGCGTGTGTGTGTGTGTGTGTGTGTGTGTGTGTGAGAGAGAGAGACAACCTGAAACCTAGCCTCTTTGTGGAATCACACACACACACAAATGACACACACATCCACACAAAAGAGCAATTGTATAGGCAACAGAAAGTTTTGTTTAACCTTAATATGAGAATCTATTTTAGGGTGAGCTTTAAGGCTCAGTGGAGAGACCACATCCTCCTCCTGTAATCATGTGAGTCACCTCTGAACAAGCCTCAGAGAATCTACAAAAAGAGATCTGTTTGTATCAAAGCCATAATGGAGAAAAAGCTTATTCATTCATTAAAAAAAAATCATTGGCATGTGTCTGGAAGCTTATATGACGTTATTAGAGACACATATGACCATATTTTAGTAGGCTGTTTGTGAAGCTGTTTGACAGTTTCATATCCCCAAGAAGTTATACCATATGAAAGGCTAGGCTATAATGTATCACTGATAGGTGTAGCCTAGAACATTATCTTGGAGCATGTTCCAACTTACCAATAAGATGAATCACTGATATCAAATAAGAAAGTCTTTTACTGTTGGTATCTATCAAAACCACAGACACAACACAGCCTGCTTCATGCAGTCCAATCAGCAATTATCTGTCGATTAATTGAGCTAACCAAAACTCAAATCATTGTAGCCTACAAGAGTGTAACAATATCTTCTTCCTTTTGTTACAGTGTGCTTCTATCAG
Organism: Sprattus sprattus; assembly: GCF_963457725.1. NCBI lineage: Eukaryota > Metazoa > Chordata > Actinopteri > Clupeiformes > Clupeidae > Sprattus > Sprattus sprattus. The sequence goes on from NC_137914.1 coordinate 7,175,157, forward strand.
CAATTACATTTCATTTAAAAAAATCCTCTCAATCAAGTTCATGGCCACAATGCACACTGACTGAGACACTTATGGTACGTTTACAAGTTTACATTATAAATGTATGAAGTTTATGCGGTTTCCGCCTACATAACATCACATGACACGTGTGGGGTTTCTCCACCTGTCCGTCTGTAGCCTACCACGTGATGAAGAACCAGGTGAGCCAGTACGAAGGGGACATTCTTATGAGAACCGAGCTGTCAAGTCATATGTGTGAAGGCAATTTTTCCTTTTTGGTAGAAAAGAGGTCTGTTGTCATTAGTCTACTGACTGGTGTGTTAAATATAAAGCTGACACGGTTTAGTTTACTGTTTTTTTTTTTTTTTTTTTTTTGTAAGTCCCCGCCCTTTACTTGTCAGGGACTAAAACGAGCGACGGGGATCAAATAAAGGAAAAAGTATTTCAACTTTTCAAGCCAGTTCTGTGATGGCGTCCCTTGGAAACGCTGGTGGCACGTCGAATCCAATGGTCATGCTAGCCCCAAAAACCAAGACGAAAAAGAAACACTTTGTGCAGCAGAAGGTGAAAGTATTTCGAGCAAGCGACCCAGTTCTCAGCGTCTTCATGTGGGGAGTAAACCACTCGGTACGTTCTTGGTAGAACTTGCTTAGCTTTCAAGCCAGCTAACTTCGTTACCATGTCTTTTTCTGAGCTAGCTAGCTAACAGTCGTGGCTAGCTAAATGTTATTTCTTTTTCAAGTTGTACAGTCTGGCATTGACGGAAGGTGCTTCTACAGACGCGCGATACAATCTTGAAATAGCTACCATCTTTGTTATCCAGCTAGCCTTCAAGCTAACTTGAGACTGTTTAAGTTTTAACAAGCTAACCTTTTGGTTGAATCTGCACAAATTGAACAACCAGTGCATTGTGAACACACTGCACATGTTGCATGACTGGCCGCCCAGCAAGATTAAGTTTGACAATCAATGCGCCGTAAATCGCAAGCATGATATTAGTGTAACATTGCCTAACTGCATGCATGTCAAGAGATGGTAATGTTAATGTTGGAATTGGAATGTTGACCTCTCCAGTCAGGCCTTGTAATCTTCCGGTGAGGGAAGGTCTCGCCATCTGTTCAAGTCGTGTCTCTTTGTGTCTTAACTATACTCCAATGAACCCACAGTATTTTACTTTGAGGAATGAAGGTTGACATGAAAGATAGTTTGAGCCTACTTAACAACGGAATTCCTAAGTATAAAAACGAGTTGGAGAGGAATATGTGTATGAATTGTAGAATGATGCACATATGAATTGTCAGCCTTCTTCCCTTTTGTATGGTTCACAAGTCATGCAATCAGGTGCTTCTCTTCCCTCTTTTAGATTAATGATTTAAATCTGGTACCGGTTCCTGTCATGCTGTTACCTGATGACTTCAAAGCCAACACAAAGATCAAAGTCAACAATCATCTTTTCAACAAGTAATGAAGCCATTGGTTGAAAATGTGTCAAGAAAGCAGTAGGCATCAGAAGTACAGGGAAGGGGTAAATGTATGGATCTGTATTAGATATAGCCAACATAATCTAAATGACTGGTGTATTATTGTTTTAACTTGTTCCTTTCATCGCAGTCAGTTCTTGAATATATTTTTACGTATGTTGTAATTTTAAAGATTATATTTGATATTCACAAAGCTAGGCTAAACAAAAAGCCCTTCTGGTCCTTTCCAGAATCCTTTGGTTTGCAATGTCACTTGAGGACGAGAAAGAGATGTGTGAAATTCCTGTGGTGGATGACAACTGTTTAAGAAAGGGATGGGTTTAAAGAAATTGACAGTTGCCATCTGAATGTTCTTTTGTTTTGGGGGTTTTCAGCATGTTTGGTGTTACAAAAAAGTTGTATATATGTATTTTTAACTCAGAGAAAATCTCCCAGGACATTTCAAGTTTAAGGAATACTGTCCCCAGGTGTTCCGCAACCTCCGAGAGCGTTTTGGAATTGAGGATCTGGATTATCAGGTTTGTTGGACTGCATCAGTCTATAATTGCAAAATAGACTGTCAAAAATGTAGACGGAACAAGCTACCCATTGCATTTTAATTCTGTCTGCTCCTAATGTTTGCCCTTCATTCCCTCTTGCAGGTCTCTCTTGCGCGTAGTCCACCTGTGCGTGGAGGGGAGGGCCATGGAGAAGGACTGCTCCTGACCTCATATGACCGCACATTGGTGGTCAAGCAGATCTCCAGCGAGGACGTTGCTGACATGCACAATGTCCTCTCAGAATACCACCAGGTATTTCCATGCTTGGTCCAAAAGGCAACCATTTTGCCCAGTGCATATTTTCTCATGCGGTTAACCATGTGAGGCTTCTGTGTGTGGGGTATTGGTTAATCTTGAAGTAAAATTGATTAAGCATAATGGCTGTGATTTCAATACATACAGGGGTGTTTTCGTGATCATTTCTGTATTTGTCAAAATAGTGTGAAGAGTCCTCAACGCTGATTGTTACTGCATGATAGTTATCCTAGTTCTTCATCAATGTTTACTGCTCGAGTCTCGGGTTTGGGTCTCAGTGAGCTCAGTGAGCAACAGTGAAGCCCTGAACGAAGGCCTCAGTATGACCATGGATGGATGAGCAGGAGTGTTCTTCTGAAGGCCTCTGAACAGTCCCTGCAGTCATCCAGAACAGATATATGTGTGTTTGTTTAGCCTTTAGGAGTCAGGTCCAGTCTGTTTTTAGAGCAGCCCTGGCAGTGAGAAAGGTGTTTGTGTGTGAGAGAGAGGGTGAGAGAGAGAAAGAGAGAGGGAGAAAGAGAGAGGGAGAGAGAGAGAGAGGGAGAGAGGGGGCTGTCAGGTTTACATTGTAGCTGAACAAGCAGATTGTTATCTAGGCCAGGCTCCTGATTGTGCTATACATTTACATTTTGCCACATGTCCAGAGGCCTTCGCTTAGTATGCATTTGGACCACTGCTCAGTCATTTACTTTCATTTGAAAGGCATCAGAAACCGTGGTCAATTACAGCTCTAACCCCGAATGCATTCTTTAATTCATCATTCCTATGGTGTATATTACATTGAAAAAGTTTGTTTTCATTAATTTCTTTAAAGAATTATAGGTTCTTTTAACTAAACCTATTACGTTCAGTTTGCTGTAAAGCAAATGATTGAGTAACCGACCTCCATTGCAGTCTGCTGCCGTTTCTGGGCAAAGTAGGACAAGCGAATGTGTGCAGGGATATTTAGCAGTCCCAGGGATGGTCTTAGCCTAGATCTTATAATTGAGAAAGAATAGTAAATTAGTGTGTTACTAGATACAACATCAAATTGCACAGTAGCACTCTGTGATGTATTTTTTCCATAAAGGATTTGAACTTTGAATAAATGTAATCCATCTTGCTGGATGTGTGCCTAGATTGTAATTACTTTAATTTGGGCCAGTCTGCTAAAAAAGGCAGCATTTATTCAGTCAGTATGCAGTCTTTCAGTTTGCATATTTAGTGGTAATGGTGTCTTTCCGACTTGGTCTTTAATCTGAACTCTTTGTTGCAGCACATCGTCAAATGCCATGGTAGCACCCTTCTTCCCCAGTTCCTGGGCATGTACCGTGTAAGCGTGGAAAGTGAGGACTCCTACCTGATAGTCATGAGAAACATGTTCAGCCACAGGCTAATAGTGCACCAGAAGTATGACTTGAAAGTAAGTTACAAGTACTGTTTTAGATCAGAAAGATAGTACATAACTCGCACTTACAGTTGTTACATTCCTGCACTTTTTATGTCTTATATAAAGTAGTATTCATTTTTGTTGCACTAGGTCTCTGTTGCTCATAGCTTGATTGTTCTCTCCTTTGTACAACCCTTTGGATAAAAGTGTCTTTGGATAAAAGTGTCTTTGGATAAAAGAGTAATGTACAGAAGGTGACCACAGGTCACCAAAGATTGGAGAAAACAAGTATTGTGTGAAGAATAATAGTGACACTATGAAGACGGTGTTCAAACACCTGAAGACAGGTGAAGACAGTGTTCAGTTGCACTGAAGACAGTGTTCAGGTGCACTGACAAGGTTTTACCACAAGAGGTCACATCATGATCAGTTAGTGCCGGTTGTTCTCTGTGTCTTTTTTTCTAATGTGGATGAAGTAAACGTGTTGGAGGAATAGAAAATTCAATACATGACTGCTATTCACAGGGCTCTCTGGTATCCCGAGAAGCAAGCGATAAAGAGAAGGTAAGAAAAAACTGGTACTTACCTTTTCTATGATCAGTTTTTATTACTGCTAATATATTAATACACAAAGAGCTACTGTTGTGTTGCCAAGTAATATGATGGCTCTTGTGTTCAATTTTAGGTGAAAGAGTTGCCCACTTACAAAGATGTAGACTTAAAGTAATATGATGGCTCTTGTGTTCGATTTTAGGTAAAAGAGTTGCCCACTTACAAAGATGTAGACTTCAGAAACAACATGCAGAAGGTCTATGTGACGGAAGAGGAAAAAGAAAAACTCATGGAGAAACTGAACCGAGATGTAGAGGTGAAGCATAACCACACATTTTATACCATGTACTTTTTCCAAATAAAGAGATATTTTAGACCAGGGGGTTTTCAACTGGTTCTGTCCCATGGACCACCATTGTGACTAGAAAGTAATCCGCGACCCACTGATATGCCAGTGATTCTCAAAGCATTTTACAGTCCAGTACCCTCCTTTACATGTTTGTTACCGCTGCTGCCAAGCCCCCTCCCCCGGCACACATATTTTGCCTATAACACTTAAATTTGTGAAATTATCGGGGTAGATCATTAACCACCACGCACCCTCCCCCTGCGCACGTATTCTGCCTATTACACTTACATATGTGAAATTATTAGGGTAGATCACTAAGGGTAGATCACTAGATCACCGCTGCTGCCACGCCCCCTCCCCCAGTGCACGTATTCTATAGCAGTGGTCCCCAACCTTTTTTGCACGACGGACTGGAATGAGGCATTTTTTTCCGGACCGGCAAGGTGTGGCGGATAATTACAGCAAAAATGAAATAACACAACTTTTATAAAAACGAATGTTAAGTGCATGAAAAATACAACTCACCATAACGCTAAATCAGTGCTTGGTCTCCATGTGCCGAAGCAGTTTTGATGGCTTCATTGGCTCGTTTGCTATGTCGCCACATATTATACAGAGCGGACTTGGTGCATAAGAATCACCTGTTGAGATAAACCCGTATTTTAAGTATGACTCCTGCTATTGTTTGTAAAAGAAGCTTTCTTTTTGGAGGTGTGGCTCCTTAGTTTGAAGTACAATTGTTGCATAATGCTTCTTTAAGGGAAAAGTTGCATGGTTCAGCCAATTTATCTGACAATTATGAAAAGTCAGCACAAAATACTGACCGTTTCATTTGGCATTCATTGTGATGGTGTACAGAGGAAATGTGAATCACTGTATGACCAAATACTTATTAGACAATAACAATTAGTAGTTGATGCATTAGAGATGTTCTATACCAGAGTTTTAAAAAGGCATGCAAAACACAAACCACTTGAAATGTATTCTTCCTTTCAGTTTTAATTTCAAGCAAGTTACTGCCTTTTTTGGTGAGTTTAAGTCCAGAACACTGCAAAGCCTTGTAGAATAATTGTTGATTGTATTCAATGTCTTTCCTCTGTTCATATATGTGCTATATGGTAGAATTGTATGTCCTGAGTCTTTAACCCACAGACATATGTCTGTGCAATTATTTCCTTGATGATCCCATAAATGCTTTAAACTAGCCGTTTGGCCCTATGTGTTCCAGTTCCTGGTGAGGCTGAAGATCATGGACTATAGTCTGCTCCTAGGCATCCATGATGTGGCACGGGCCGAGCGGGACGAGGAGGAGGCTGAGGAGCCTGGCTGCGAGGACGAGGCGGACCCTGACAACGGCCTGGCACCCGCACCACTGGTCGGCTCTTACGGGACCTCGCCCGAAGGCATTGCGGGCTGCATGAACTCCTTCAAGCCCCTTGGACCAGGGGAGTTTGACCCCTACGTGGACGTGTATGCTGTCAAGAGCGCCTCCGGTAAGTGTGTGGAGTAAACACTTTCTGTCTATTGCGTATTGTTTCTTATTGTGTTGAGATGAGCGGATGCATGGAGTGGGGTGACGGGAGCTATAAACCCTGAGGTTCAGTGGTTGCGCTAAGTGACATTTCCTCATGGTTTCCAGGAGCACCACAGAAGGAGGTGTACTTCATGGGTTTAATCGACGTGTTGACGCAGTATGACACCAAGAAGAAAGCTGCCCATGCAGCGAAAACCGTTAAACATGGGGTGAGTCATTGCATCGTAGGAATTCAAAACATGTTAGTTGCTGGGAAGGTTGTATTTATTCTGGTTTTTGCGCATTTTGATCCATAGAATGCTTGTTGAAATGTTCACTTGTAGCTATTAAATTGGCTCAGCCTAGAATTATTTGTAGTTTGTTGTGTTTTTGACGGGGACAAAGTTGAGTTGGAAAAACATGATTGTATCATTGGTCAGACATTTACTTTTATATATGTGTTGCTTGCAAGATGCTATGTGTTATTTTCTGCAAATCTTTGTTTTATGTATCTGAGATAATCCTTTTTTTTTCAGGCTGGTGCTGAGATATCCACTGTTCATCCAGAGCAGTATGCCAAGAGATTCCAGGGCTTCATCGCTAACATCTTTGCATAGTGACACTGTAGCACTGTTGCTATAGCAACACTGAGAACAATGTATGTGGTTGTCTTCAACAAAGATATTTACTGGATGTACATTTACTTCACCAGAAAAAAAAAGGTAATTTAAAATTTGATTTAAAGAATTTGGTCATTTATACCCACTTGTGCAATATACGTGACTAATATGTCAGTGTCCGTGGTGCAGAATAAGAAGGTGATGTATCATTATCATATTCCCATTATGCATTTGGGCAAAGAGGGACGATTTTATAATGAAGGCCTGCAGTGACCTACCATTAACCTCATATCAGAGCTTTATTAGTGTTCCCATGTAAAGTGAATGGGATGAAGACTTCGACACCACAGTAGGGTAGGGTAGCATAAGTAATCAGTGAAGGGCTTGTAGTGTAGTCTGACCTGTGTTTTTCTGCGTAGTCTAGAGCAGCGCTAGAATGTGATAACACCTAAGTCTTGAGCCTTAGGATTTGTGCATGAGTGCATCTGATGCCGAGCATGGGTAATATTTTGGAATTGTCAAAATACAACTTCTTGATGCCTTTGGTGGTTTCTGAGAGTGGTTCCAGTCAGTATTCGACTGCTGCTGATCCTTTGGAGTTCTCTGACTCTGCCGCAATACTAGTAGACAGGAGAACCATAGGCCATTTTACACAAATGTGTGAGATCCTTTTAGGTTTTGCGCCTTTTTTTCCCTCAAGTGCTGTCAAGGATCTAAGGTACAAAAGTAGATGAATACATAGCTTTGAAGAAACAATCTCTATCTTATGGATCAATTCTGGCATACAATTTGCCTTTTTGCGTTTTATTTATTTTGTTACCGTGTTTGGACCAAATAATTTTTTTCAGAACCTTTTTTCTGCATTATTTTTAATCGTGACTTTTTTTTAATGTAACTCATTCCTCTGAAACTCAACAGTGCCAGTCACATGAAATGCAGACAACTGCCCTGGGGTGCTTTTTGGGGTTTATTTTGAACTTCCCTCCTGTGGTAGTTGTCCACAGTTAGTGTATGCCAGGGGACAAGGGGGTGATTGATCTTTGAGAGATTTCCACCCGAGAGACTGTATGTTATAGGTTTACTGACCGAATTAGTTATATCAGGAGCACTTGTAGCATTTCAAACGATAAAAAAATGGTAATCAATTTCAGAGCACTGTGCTGGACATATTCCAAGATATTTTGCTTCACAATGATTATGACGTTAAAATAGTATGCTCAACTTGTGTAGTTCAATTGAGCCAAACCTGAGAAGAACCATGTTAAATCCTGAGATGAACCATGTTAGTTTTCTGGTCTCTATTTTAAAATTTCTATCACTTGGCAGTGATTCCATCATTTAGTGTTATTTATTGGAACCAAATTCCTTTCTACATTACTCTTGCGTGTCATTCTTCATGGCATATGGGTTTTGTCGCAATTAAGTTGTAAGTCCCTATTAATGAGTTTATAATCATTGAAGTCATGGAGTCGTGACGACACACTTTAAAGGGATGTGATGGGTTGTCTGTTTGGAGGAAGTGTTTTAAATATATATATATCGATGTTAAAATCTTACTATAATGTCACTCACAGAAGATGTGTGCAACCAGGTATCCAAAAAAAGAAATGTATTTGTAAGGTTTTTTTTTATTTATAAGGAAAGATATTGAAAAGTAAGCTCACCTGCTTCCCAATTACACTAAAGTAGCTTTAGGATGGTGCCTGTGATTCCTCTCTTTTAGTGAAGCTAGAGCAGTTTACTCAACATCATTAACATGTTCACTTGTAAGTCAATAAAACCTGTTTCAGTATTTCATTGTTTTTGTGTGATGTTCCTACAATACAATTGGTCATTGTCTTATGCTTTTACGAGGTATCAAATCTCCCTTGAGAGGCCCTTGCTCAGTTAGCATAGTAGGAATGTCACTATATGCTATAATTCCTCTTTGCACAAACCTCAAACATAATAACCATGACTGAAGAAATACTGCATGAAGTGTGCATGAGTGTTTACAGTTTGCCAAAAAGAAGCATTTGCTCCTATTTGAGTTGATTTTGGTAATTGAAATAAAGGTGTTTGGTTCAGGTTCCTTAAGGGTTGATGCAGTCGGAGCCTGCACCAAACACATAGGAGGCCAGAACAGGATTCATTCCCCCTTACCAGAAGCCATAATTCTGCTGACCGTCTGCTTCCTGTTGCTCTTGCAAAAAGGGGTGACTTCTCTTAACTAAGGGAAACACGCAGGATGAGGAGAGACAAAGAAAAAGAGGATACAAGGAGAACCTCGGACCTCAGTAACTTCTGAAAGTGCTGACGAGCAACACACCAATTGTAAGGGGCTGGAACATGGCGTCCTGTCCTCACATTTATCTGCAGTCAATTTGAAACGCAGCCAACACAAATGATGTGTACGGCAAGAAGGACACGGTTACTGGGGTCCCACATGATGACAGTGGTAGACACTGCAGAGGTTGCATATCTGGAAGCCACTTCAGGACACTGTTAAGTACAATGGGTACAAAAAAAAGGGTAATGTGGGTTTTCTCCCAGTGTGTGTTTACCCAAAGTTTGAGGTTACATTATAATTCTGTCAGAGGATTTTGAGTTGCAGATAAAGGTGTATTGTGAAGTGAGTCACAAAGTCTCACACAACAAATGTTATATGAATGATATTACTCATAACCCTTTTAATAGCTAACTAACAAATTGCATTTGCATTTCTTTGAATGACCATGCATGCCGTGACAACATACACCACACTTGTGGAGTTGTTATTGTCTTCTTTCCGACATACCCACTTGGCTGGGGTGAATGTCACTTGATTCCTAATTGTTCATGGAATTCAGTAAATCAGCCCTGGGCACTCATAACCATGGGCAGTACCTCGAACAAATAAAATGGGACAGGAGTTTGGGTTAAGAGGTTGCCTTCCTTCCTAGTCCACATATTCATCAGGCTTCCTAACTTCCCCCACGGTGCCTGCTGTCCACTCTGGCACTATGACTTTTGGGGTATTTCCTGGTATTGTCCTGCGTGTGGGGGCTGTTTTTTTTTCAGTCAGTACCAGACCACCTATATGTTTTTCCTAGAATGTGGGACTCTCGAGAAGATGAAACAAAATTCCATGGTAGTTGCTATGATTAATAGATGCAGTGGCTATGTGGACATGTGCAGTTGTTGCCTGTCATGCGCTGAGCAGGAAAAAAGCTGTTTCACTACTGTTACAGTTTATCAAGGGTGACAAGTTTTTAATTTGAACCCAGTTGCTGTACATAATAACATGAATTGATTGCAACTGAATTCCATTTCTTTCTCTAACACCAATCACTGATCTGGCAGGTTTCATTCTGAACAACAAATACACCTGAAGAGAACATGACCTTACTTTTGGGGTATTTCCTGGTATTGTCCTGCGTGTGGGGGCTGTTTTTTTTTTTAGCATATCAGTAACAGACCACCCTATATGTTTTTCCTAGAATGTGGGACTCTTGAGAAGATGAAACAAAATTCCATGGTAAGGTGTGCCTCCATAGTTGTCACACAATGAATTATCCAGGGATTCTAGTACATCCAGGGGGGTGTCCATTTGATGTTATTGACTTACATGGTAAATAACTACATTTCTAAGTTTATTTTATGTCTATATTTTATACATAACATTTGATTAAACAACTTGCAAGGAGAAATCTTCACTTTGATTTTTGCCCATAGTATGATCAGTAAATTCAGTAATTCTGATGTTGGGTACGCCATTCTCTAATAACATTAACATCTCGCCTTGTCTCCCCAATGTTGAATCCTCACCAACATAAACCCACTTTGCTGTCTCCCTCTTTCCTGTTGAGAACCATAACACCCCCTTTGTCAAGAGGATGTCCTGTTCGTTTAAACCTAGCCAACAGGGACAGAGAGGGCAAGAAAAAAGAGAGAGGGAGGGAAAGCTTTAACACTTCAGAGCTTTTAGTTGCTACCCTAGTTACTACAGAAAAACTCTGGACATCACAATTTTCCCATCAGTACAGATCGCCCAGGATTACTTACAGTTTTCTCAGAGGGAAGTGTCTCTCAGCTCAGCTCAGCTCATCTCGTCGTTGCACAGATGCCTCACAGCAAGGTAAGGGAACACTTACAGCCGCCCAGTGGTGTAGTAGTCCCTGGAGAAGTGGGTATACTCTTAATTAAAAAAAAAAAATTGGAAACAGCCCATAGAGCACAGGATAAACACCCTGTTTTGAGAAGTGGGTATACTCAATGCTGACTAAAAAATATGTGGGTATACTCCGTATACCTGCGTATACCCTGGACTACACCACTGCAGCCGCCTCTTTCAAGCATCTGTTGAACATCAACTAGGAACTGTATAGGCTGGATACAAAGCGTGGCTCTTCTCTGCTTGTGTTTGTCTTCATCTGTTGAGGTCTTGATGGTGTTTTCCACCAGCAGTGCTGAGTAGTTGGAGGTCAGAAGAAAGTTACAGGCTGTTCATAAACTTGTAATCCCTGAGCAGTCTTAGCATTGACCCAAGATCTTTTGCAATGTGATGTGGAAATGAATAGTTAGCACATTGTTACCGCTGTCCAAAGAAGGAATTAGGTTATTTAACTCACTTAAGTATTCGAGAATGTTATGCATAGGTTTATGTGGCAAAAGTGTAAGGTGAGCCATTTTAAGTAAAACCAAACCACATAGACTACATTTGCAATCCCGAGGTGATCAGTTACATACATTAAGATATTTAATCAGATACCATTTTCAAACAGTAATTTTGGAGATATAAAATTGGTCTAGAGATGTTAAGTCATATCATGAGATATTTGCACAGTCCTAGAAATAACACATAATATCACAATATGTGAGGTATATTCACAGCTCAAGTTAGGTGGCCTGGCTTACCTAACTTCACAAAATCTCTTCACATAGCTTATTACAGCAAAACACACAGTAAGCTCTTGCCAAAGTGATACAATTTAAATAACAAATACTACACATTAATACACATATTTTCACAATAACAAATATTTTTTGAAAAAATCTGATTTTATATCTGATCAAAATAATTTGAAATCTGATATAATATTGTTATTCTGACAAATGCATTAAAAATTATAACATATCAAAGAGCCAATAGTGACAGCTTAGAATCAAGGGCAACTTATCATGCTCACTTGATCCCTTAGACTGTATTTATTGTGTACATCACCAAATGATTAATAGGTGCAGTGGCTATGTGGTCATGTGCAGTTGTTGCCTATCATGCGCTGAGCAGGAAAAAAGTTTATCAAGGGTGACACGTTTTTAATTTGAACCCAGTTGCTGTACTTAATAACATGAATTGATTGCAACTGAATTCCATTTCTTTCTCTAACACCAATCACTGATCTTGCAGGTTTCATTCTGAACAGCTACACCTAAAGAGATCATGACCTTAGAGGATCTTTCCGCAGATGACTTCCACAATCATACAACATATGACTACGCCAACAACACACCCTGGTTCATCTATGACTGCAACATCAGTCTGGACCATGACAACAGACGCATCGCCCTCTTCCTCATGTCCTTGTTTACCTTCATGGTGGGCCTGGTCGAGAATGTCTTGGTGCTGTGGGTCAACTGGCGCCGGCGCCACACAGCCAGTGGCGTGCTCTTCTGTGTCATCAATGTCAGCCTGTCTGACCTGATGGTTGTAGTGATATGGCCCTTCTTCATGCTCGAGTTCACCATGGACAAGGTATGGATCTGGGGTCGCTTCCTCTGCCGCGTCACACACCTGGTCTTCATGCTCAACTTCTACAGCAGCTCCTTCTTCCTGGCCCTCATGACCCTAGAGCGCTACCTGGCACTGGCCCGGCCTACGGCTCAGCCCCTTTTCCCACGAGACCGCCGCCGCCGGTGGCTGCTGTGTGCCGGGGTGTGGCTGCTCGCGCTGGTGCTGTCCCTGATAGAGAACGCACACATTGACCTGCTGGAGTGGGACGAGCCCGGCTGCTACCTGATGCTCGAGTACAACGAGACCCACTGGTTCGTTAGCATTACACTCATCGCACTCATCTTTCAGTTCTTAGGCCCCAGCATCGTCATCATCAGCTGTAACGTGCTGATAGCGCGGGCGGTGCGCTCGGCCCCCGACGTGCAGGGCAGGCGGGACGTGTGGCTGGTGCACGTGTACTCGCTGGTGTTCGTGCTGTGTTGGCTGCCCTACCACTTTGTGTGCCTCCTAATGATGGTGGACGACCTGAGTGTTCACCACTTCTCCTGCGACACGGTCAAGGTGCTCTACTTCTCCTACGACATTGTGCAGTGCCTGTCGTTCCTCCACTGTGTGGCCAACCCCATCCTTTACAATTTCCTCAGCAAGAGCTTCCGCACCAACCTGATCAACGCAGTGGTACAGCACTTACCCGCACCAGAGGCCCAGGCCAATGCTAACACAGCTGACGGCACGACAGCGACAAAGGCGGGGAATCAACGCAAGCTCAGCAATGCCAGCACCAGCCAGTCCGACGCGGGCTTCTAGGACGTGACAGCCGTACTAAGACTCCAGAGAGATTCTGAGAAGTGTTGTCTTAAGATTCTGTCACAACCTGATGGGGGTAGGGAGGAACACAGAGACCAAAGTGAAGAGAGGAAAGATTAATTTCCTTTTCACTCCCTCACAAATGTTATTTCCCACAAGAACTTCTTAGAAAGAAAGGGGGGAACTTCCTGAAAGCTGGGGAGGAGTTAATTTACCTAACTGGTGACACCTATTCTATCTGACAAGTTCTTACCTGTGTGAAGGAGAACCATGACAGGCTATGAATTGAACATATATATAGACACAAATGATGCTAGATGTTTTTGAAACTAAGTTACAAATACTTTTCTGCATTGCTCCTATCCATAGTACCAGCCTCTCAAAAGTGAATTACTTTTTCATGTGTTGCATTATTTGTACATATTTTGTTGTTAAAGTCCACTAAAACTGTATATGACTACATCATTCAATGCAACTACATGACTCTCAATAAAAAGCACTTCTTCTGGTAGCCTTATGTCTTTAGCATTTTCAGTACTACTTTACTGTATGTGGCCTGCTGAAAAAGACTGCCAGCCTAGTATCCTAACTTAATTTCTTAACATTCACTGTATAAATTAATGTTTAAACCATTTAGCAAAATAATTAGTTTAATTTTAAACGCATGGTATTAATCATCACTCTGCATAGTCAGGGAAAATATTGTGACTGATGTGGAGGGCTCCTTTGTCTGTGAGTGCAAACATAAAATGTCATTGTAATTTTGTAGATTTTCTGTAAGGATTCTGTGCATAACCTTTAGGTATCTCAAATGTTTGTATCAATGTGCGATCAGTTATAAAACTATAAGCTACAAACTATAACCCCTAGCCCTCAGTCATCATTGTTCTGTATACCAAACAAAGGCAAGAATTTGTCTCAATAGGCCCATATACATGTGTCAATTTAACCCACCCAATTTATCAAATCGTCTTCATGAGTAGCGAATTACGAGCTTTTACCGGATTAAACGTGATTTGGCCGAGCTAAATTGACACATGTATAAGGGCCTACTGCCTCTGTTCATCAGCTCAAATGGATTTCCTTGACCAGTTCTCACTGACATTGATTTGCATACAATGGGGGTCCTGAATGTGAACTGAGAGAAAATAAAAGTCAACTATGGTGGTCTTCTGAATGTTTAAACCTTTAAGTTCAAATAGTGCCCCCTTCAACAGAAGCTGCTGCTATGGACCTTAAGACAAGCCCATTTAAACCGGTAATGTACATTCTTAATACATAACATACACTGGAGGATATTTCGTATTCGCTTAAAAAGCAGTACACATATTCGGTTTGCTTTGCACTGAACCATTTAATACTCTAATGACCATATTTTCAACATGACATGTTCCTTCAGTATATTATTTCACTTGGAAAAACAAAGCATAAGAATGTTTCGAAAGGCAGTCTGTGTATTGTTCATGGTGCTACCTGTCATTAACAAAACATTATTAGATCATAAGAACAGTATAAATAAAATAAATAAACGTATGAGTGAACAAAAACACGAGATGAGGCACAATGAAAACAAGGGCTGTGGAATGATCATCATAGACAACACTTAAGGTTTGCATTGTCTGTTGGTCAGTCCTTAAGATGTCTATAACATGATCTAAATATAAACATGATCTAGGATGACATGGCATATACAGCTGATCCAGATGTATGTATTTTCTTATACTTAGACGAACGGCACAGAACCCAGACTGGAACCTCTGTTTCACATGACACAGCTTCGTACCAGCATTGATTCTTTTCACCAACTACTATATTGGCCGTACCACTGATATGTCTCTTGGAAGAGGAGTTCTCGATATTTAAGTGTTCATGAGGATCAGGTTTACGTCACCTATTAGAACACGGCAATAAACTGATGTATTATACACGGAAACAAAATATTACACATAAGGTTATATATGTATATATCTATGTGACAACAGCTCTAATATAAAAATAACACAATTGAGTTTTGAAAGAGGAATTATTTTCAGTAAAGACACTTAACAGTTACAGGTAAAAACACCTCACCTGGTCAGTGTGCAGAACAAGGCTTTTTGTATTGCTCGGAACTGCAATAGCTTGAATGCGAGATATGTAGTTTCTTGATGTCAAAGACAAAAATTCTTTCTAAACCAGACACAGTAGTACCATTTTGAAATACTGATTAGCAGTATGATTAGCAACATTTTAAGATATTTAGAATGCAGAGGTTTTTTTAAATGGCTTTGTTTACTTCATATTTTTGTTACCACTGTATACATCTTTGATACTAGACAACTAATAAAATTCGTTGCACAAAAAATTGTCTATTAAAACTAAACTGTGCAACACTGTGGTCATACCATGTCCTCAAAATGATGACATTTGTGTAAGTCTCAAAGCATTTTGGAAGTCTGACAACAAAAACTACATACTGCACCTTTAATGTTAATAAAAAAAGCTTGTTGTGTCTTCCATGGCATAGGCCCGAGAGAGCAAATCAAATCTGAGGTGATCACCATTTACTTGACAGCACTCCAGGAATTGCCACCTACACAATGCATGTGCTGCCATCAAGGAGCCATGCCACTACCCATTTCACGGTGTCAAGGTAATACAGTTTCATTTCAAACTCTCAAGACATACAGCAGTCAACAAAACATCACAATGACATTGCTTGGGATAACGACCATTACGCAAAGTAACGGGCAGTGTTTTAAAAACCTGTTATGCACCACTTAAAAAGGCTGCATTTAGTTTTCTGTAAAAACTAAAAGTCGTCTGCTACACCATCTCAGATTTCACATAGAAAAAGCACACTGGTTATACCAACAGGCAGTTAAATACATTCCCCTGTCCACAGAGCTACGGTCCCCTGGCGAAGACAAAAGTTGAGGAGGAAGAAATAAAAGGCAGTGGGGCTGAGGGGTGGACAAACTCAGGGGACATCCAAGTTGGACAGGGGCTCTTTGGAGTGGTCGTTATACATGAAGGTCTGCTCGATGTTGAAGTCCGGTGGCAGGTGGTCCTTGTGCAGCTCCATGTGTGAGGAGACCAGCTTGAGCGTGGAGAAGTAGAGGCCGCAGACGGTGCAGCGGTACATGAGCGCGCCCGAGTGGGTCTTCAGGTGGCAGATCATGGTGGAGCGTCCGCGGAAGTAGCGGAGGCACACCTTGCACTGGTAGGGCTTCTCCCCGGTGTGGATGCGCAGGTGGTACGTAAACTCGCCCGAGTGGGCGAAGCGCTTCCCGCAGTAACGGCAGCGGTACCACTTCTGCTTTGGAGGCCCACCCATCGCACCACCAGAGCCATCGTTGCTGTTAGAGAGCAGCCCGCCGCCTGGGAAGCAGGCCAACCCTCCCTGGAGCACCTTGTCCTGGAGACCCAAACCCAGCCCAAAGCCCAAGTTGAGTTTGCCCAGACCACTGCCTCCACCACCGTCTAGTGGGGAGGAGGACGAGCAGGATGAGAAGTCCAGTCCCGTGTCGTGTTTGCGCTTCTTCACACCAGTCCAGCCCTGGCTTCCTAACTGTGGGTCTGCCCCAGCGTGGGCGCTTAAGTGGCTGTGGAAAGCAGCGGCCGAGCTGAAGGTCTGCGGGCACAGGAAGCAGCGGTAGTCCTCGTCCAGGCCGTTAGTGCCGTCTGGCCCTGCTCCTCTGGCCAGCACAGAGACATCGGCATGCAGTACCATGTGCCTGTCCAGCAGGGGGCGCTCCAGGAAGCCACAGGCACACACCGGGCAGGAGAAGGCAGCCAGATTGAGGTGGGTGAGGGCGTGCCACAGCAGGGCACAGAGAGAGGGCTTAGGCAGCTGGCACACAGCGCAGCGCAAAGACTGGACACACACATGAGTCAGTAGGTGCTCTCGTACAGCCTATGGGACAGAGAAAAGGGCAAAAAAAAGATAAGAGCAATTTTACACAGCTTAGGAACAGGGTGTCCAGTCAAACAGAGCTAATTACGTACTACGGTCAACTACAATGTTGCTAAAAACCTTTCAAACAGCACCATCTAGTGAGTGAAGTGTTAGCCAGAACCCAGAAGTCACCAATGTATTAAATGTATTGTTGCTATTGTGTTTACAAAGCACAAACAAACAAGACCTTTGGACATCTCCTAATACTATTAGCCTGTGTCCTTTTGGTATGGGAACTGTTGCCGTTTCCTGTTAATGTCATCATTTTTGATAAGATGTTGACGACTTCTGAGACCACTCACCTTGAAGTCTTTGGCAATAGATTTGGTGCACACAGCACACTGCACTTCTCCTCCTTGGCTCTGGGCGACACTATTGAGCTGATCAGGTGTGGGGAGACTGTACTGAGCTGCTGCCTGGCGTCGGTGGCGCACCATCTTGGACTGACTGCAAAACTGCTGCTGGCACATGTCACAGGAGAATAACAGGATGCCCACATGCGAGAGAGCGTGAGTGACGCTGGCGCTGTGCTCAGGGAAGGCTGTTCCACACACACGGCACTCACCCGCCTCTGTCAAGTGCGTCTCTGCGTGGGCCCGTATGGCAGTGGCGTCTGCTGGAAGTGCCTGCCCACAGGCTTTACACCTTGCTGCTGCCACCATGCCTGCCTCTCTGGCTGGATCAACTGCTCCACTGCTGTCATTCCCACTGCCATTCTCAACAAATACCAGATCATCTTCATCCTCCTCTTCGTCATCCTCCTCTTCCTCCAGGTAGCGCTCCTCTTCGTCACTCAACTCAATGATCTCCTCGGCCAGCCCTCTCCATTGCTCCGCCCCCTCTGGTTGCTCCCCGGCCTGCAACGCCCTCCTGCTCTCCTCAGCCTCTTCCTCTTCAAAGATGGTGGACACCCTTCCATCTCCCTCAACCGGTCCCATCTGCAGGCCGTCCAGGGGCTCCCCGCAGGAGGAGGACGGGGCGCAGGTCTCACTGCCGAGCTGGGCCGAGGAGTCCGGGAAGGAGCAGGACTCCGGAACTCTGCTCAGAGTGACGCTGGTTACGGTTACCGTTTTAGTCCCACCACTGACCACTGCTTGCGTGTCTTCCATCTCGCTCCTCCCTTTCTGTGTCCTTTCTTCCATACATCCCCTTACTACCTCCTCTTCTTCTACTTCCATCTTGAGCTGCAGAGGGAGCACTGGGGGACACTCTGTCCCTTGTGAGCAGTGTGCATTTGAGGCAGGCTTGCTGTCTGGTGCTGGGCTGTACTCGATATGTGGCTGTGTAGCCTCAGCCTTGGGCGACAGCGAAAACGAGTGGGACGTGACGTGGGGTTGGCCCGACCTGCAGGCCCTGCCCTGAGGGAGCGGTGACGGGGTGACGGGAGTGGGGACAGCCGAGGAGGAGAGCGAAGAGCAGGATGCAGCAGAGGAAGAGCAGACAGAGGCGGCCATAGCACTGGCTGAGGCTGCCTCAGGATCCAGGTCGTTGCTACACTGCCCCATGGAAGAGCTCTGCAGGTCAGGGAAGGTGTGATGGCATGCCTGCACCAGCTCCCTCACGCCCAGCCTCTCAGCTAGCTCATACAGCACCCTCACATCAATGAGGTCCGTGAACACCTCACCCGTGTAGATGAAAGTGAGCACCTTCTCAAAGTTGGTTGCAGACACAAAGTCCAGGGAGAGACTGGAGCGTGGGCCTTGAGAGAAAAGACTGTGGAAGTGTGTGCATGAGCAGGCCAGGACAGCCCGGTGGGCTGGAAAGGATCGCCCACCCACCTGGAGGACCACATCGCAGAGAAGACGGGACAGGCGGCAGCGGTTGAGTTCAGAGAGGAGACGCTCCGCATGACTGGAGCCCTGCAGTCTGATCCTCATACCTGCCGCTCTGGCTGAAAGGTATGTCCTACTGGAGCAGAGAGATCAAATCAACATAAAGGCACATGCAAATAGTATAATGTATAGATAGAGGCTACAAACACAGTCCTTTAATTTTTTAATTTCTACGAGCTGGTCTGAACTACCTCTAAACTGTGACAAAATAAATCTTATATCCTCATATATTTGTCTACAGTGACATTTGAAGTGGAGATACACACACTGGCCAAATGGGGATACTGAATAAGACATGCACTTCTTCAACATGTATCACAGCTCATTTTAAGAAAGGTGAGGATAGCTTACGCTTTCGTCACCCATTATGTCCGGTCCGCATCAATTTTGTAAAAAAATACCCGCTTAAATTAAAATCTTTCCTGACTGGTAAGGTGCAACACGTTGAGCAAGTACCTAGCTAACTGACAAGGAACAATACTAGCTAACATAATTACTTTAACAGTTCAGCTATAACTTTGTTACGCTACGTATGTTTTGCATTACGCTAAATAACGTTATATTAACATGCTATACATGAAATACCATTGAGACAACTGTCCCTGTAGCTAACTTAAGTTAGCTTACTAACGCCAGCAGCATCTCAAACATTAGCTTGCCAGATAGCTGGCTAGGTACTCGATTGTTGTTGAATGACAAGCTTTTCAACCCGATGCAATCGACTACATTTCTGGCGATAACATCACTTTATTTTTAAGTTAGCCATCACAGTTACATTATTTTGGTACAGATAAATAAACCAGATATTAGGTACCCAGCTACCTATTTAGCCTCGCCGGACGAGTGTAAAGCTAGCTCCCACAAGACCCAGATAACATCGTGCTGATAATGATTGGCTGAGTTAGCCGCTAGCGTACATTGGCACCCCAGTTTGCCACCTTATAGTACGCTAGTAAAGGGATGGAAGCGGAAGCAAGATTACTAACATAACAAAGGCGAATAACGTTTGCTAGCTGAACTAACTTACTTCTAATTCGCTTCCATGGCAATAGGAATCATGGCCATTGTCTACCAAATAAACGGACAGGTAACGTTGATTTTTTACTTTGCAAGAAATATTTACATTGGACCTGATTTGTCATTCAAATAAAGTTACGAATAACCAGTTAGCTAGCAAGCTAACATCCATAGCAAATAAACTAGCCAGCCAGCTAATAAAATTGCTACAACCGCTAGCTAACTTGCCAAACTGTAAAATAGACAAACTGGTGCTGTTTACCCATACAACTAGAGGAGCATCAATATCCAACAGTTATCTTTCCCCGTGGTTGCCACAACAGCAGGCTGTTGATGAAGACGGCCCACTTTTGAAGCAGCGGGAACAAGCAAACTATGCTTGTGCCACTGGATGAGTGGATGACCGACCGAGACTTGTCAGTTCCACTGCCCCTGCCCCTTCATTTAGTAACACTTCAAAGACTTTGACTTCTGATTGCCATTCATTCAGAAGTAGCCTACTCTGCCGCCTAGTACCCAACATGTATTTCTTCACGACTATTGCACTTTATTTCTAAGACACTAGCATTTCAATAAGATATCAAACATAATGGTTAGGCTAAATGATAACTGGAATAGAAAGTTTTGAATCAGAACAGCAGACCGAGTAACACATTCATTTGTAGGCTAGTATCATGTAGAGATCAGTGGTATCATGATTAGACTGTCTAATCATGATACCACTGATCTCTTCTGTTACAGTTATAGTCATCATAAAAGACCAACTTTTTTCACCAATTGTAGCGCACTGTATATCGTCTCAAATGCCTAATTAGAAAACGTATGCAGAAGAGGGCATATACAGATTCAGTCGCAAAAAATCTAGACGTGTATTTTCCCATCCCTCATTATGGGTTATTGCATTTGTTTTGGCATTTGTCATGTAACGGGTTAGATTTACACTTCTTAAAAATAATTTGTATAGTTTTGGAAATGTGTCTTTTATTCGGACTGCTGGTCGCGCAAGCTTCACGGCTGTTGTCTCAGGTAATCATTACTGTAATATCCTCTTTTCTGTTTAATATTTGTATGGAGAGAGGTCATGTATTCCGTTTTATTACTTGTCAAGATATTATCTATATTCAAATAGACGTAGTGATGCGTAATATACTACACATAAAGTGAGAAAATGAGCAAGAATTAATAAAAACAGTACCAAACATATATTTGAAAAGGCAAAATAATTTACATTTATATGTGTTTGTAATTTAACAATGTAAAGACTGACATCCAATGTTAGCCAGAGAATTGTCATTTAAGTGTTTATTGAACCCTTTGACAAAATACAAAGCAAAAAATGATGGTATGATGTTTTTTGTGTCACATTTATATACACCAGGGGCCGTATTCACAAAGCCTTTTATCTTACCACTAGGAGTGCTCCTAACTCGCGCTAAAACCTTTTACGTAGGAGTAATTTCTTAAAAGTGATTCACAACGGCTCTGAGACCTACTCATACTAAGGATAATACCAACTCCTAAGCTTAAGATAAAAACTCCGTTGCTATGGATGACGTCCATTCTCATGCACGAGTTTAGAAGCGGTGCGTACGGTGATTGGTTGCTGACAGGCGCTCTCATTCAAAACTCAGTCCTAACATCCCCCTAAGGATCCCACTAAATCAACAGAAAATAAGAGAATAACCTATGCTTCAAATGAAGCCATATTAAATAGTTATGGATAGTGCACTTAGCAGAATGCACACGCATGATGACAAGTTTGTGCATCCAACGTGAATGACGCTTTGCACGTTAGAGAAAGAGAAATTGCCGAAAAAAACACGGAAATTGCATGAAATCAAGGAAGTAATAATTAAAGCTCCCTGCAAACTATTAGGTAATCGGCATATTTCCAGCCCTTAAACACTTCAAATATCAGTCCATACGGCTCTTTAAGTCCTCCTGTCATAATGGACGAAACGAGGGCGAGACGTAAGAGAAAGTCGAACTGGTCCCAGGACCAACTGTCCATGTTGGCCCAGAGTGTGCTGGAGAGGAAGGGAGTTATAAAAGCTAAATTTGGCTGTGGGGTGACCACAAAAAAAGAAGCGTGAGGCATGGGAGGACATATGTGTTAACATAAATGCTTCATTCCCTGCCGTGTGTCGCTCTGTCGATGACTGCGAGAAGCGGTGGTATGCGCTCCAGTCACAATGTAGGATGGAGATTGCGGAGTGGACTTTAAAAGAGCCGTCGCGGCTACAGGTATTGTGTCACCAAAATAGGCCTCATGCGTATACTTGCATGTTGTAGTTCAACTGTGCTCCCGGTTGTGGATTGAGGAAGGGTGTCAAAAGCCATGTCTTGCATGGTTGCCACTGTCACCCAACAAGTGGCATCCAGCAGGTACATGGTGCCGCTCAAAAAGCTGGCGCAGACCGCGCTCTCCATTAAAATGCGCGAATCGTGAGTAGATCCAGGCCACTTCGCAACAATATCCATGATTGTGAAATTTGGATCAAACACTATCTGTGTATTAATTCAATGTACCTTTTTGCGGTTTACAAAGACGTCCTCATCTCTGGATGGAGCAATTATTTTAATGTGTGTTCCATCGATGGCACCCACGACACCGGGCATTCCTGCAAACGCCATGAAATTGACCTTGATCCTTTGAAGTAGGCGATTGTCCATAGGGAACCGAATAAACTGTTGTACAATGTGTGGTCTACAGAGTGCGGTGATTGTTTGATGAATGAATAGGCTTACTGATGATTGCGATATTCTGAAGTCGTCTGCGTTGCAAAGTTGCATTTTCGCCGTAGCCAAAAATCTTAATGTTATCAAACATTTAACTTCCGGACTGATTGGGTTGTTTCGGATAGTTGGAGAGACGTGATTGCATCCCGCACTAATTCTAGTAAAATGTTGATGCCTTCACGGTTTAAACGATATCTTCTCAACAATTCAGAGTCGTTCATTGTCTCCAACACGTTACGTCTGGCTTCAGCCATTTTAAGACTTTTTGTGAATAGGTCTTAGTGACTTAGGAGTCCTCATGAGGAGTTTTAAGCTGTCCTAGACTTAGGTGCTACTTTTAGGGATAAAATATTTTGTGAATTGCTCTTAGTAAAAAAAAATAGGAGTCCTAAATTTAAGACTGACACGCCCATTATTTTTAGGAGTTTCTCCTAAATTCGCCACTTATGAGCTACTTTTAGCCCTAAGATTCTTTGTGAATACGGCCCCAGGTCTTTATAGCAATTTATTGATCACAAAAAATATATAGCCTATATTATAGAAACAGAAATATTGTTCATTGCATTTGCAACATTTTGGAATATTGGATTGATTATTTTCTTTTCAAACAGGAACTTTTTTATAACCTTTTTATTTTGCCTTGACGTTTCATAATTTCGTAGTTTTTGGCGAAACAGTTTTCCAATTTATTGACATGTGTAAGCTGAAGCGCCCTCTATAAACGAAATTCAGGCAATGAATTAGGAGTTCTGCAACTAGGCCTGTAGACCTTTTTCTTATTCCAAAGGCCGTATCAGTATTAGTATAACCTTGACTGATTGATTGCACTGCATTTTCACCACAGACTCAAGGGTGTAATATGTTCATGTATTTATGTGTATGTTGTGTTTTTCTACCTTTACCATACTCACCCATTGATATATTTACACTGACCATGCCCACAGATCCTTTACCATACTCTCCCATTGATATATTTACACTGACCATGCCCACAGATGCTTTACCATACTCACCCATTGATATATTTACACTGACCATGCCCACAGATGCTTTACCATACTCACCCATTGATATATTTACACTGACCATGCCCACAGATCCTTTACCATACTCACCCATTGATATATTTACACTGACTATGCCCACAGATCCTTTACCATACTCTCCCATTGATATATTTACACTGACCATGCCCACAGATGCTTTACCATACTCACCCATTGATATATTTACACTGACCATGCCCACAGATGCTTTACCATACTCACCCATTGATATATTTACACTGACCATGCCCACAGATCCTTTACCATACTCACACCCATTGATATATTTACACTGACCATGCCCACAGATCCGACTGTATGAACTATGGGCACTTAGGATTGCTACCTTAGGTATTACAAATAAATTAATTCAGTGAAATTCTGGTGGATACTTTCCCAACTGTCTATTGTCGTTGATTCAGTTTTTATTTTCCTTAAGTGTGTTCCACACATGCAGTCTATTCCAGAACATTATCTTCATGTGGTATGAATGGGAGCAGGGGTCGATATTCAGGAAAATCTGTACCATCAAGACCTAGTAACATTTAAGAGAAAATGCCTGTATGGCTGTGTTATAAAAGAAAGCTGTAACATTGCAGGTACAAGCACATAAATCCATCTGCTGCCATCTGCTGGACTGTCCCCATCTATTCCAGCATTGCCGAGGCATGTGTGAAAAAGTGCAAAAGGAAAATGTTCCTGAATGTAGCTGCAGGTTAGTCTGGGAAGTCCCGCCCCTCTTCTCCGGCCAATTTGATTTAGCCTCTGAAGGGGGTCTGGCAAACTTAGGATAGCAGTTCACTTCAAAATTTCCAGAATCCTTGGAGCCAATCACAAACTGGCTTTTGGCTACCTGGCGCGCCATTGGCGGATTTAAAATAACCACGTCTACCGTAACAAAAGCGAAACTTAAGAGAAAAGCACAGTAAACTATATACTGCTCTCGCTGCTGTCTTGGATGATTTCAAAGGCAAGTTTTCTTTGAAAATAGAACAGAAACCTGCTCTGGAACAATTCATACAGAAAAAAGATGTGTTTGCTTTATTACCGATCGTTGTATCGTTGTATAGTATCGTTGGTCTGATTGGTTAAAGGCGTGTCCAATAACGTGAGTGAAGTGGATCGCTGATGAGTAGTTTGCCAGACTAAATGAGCAAATGAAATGCAGTGAAGGGGCAGGGAATTCCCAGACAAGCTGCAGGTATGAATAGTGCAAAATCACTTAGCGGTGCGTTATCCCAGTAATTTACCAGAAACTGTGTGTGAAAGAGGCTTCAAAGTTGTCTGTCTGTGTGATGCATGATGTGAATGAAAAGGCAAAACGCAGAGTCGGGCATAAAAATACTGAGTACTTGATTATTATGGAAATGCAAACATTTTGTACTTATTGTAATGCGTTGTATGAAAACAGATTTTTGCACACATGGTGATAATACTGATATTACATTGAGATCAGTATCTGAAAACTCATTTTGTTGGTTATATTAATATCAGTGATTGTGTTTGTAGATTTCAAAGAAGACAACAGAGGAAGTGTGTTCTATTATTTCTGTCTCTCTCGCTCTCTCTTCTATCTCTCTCTCTCTCTCCCACACACACACACAAACAAACACACACACTCATATAGTTGTTCACAAACTAATCTGATTTCTCTGCCAGTTCTCCAGATCCATGTATGCAATATCCATGTCTGTACATTTAAAACATCAGAAGTTCTCCCTCCTCCTGCTGGAGTTGACTCTTCCCAGGCTGGTGATGCTACTCTTTCGGGAAAGGCTAGGTGTGGGCAGAGTGGGAGAGAGTTCATTTGGACAGCCGTATTGTAGCAGAAGCTCAGCGCACTCTCTGCTCCCTGTGTTGCGAGCCATGGTCAAAGCTGTCTGGCCTTGTGGACCTTTTGCCTTCACATCAATTCCATACTGTAGAGAGTGTTAAAATTTGACGTTAGATTTTTAATTCAACCTAAATTATGGAGAATAAATATCTTATGATGCATTAAATCTCGTAGGTTCATGCAAACCAAGTATTACTTTTTCAGTTATGTCAGTTGAGCATGCGTTTTTTTGTCAACTCTATTTATAAGTATACAACTTGTATGATATGTGTGATTCTTCATGGCTAAGGTTTTAGATTTGGCAAACTTGTCTCACCCAGACCAGCAGTTGGGTCATGACCACTTCTCCAAGCTGGCAAGCAGCATGTAGGGCTGTGCGTGCCTGCGGCGAAGCCTTGACCAACGGGGCATTGATCTGTTCCTTGTTGCTGTGGGCAAGGAGCAGCAGGAGGCGTGGGAGGTCCTTCTCGACCACGGCACTGAGCAGCCAGTCTGACATGGAGCCCTCATTGTCCTCAGTTTGGGCAGCCAAGGGCGCTACAAAGACACGCTGCTCATACTTAGCTCGGATCCATGTCTCCCTCTCCTCCCTAGCAACAGTGAAACAACAGTTATTCATCATTACTATCAGCTTTACTTTCACTGGTTTCTACAGTCCCACTTCAAACAATTACATGTCTCCCTCTCCTCCTTAGCAACAGTGAAACAACAGTTATTCATCATTACTATCAGCTTTACTTTCACTGGTTTCTACAGACCCACTTCAAACAATTACCAATGCCATTTACGCCCCATTAAGGCCCCATTACGCAATAATTGGTAATATTATTTAGCTACTGAGCTCCCCTAAAGTTGCGAAGTGTAGCTTACTTTTACACCATTGTCATAAATACGCTTTAAGACCCCCTAGTGGACAGTGTACACGTGTCAGTGTGACTGACTCTTTTTCGGTCTCTTGCTGTTATTTCAAGGTAAAATTGTTGCATAATGTTACTTTAAAGTTCCTCATAATGGCCCTTCTCTGGGTCATTATTGAAGGGACTTGCAGAACTAATCAGATCACTCTCTGACTCATTAGTGTAATGGATAATGTGAACAGCAATTTCCTGGATCTGCACTCGCCTCGAGGCCTCTTGGGTTGGCTTCTGTCGCCCCTGTGTACAGCTCTCCCAGACACTGTTTGCCATGTGGTTCCCAATAGCTGTTAGCACTTGGCTGAGCTCAGGGGAAAGGTCATCCAGGTCCAAGGAGCGGACACGGGACAGGTGGGTCCCCAGGTTCCTATGGATGCCTGAGCACTCGATACAGATCAGTGCTCCAAGGTTAAGACTTGCCCATGTTGGACCTGAAATGCATATTAATAAAACAATATGAACAATTACCAGTCTGATACCTCAATATTTTTCATGCACTGTGTGTATCTAACACTGATGTATTGCAGAACTTCCATAGGTCACAGATGTAATTTAGCCATCTGGTTATAAGTACAGGATGCTGTATAGTAGGAGAACCCACTTGGTGCTCCACAGTCCACACAGCGGTTGTTGCCTTTAGCATTACGGATTGCTTGCAGGGCCAATTCACTCTGGCTGTTGCGCCGAGCCTAGAACAAACAAGCACATATGGATTGTTTCATGTCTTCATAAACTGACCTTTAGTGCTAAAGAAAACAAATACTAATACTAATTATATGATGCATAGCATATAATATGATGATTGTGAGGGATCATAAATGGAAGTTATATTTTCTATGGCAGAAAGGCAATTATTTTCAAGTCATGGAATGGAGAGAAAAGGTCATGGATCACAATGTTTCCATGCTTAACCAGCAAAAATGGCGAGATGTTTTACCTTACGCCTGCTGCTTTCACAGCCTTGCAGGCAGGCAAGGATCTGACTCTCAATGGCTTGGACCCAAGCATCTCTTTCCTCTTGACTTGTGGCTTCAAAGTGCCACGTTTGTCCTGTGCTTGATATTATTATGAAGTCAGCGTTGTCTTCCTCTGCAATATGAATACATTATTAATTAGAACTGTGACCCTAATGTCAGCAGTTGATTTGGTTTTGCTAGTCAGCCTGTGTATCTTTATTTGCATGTTTTTTTTTTACCTGTCTTGTGAATGTTTTTCAAGCTACCAAAACTCTTTAATTTCCACATTTTTCGCTTAGCTGCAGAAAAAGGTTAGTCCAGGGCAGCAGAAGAAGGAAGAGGGCCATAGAAAAGAGTGATTATTCAGCTGTGACAGCAAAAGAAAGATTAATTTTAGGAGTCTGCAATTTCAAAGTGTTGAAAGAGAGTAGAGAAGCAGTGAGATCAGCAGGGCAAAGCCAGTAATGTTATCATGTTTGCGCAGTGATTTGAGTTCACCTTTCAGTCAAATGGTTAAAGATATTTTAAACCAAGACAGTTTAAAAAAACATTGTAAACGCAAAAATAATGTTTAACCCAACACAATGTCAGAACAAGTTAAAAGAGGCCGAAATTTGGTTTTGACCTTTAAGGAACCCTGATTACAGACAGAGCCTATGGTGTACTACCAAACATGCATATTCATTAAGCATCTCTGTTCTATTAGGAATCTATTTCTTGGATGATTTCATTCACTGCATATAAACCTACCCTCTGCTTGACCCATGGCTGCATCCCCTTTGGGGTTCATGCTTTTCTTCCTTGTGGGCTTCTTCCTGTTGGTCATTGGGGAGGCTGGGACCTGTTCTTTCCCTGAAGCGATGCTGGTCATTCCATCAGTGTCTGAGCAAATTACACAAATATTAACACATTTCTAGAGTGTTCAAATCATGCAGAGCAGTAAACATTTCCTGATTTTAGAAGTGGTTTGTGGGTGAAAAGGAGTGGCTGCGACTATATCACTTTCTTTAAGAATAACCAAGGACCCAATAAGACAACCCTGTGACTTTAAGCAGATGTATTTTTATTTAGTTTTACCATAAAAACCTTGCTTTGAGATTCCTCTTCATTTATTCTGACAAGCTGTTTAGAAGGTAACTCATGCTGTGTGGACGCGAAAGATAAAGGCTGATGTTAGACATGGAGTTAACATCTGAGCTGAGACCCATACCTGAAGGGAAGTGTCTATTGGACAGTGTTGAAGGGCACCGTCGAAGTCCACCTTCTCCAGCAGGGGAGGTGGCAGCTCCTGTTCCTTCATCTACAGTCAGCAGGCTGGCAGAGCTTGACAACGTAGCTTTGAAAACAAAATGGCCGCTGTTGGTTGGTGTTGCAGGGCAAGACATGATTTCATAATTTTGTTATGAGACTACCCGACTTATTTGTTGAAATATAAGTGGTGAATGGTGACATCTAATCAAAAGCCATGCTGTGCCTTTACAACCAATCCTGACAATAGAACTCACATCTACATTACTTTGAGTCATTGGACTGGCTTAGAAATCTACCACCTACATTTAAGTAGCTTTCCTACACGGTTGACCAAATGAGGCATTGTTATTATGGGATGGTCTCAGGTATTTACAGTAGGCCTATCACAATCTTCCCCTCACCAAAGAAATCACCTCTGCATGATCATCAGTTCTTTATTGTCCTACATAAGAAAGGAGGGAGCAGTTCATAAAGTCATGAAGCTCACTCGTGCTTACTTGGTGTGGTCCCTTCAGAGGCTGGTCCATCCTTAAGTGCTCCATTCAGGCCACATATTGAGCCACCAGGAGTCACAGCACGAGGGGGGCGCTTACCAGGGACTTTGACCGTCACATGCAACAAATTGACCTCTTTACCATGCCCATTCTGCATGTAGTCCTGAAAGCAGAGAAATAGACATTAAAACAAATGGCCTTTGTTGACCTAGGTAGCACCTGCTTACAGTCAGCCGTGTCCTTAGTTATGTAAAGCAAACCACTGACTCATGCTCATAAGATAAACACATATGCTATAAATCAATTAAAATATAACACAAATTTGAAAGTTGTGAACTTACATTTTGGCTTGAATAGTAAGACAGAATGCCATTGCTAGACAGCGAAACAAACTTTTTCTTCCAGTCCTTGTTCAGTGAACTTCCACCCCGTTTCCACAGTATGCTCTAGCAGACGGCAAGAATAAATGTCAGACAATGGATTGACTATGATATTTTAAATCCTTGTTATTGCCATTGCGAAATAATAATAATAATAATAATAATAATAATAATAATAATAATATTTTATTTATAGGGCGCCTTTCAAGAAACCCAAGGTCGCCTTACAACAGTTAATAATACATTGAATAATACAGTAACAGGTTACAGGTTATAGGCCTGCCTAAACAGGTGTGTTTTGATGTGTGTTTTAAAAAGAGCAATTGATTATTTTTGAAATAATATGTATTCAACCAGCACAGAAAGGGTAACACACGCTAACCTGTCTGATGGTAACTGAGCGTATGCCGACTACTTCACCCCTGTTGTCAGGTGTTTTCTTTTCTGAGTCACTGCCTCGACGATTCTGAAATAAGATACACAGATGTGAAATTAGCCACAGAAGAAGCGAAGATAAAGATGGAGAGAATTAAAGGGTGGCTGAATAAAAGATTAAATGAGAGAAGTCATATGAGAATGGGTACTTTAGGTGGCAGAGATGAGGGTTGTGAAAGCTTAAATGCCTGCAAATATCCTATTGTTGGCAGTTACACATTACCTTTTAAAATGACAAATGACCATAGTTAATTATTTAAAAAGAAACATTCACATCTCCACAACTCATGAGCTGTGATATTACTAACCTAATATGTATCCTCACTAGCCTTGGATGGCTTGCATGATGTGTGTTAATGCCCATCACAGACTAAACTTACCAAAAGATATTTTTAATATACCAGACATTATTGAATAAATCACAGATGGTCTAGCAAAAACTGATCAGGAGAGCTAGCATCTTCACATGTACTCTCACTACTATAGGTTTGCTTACCCACCGCCGCTCGTACAGCCCTCTTTGTGCATTTTACCACAGCTATGTAAGAGAGGGTTGCTCGGATGTAAAGGATATAACTGATAGAGGAACTAACCCCGAAAAGGGATGTCCGTCGACGGGGGATATTTCTCTGAGAGCCTCCCTCTCCCCGTAGCTCTCTATGACCGACCACAGGAGTGGAGGGCAGTGAGGAGGAGATGTCACTACTCTGACTTCCATTACTGGCCTGAGAGTGGGGGAGGGTGCACACGGATGATGGAGATGATACATGTAAAAAGACAAGAAAGGCGGAAGTCAGTGAAGATGTATAGACAGTGGTAATGATGGACAGTGATGGCAGTTACTGCAGAGGCAACAGTCATTTGGTAAGGATTGAATGAATGTTATCCAAACATCTACTGTGATGTGTTGAGTGATATGGCTTTAAATTGATCCCGTAGTTGTTGAAAAACTAAAATGTATCTCAAACAACTCTCAATGAACTATGAGAACATAAAGAATGTAAAAAAAACATTTATGTATGTCTTTGCAGTTCATTTCAGGCATTTGTAGCATTGTTTATGTTTTACAGCCCTTTAGAAGTACATATTATGAGTTTGAAAGCATTTTTTGTCAAGGTGACTATTGATTCAGCATTCCATGCCACTATTGGCACGGATTTAAATAAAATGTATTATTATTATTTAATATTATCTGTGTCAATATTCCGGGCCCTCTGGTGCTTCATGCCAATTTGGTACAGTGGTTAGTTGCTGCCTTCCAAGTATTTCACCTAGGTTCAATTCCCAGTCAAAGCAGGGTGCAGTATAAGTTGCTTTGGACGAAAGTGTCTGCAAAATACTTTACATATACCTTTGATCAATATATCATATCACAAAGTCATATAACATATTGCCTACAAAAAACATATAAAGTGACTAGTCTAATGATTAGTAAACGTATGGCCTACAATGACGAAGTCACGCTATGGATACACGCTGGCAAAGGCCATTGGCCATTCCTCAGAGGGAGCACTAGCGACTGGAGGTACCTGCGCCTCACAGGGCCCTTACTGCCCTCCTCACGTTGGCTCAGCACCGCACTGGATTCACCATGGTGGGGGAAGCAACCGTTCTTTTGCCCCTCTCCACTGACAAACACCATGTTCCCTAATGCTACAGAATGGGATTTAACAAATAAAAGAAATACAAAAAGAAATCCATGGAGAATTCATCCATGGCAGCAGTAGGTATACTACTGGTATGGAAAAGACATTCCGCACCAATAATATTCAAACTATTGGTATGGAATCTAATTCCATAGCATTATTTAGCAGACGCTTTGGTACGTAATTTAATTGCGTAGGAATAGTGCACTAACTATAGTACCTGTTCTGTAGCCATAGTAGGGGCCTTATTTTATTAACAAAAACTACTATCTCCATTTACATTCTGATATCTGACATGATTTTTTCTGGTGGATATTTAATGCTGGGCTTGTTACCTGTCCATGGTAAGGTCCTGACAATGGTGTTGAGTCTGCAGAATGACAGGGGGAGTTTGGAAGGGATTTGCTGGCAGCCAGGAGGGCTGCCTGCTTCTTTCCTGCGACAACTTTCTGAGCAGCTAAGGAAAAATGAAAGAATGTCAAAACATATTTCTTTACCACCTGCAA
This sequence comes from Sprattus sprattus, assembly GCF_963457725.1. Classification (NCBI taxonomy): domain Eukaryota; kingdom Metazoa; phylum Chordata; class Actinopteri; order Clupeiformes; family Clupeidae; genus Sprattus; species Sprattus sprattus. Next base: position 7,207,321 of record NC_137914.1, read on the forward strand.
GGATCTGGATGAATGTAGTTGGGCACTTTCCGTGGCACTGTGCATGCCAAAATAGAGCTGGCGTAGCTCATCATGTGAAAAGTTACTCACATTGAAAAATTATTTATTGTGTTAGATGAAAATCCTTAAAAAGACATTGTTCATGCCAAACTGTCTCACTAAGTCCTTACACATCTAGCTGTCAGATGTTTTTTGTTGTTTTAAATCAGTACTGGTGGTGGAAAAAACAGACCATCATAGTTAAGCATTTCTTTTTTATGACAGACACTGTAGCTCCTTCAGGGCAATTTCAGTCTTAAATATATACTATTGAAGAGACGAATTGACCCAAGTTACATAAGAGGGCATAATTAATTGTCCAGATGTGCTGTGGCAGACTCACCCTCTGTGAATACTCTGTCCACATTGAGGCCGTATGTTGCACAGGTCTCATAATACAATGAGCGCTTCACATCCACAGATAGCTGACGTGCACGTTTATCCTCGATCACTCGGGGATTGGTGCTACTTATCTTGTCTGTTGGGAAGAACGAGAAGTTGCGTTTGTTCCAGAAACATATGGATGTTGTGGACTACTAACAACTTTTGGCTGTTATCGTTAAGAAGAAATATATATGATGTTAGTTTTTAAGGCTACTGTTGCTACAGGTGTTATGCATACTCAAGATGGTTTGGTTTTAGATGATGATTCACTATTCCTATGTCAAACCAATGACCAGTTTAGGGCTGGAATTGCAAAGATTTGTATGATGTAAATTAAGTCAGGGATGCTCGTACCTTGAGTGCCCACCACTATCAATGGGATATCAATGTTGCTTCGGTGGGTGTTGAGTTCACTGAAGTTCTTGTACACTTCTTGGAAGCTGGCTTCATTTTCCAAACTAAACACAAAGACAACAGCATCCACCCAGTTGCTGAACTGTGAGCCCAATTGGAGGGAGGAAAAAAGAAGCAGGGAGGACAGGTAGGAAAAGAGAGGGGAAATTATCAACACGAAATAGAGACACTGATGTTAAATTTTGATTAGCCATCTTTCATAATTCCTTATTTAGATTTAGAGATTGTGAGGAACAAGAAAGAGAGAGAGAGAGAGAGAGAGAGAGAGAGAGAGAGAACGAGAGAGAGAGAGAGAGAGAGAGAGAGAGAGAGAGAGAGAGAGAGAGAGAGAGAGAGAGAGAGAGGAGAGGGAGAGAGAGAGAGAGAGAGAGAGAGAGAGAAAGAGAGAGAGAGAGAGAGAGGGAGTGATGAGTAATGATGAGAGTAAGACACTCACTCTGTCTCTATCACTCACAAACACTCACACACACACCTGCGCATCAGGTAGCCCCGGCTCCTCCCTGACTAGTAAAAGATGACTCTGGCCATCCACCAACACCTCCTTTTTATACCTTCCTCCTGAAAGATGAGATATAGTATTTCAAACAGAAAACATTATTTCTAACCTTGTCAATGTCTTGACTATATTTTCAAATTCATTTTGCAACTCATTTGATAAATACAAGTGTGAGTTTTCATGGAAAACATGACATTTTCTGGGTGACCCCAAACTTTTGAACGGTAGTGTATACAACAATGAAAAGACGCAATGTTTTGCAAATAACAACAATCCCAGACAAGAGGAACAGGGAGGTGTGGAGATGCTTACCGTCAGAGCATTCCGTAGGAACGTAGCTGCCAGTGATATACCTGTTCACCAGTGCAGATTTGCCACTCCGTAGACTTCCCAGCACACCCTGTGGGTATAAAATAGTACAATCCCTTAAGCACTCGCCCACTACATGCTGTAATTCAATTAGTATAACAACAGATTTTAGATAGTTTAGAAAACTATGAACATATTACACCCAAAGCAATAACTCATCAATAGATATCTAAAACGTGGTCACTGTGTAAGGGCACACAAAGTTTGACTTGCCAAACGCAGCTCTGGAATGGAGCGGTTTAGAGTCCATTCTTGACTGTTGCCACAGGCCACTAAAGAAGAGAGACACAAAGAGAATGGTTAACAGAGATAGTGCTGGTCAACTTGATTCAGTGATGCTGTGCTGACATACTAAATAATTTAGTATAATAATACACTAATGACAAAAAAAACAGCCTTCTACACCTGTGACCAAATCAAATCCTTGAAGTAAATGCTTGCTTGGCAAAATCTCCTGTAAATGAAAGGGGGACGTAAACTCCTGTGAATGATGTGTCTCAATCAGCAAATACAAATTCACACTCATGGAGGGGGTGGGCAGCCCATTTTGATGTTGATAACTCCCAAATGGCTGACTATGTCAGCATTGGCCTTATAGGGGCCAGGGGGGGTTGTATACACATGTTGTCAATACAAACACCTGCATTGATGTGTTTCAGCACTGTTTAGTCATGCCATTTACTTTACAGCTCAAAAAAAACTTCACTGGGGAAATTCTGTTCACTCAATCCCCGTTTGGCTAATGTCAAAAAATAGGATTTGTAGGATTTCTTTTGTCTCATAGTCCCATTACCTTTGATAATAATCTAGTATAGTTGTAGGTTATAACTTGCAGTTTATATTATGCAAGAAATGGGATTTTTGTGTGGTGACGTTTTGCATTTCCCTGTTGATGATGGTGAATTCGAAAAACAAACTACCTAAATGTTTTGAAAACGCAAACACGTTGTTTTCAAAACACTCCGTTGTCATGTGGATGTGGTCTCACTCATTCCATCTGCCTCAATTGTTAAAGGGGGGGGGGGGGGGGCAAAATGGATTGTGTATCACACAATGGTGGTACTAAGTGCAAGACTCCTCTATTTGAGTCCTTTCAACATTCATTTCAACGTAAATCTCTGAATTAAAAGCACACGTCCGCTGTGTGCAGAGGGCATGTTACTTACTCCCACCCTCAGGATTGTGTACCGTGTGGGGTAAACATGGAGGTCGAAATGCAATGGCCTTGGGTGATGCTTGAGAAAGGTCAGTGATGAGGGTGGTTGTGATAGGGGGTGATTATTCTAAAGGTTGCCTCTATGGTGTCTGTCCTACACACAGGCATTATTCTAAAGGTTGTCTCTATGGTGTCTGTCCTACACACAGGCATTATTCTAAAGGTTGTCTCTATGGTGTCTGTCCTACACACAGGCATTATTCTAAAGGTTGTCTCTATGGTGTCTGTCCTACACACAGGCATTATTCTAAAGGTTGTCTCTATGGTGTCTGTCCTACACACAGGCATTATTCTAAAGGTTGTCTCTATGGTGTCTGTCCTACACACAGGCATTATTCTAAAGGTTGTATCTATGGTGTCTGTCCTACACACAGGCCTTATTCTAAAGGTTGTCTCTATGGTGTCTGTCCTACACACAGGCATTATTCTAAAGGTTGTCTCTATGGTGTCTGTCCTACACACAGGCATTATTCTAAAGGTTGTCTCTATGGTGTCTGTCCTACACACAGGCATTATTCTAAAGGTTGTCTCTATGGTGTCTGTCCTACACTCAGGCACGTGACCCCAGCTGGGCCCCAGCTGCAGCCAGCCACACACGCCAGCAGGCACAGCGAGGTGGCTGAACAGCCACAGCAGGTGTTCTGGCACCACTGCATAGATGGGTTATCTTCTGTCACATCTATCTCAGCCTGTAGCTCGCTCTCTCTCTCTCTCTCTCTCTTCCTCTGTCTCTCTCTCTTTCTTACTCTCTTCTCTCTCTCTCTCTCTCTCTCCCTCTGTCTCTCTCTCTCTCTTTCTAACTCTCTTCTCTGTCTTTCATTTTCCTTTTTAGTCTCTCACTTTCTCAGTTTCTCTTCCTTTGTCTATAGTGACACTAGTCGTCAGTCAGACTGTGAGTGAGTGACTGAGTGAGTGAGTGAGTGAGTGAGGGAGGAAGACACTCTACTCTCAGCCACATTGTAGGAGAGTGCCATTAAGCACCTTCAGCTAGGAAGCCAGGCTTTCATGCTGCCCAGACCAAGCACATCAAACCACAGATGTGAAACCGAGGGCATGAGAAGATGAAAGGACAGAGACAAAGCAGATGGCTAGGGCGGGGAAAAAAATAGTCTGAATCGTGCAAACCACCAGTGAAGGAAATACATTTCTACTAAATCAGTAATTTTACGTTCAAATAAAGTCTTTGTTACTCAACAGATATGAGAGGTTCTTAGCCAAACCCAGTGTAGACAGTACAAATCTGGTATTCCCACCCTGCCCTCTGAACTGAATGAAGCTTTGTGCATACAAATGTGCTGCACACCATATATTTAAGGATTGAGGAAAATCTTTCCTTTTGTGGATTTTTTTTCCTCTTCCAAACCCAGCTGCCCTTCCCAACAACATCCCCAATCCCCACCCCCAGCCCCACACTCGTAGTCACACATGCACACACTGTGACATGTTACCCATGCAACCAGCAGCTCTCATCCTTATCCTGTTGCCATAACAACCTGTCCTCCAACCCCAGCCTTTTTCTTGAGCTCAGTGAAAATCCAAATACATTGAGAGTGCACATTCCATAATGCACACACACACAAACACAGTCACAGTCACACTCTCACACTCTCTCTCTCTCTCTCACACACACACACACACACACACACACACACACACACACACACACACACACACACACACACACACACACACACACACACACACACACACACACACACACTCACATGCTGGAGGTCAGGCTCCACAAATAAGAGAGTGTGGTGTTCAGAGTGTGGTGGAATTTGTCTGAGATTGATCTCCTAAATTAGCTATCTTCACGATTGCTACATTTATGTGTTTAATCGCCTGAATATTTAGAAGGACCTTATCACTTCCCTCCTCTTAAGGAGCTCTACATTTTTCATAACATTTTAACTCTGACAAATAACTGTTTGTATTGACTTAAAGAATATGACTGATTGTAGTTTTGCACATTCGTCACAACAGGCTTCTTCTCTTTGCCTGAGCATCCTAACTTATTTTTGTGACTTAAAAAATGAATTGGTTTAAATTTTTATCCTCCCAACTGACACTGATCCTAAATCAGGTCTTGTGAAGTTTTATGGCTTTGGAAATCATGTATCTATAAGTAAACGTTAACCAGCTCTGTCAAGCATGTCAAGCATTTCCCTCTCTCTGCGAAGTAGATCCATTTTTATAAGGATGGAGGCCTGTGAAATGTAAGCGTCTGAAATGGACTTGACATGGTCAGGAAATGAGCGAAGCAGGATGCAGGATAGAAACTGTCATGGTAGGGATGATTCTGAAAAGCAGGCAGTGGGTGGAACATCAAAGACAGGATTAGGACATTGGCTGTAATTGCTGTTTCCCAGGAAGTGAGTATTATCAAATTTGTTTTCTGCAAAGTGCTAAGGGGGTTGGGGGGTGGGGGTGGGGGCACTGAGTTGGGAAAGGGTCGGAAAATTCTACACATAGAGAATTTGTCGACTTTAACGATGGCCTTCATTCATTTAGTGTTGGATCAATATAGAGTGCCCCTTCCTGGTGGGAAAAATACAGCTATCCTGACAAATAACTGAACACAAAAAGATTATCACATATTGTGCTTATTCGAAAGCTAAATTCAGCATGTTATTTTCATCCAAATACCTCCCATGTTTCAAAAAACAAAACCAAATTCCTCTATGGTAGATTACATACACACACACACACACACACACATACACACACACACACACACACACACACACACACACACACTCTCACACACACACAAACACACACACACACACACTCTCTCACACACACACACAAACACACAGCTCACTGCTGATAAATGTGTACCTTCCTCCTCACTGGACTCTCTCTGCATAGAGCTCTGCTTTGCGGGAGCAGTTGAGGGACTGCTCTTGCTGAAAATACCACTGATAAACTTCAGCATCTTACGGTCTCGGGCTGAGGCTCGATGGGACTGGGGCGCTTGGGAATGGGTTGCAGCCTGACCCTGGAAGAGCTCCTCAGATAAGCAACGCAGGTCACTGTTGTCCAGGGTGTGGCTCTTCTTTCCCTTCCTAAGGGTCTTGGAGGCCTGAGTAGTGTTGGGCGCTGGCAGAGATAACGAGCCCATCTTTAGCTTCTGTGGCCTGGGAGGATTTACTTGGGTTTCCTTCTCATTGCCGTACACCTGAGCGGATGCGCTTCTCCCACTCCGTGCCTCGTCTCTAGCGTTCTTCTCGTGTAACGCCCTGCTTCCACTCTCATCCCAGGAGGCTCGGTAAGGCCCCATGAACGACACGGTGTCCTCAGATGCACTGGTTGGAAAACTGACTCTGACCCCCTTGTCCTCGCCGTTCAGGCTTTTTGAGGAGCGGCTTTTCCTCGTCTCCCTTAGCTCTGGGCCACCAACAGCAGTGCCGTGCGACTTCTCCAGAGGCATTGGCCAATGGCTAGTGCCCTCTGAGGTGTCACTCTTGTTGAGACTGGCAGATGTCCCCATGTCTGCTAAGTGGCTGGATTGATCATCTCTGACGATGGGTGTCGCTTCACTCCTTCCAGTTTTGGCGGCAGAGGTGGCCTGCAGGGCAGTAGAGGGGACTCGCTCCCCTTCCTTGAGTTTGATGCATTTCCCAGCCCCCTGTTCTGCCTCCTCCTCTGCATCCGGCCTCAGTGGGGGCTCTCCCTCATCCACCAGGGCTCCAGGTCTCTTCTGTCCAATTTCACTTCCCAGCGTATGAGGAGTTGGTCTGGTTTGCCTGGCGCCATGCTCCTCAACCGCCTCCACCTTCACCAGGGTGACGGAGATGAGGTAGGTGGTCCGCTGTTGCAGTGTATCGCTCATGAGTTCAGAACATGGAAAACAGACAGCAGACGGAGAAATCTAGGCAGGGCATCAATATGATTGATTCGGTTCTCTCTATTAAGGAACTCATCCAATGTTCGGGAGACAGAGTGAAGAACCCTTTCCAGGAGAAAGTTTCATTCAAGCTGATTCCAGTGAACACATGCACATCCTCCCAGGTCTCAGCAGCTCTAGAAGCCTTAGCAGAATCTTATCTGTCAATGTCAGATACTTCCTTTTATCTATCCAATAAAATGTCACATTTCCCAGCAAACACAGATTGATGGCTGCAAGATCAATGTTGTCACGGTTTGTTTTCTACGTGAGATCCTTTACTCTTCAGTTTCCTTTCTCCAGAGTGAGAGCGAAAGACACTTATATGCAAATGTTCTCCTCATTCAATAGATCTCTTTGATATTTGTCTCTGTACAGTTCTGGTTGCAAAAAAGATTGAAGAAAACCACAAAAAAATGCAAGTCTCTAAATCTTTACCTCTTCAACAGGATTCCATAGCAACAGTCAAAATCTTGTGCGCGCAGTGTGAATAAATTACCAGAGGCAGCCTCTCAGATGATCGGGGGATGTAGGGGTAGTGTGGAGCCAGCTGTGGTGTTCAGATTGCAGGGTGTCACTCCAAGTCTTGCACCACGCTCTGCAATGGTGAGACAGGCAGTTGACAGACTGGCAGAGTGAGACGGAGGCAGAGATGAGATGAGTTTCTGAGCAGGAAGAGGAGCGGGGGATAAAAAGGCTAATGGTAATTCCAGTGGGACAGAAGAAAATGCAATATCCTCCCTGCGTGTCTGGCCATCCCGCCCTCCAGGCTCTGTGGGTCTTCCAGGCGCATTGTGCACTGACGATGTTTAATACAGCTGGTTCGGCTGCATGCCCCCCGATGAAAGGCAGTTTGTTTTTGCTGGGGTGAGAAAATGGATCACAAACACATACCTCTGGAGGAGTCCAACATGAGGAGAACCAGAGCAGCTGTGGTGTTCAGGAATATCCCTGGTGCCCATGCATCCCATCACATCACATGAAGCCCTGCCTTCCTCTCTTCTCGTCACACACACACACGCTCCCTCTTTCTCACTCCCTCACTATCTGTCTGGTTAATGCGCTGTCTCCCCACCCTCTTATTCTCCCTCTGTCAGAAAGCAGACTGTGCTCAGCCCTCGCTCTCTGTTGCTCACCATGCCCCCACCCCTCTGCCTCTCCCTGATGTGGAAGGGAAAGGCATTGATGCATTAGGAAGAGGCGGGGAAAGGCTCCAAAGAAAAAGGAAAAACAGCGTCAATAAAACATCTCTCTGAACAGAAAGAAAAAATCCTCTTGAGCTTCACGAATACAACAGATTCATTAGGGAAACTAGGCATTCACCCTCTACTGCACTTTGTCTTTATATATTTCAGTATTGTGCTGTTGTGTTATCAGTCAGTATTTATCTCCCATTTGGGCCATTCAGATAGCAAGAGCTTGTATGCAGCCCTATCGCACCTAGTCAGGTTTTTTAGTGTTTGCGCTGTTTTTCCCTGACTGCATTTGTGTGACTGTTCCATTGTATGCAGGGTATGTGGCTGGTACAGGCAATAATGTCTGTATTGATCTGTTTTCCTGTGCATTCATCAGCAGAATGCAACTTGATTTATATTGCAGCTAAAGCCATTGACCATTTCGTAAGCAGATGAATGCGCATTCACAATACAAAGTATGTGATTTTTGGTTAGAAATGTATTGTGTAAGATATGCATGTCAAATCATTTTATTTAGTTTGAATATAACATCTAGTGTATTTATGTATTTGAGTGTAAAAAAGCTAGAGGCTGTGGGGAGAGACGTGAAGCGGAGAAAGAGGCATAAGCTACTCTAGTTTACAGTAATGATTGTGTCCAAGATGTTGGTTTACACCTCTTTACTTTATTAATGTTATCTTTAGACTGAAATTGGCAAGTGTATTGTCTTTAGGGGCGCACAGTCAGGAACACACCTCATATGTGCTCCACACGCTTGTATTTGTGACAGGCATTCAAATAATAACTATAAGATCCTTAAATCGATGCATCTCCATTATACAAAATACTTGACAACTATTTCCCCCCCCCATATAGTAATAATTACAACCCTATCTTTGGTGAGAAAAGGGAAGTGGCTTCTGACCTTGTAAACCTAGGCAATCCTTTTTGGACATCTGTTGGGGTGTAATTGATATGCTAATAATAGCCAGAAGGGGAAGGAGGTGAGACAGTCCACAGAGGGGGCTGGTGCTCCTTACAGTGCTCAATTAAAGACTGGCTAGTGAAATAGGGTGAGTGAAGATCAATAATGTAAGCGGTACCAATTTCACGTTATGAATGTGTGCGTGTGTGTGTCTGTGTGTGTGTGTGTGTGTGTGTGTGTGTGTGTGTGTGTGTGTGTGTGTGTGTGTGTGTGTGTGTGTGTGTGTGTGTGTGTGTCTGTGTGTCTGTGTGTCTGTGTGTCTGTGTGTGTCTGTGTATGTGTGTTCAGTGTGTGCATAGCAGAGTTTTGCTCTAATGAGTGAGGAACTGCTGCAATGCAATGCACTTTACAGACAAGAAGGTTTAATTAAGAGCACTTTTCACGCTAGTGAGGGGATAGCGGAAGTAAACCAGACTGGGATGTGTCTTATCTTATTATCAACCTCAATACCTTGAGGATTCTTTTTTAAACTATATGTCTTGATCTTAAAGGTAAAATGTATGGTCTTTGTTCTCAATGCATTGTAGACCTGAAATCCTGATGAAACTACTGGGGTAATAAAGAAAGAATATTTCATTTTTATGTAACATTGCTTTTTCCATGTGACTTTGTTTCATTTCAGGGCATATTTTTGAATCTTTAGGGGGAAAATGCATTATATTAAGACAAATATGCATTATATAAAATATTTATATGTCCCATTGGAGGGTTTTGTTTTCTGGCAACAAAAGTGCTTCACCTTTAAGCAAAGGGATAAGGGGAATGACACGGAGCAAAAAGGCATCAGCAGCAGGTGGTGTCTTTGACTGGCAGGAAGTGGCTTTTGGGGCCAGCTACTTAGCGTCAGACACAGGAAGTAGGCTATAGCACGGCAGGAACTCGATTCTGCTATCATTACGACACATGATTGCTCACTGCAAAGCTTTTCTAGAGAATTGGGCCATGCTCACTGCATGCACAGAAATGAAGTCCCGACCATTACGTGTTCTAAAGTTTAATAGCAAATGGCCTTTCCTGTAGCATATGATCTTTGCTGATGAACTCCTGACTTGAGTTCATAAGGCACCATCTGGGAGTTGAACTCCTCAAAGGCAAGAGAGACAGGAAATGTTGTGGTAGACTTGTGTGTTCTCTGGCTGCACTCAGACACTAACAGATTAGTTAAGGACAACGGCGCTATGTGATCTAGCTGTCCACAGAATGACCTAGATTTTAAATGCTATGATGTCCACTTATTGACCACAAGTACGTGACTGAAGCCTACCGACAAATTTGATCATTCTTGACAACTAAAACTTTTTTTTTTCACTTTAAGAGAGTTCTGATAATCACTTGATTTTTTTTTCATTGTTTTTAAGTATTTGCCTTGCATATATTTGCAGCCAGTTAACAGAACATAAAGAACTGCCAAATCAATGCAATTGGTATCGTTACATTTTGCACATAGCCACCCATATTCATCCACTTTTATAAACAGTCACAGACTGCTGGTGTCCACCATTTTACCTTATTGTGTAGGTAAGAAGTAAAGTCACTACACTGTATCAGGGAGCCCCTACAGCGCTAAGGCGCCACTACAGAGTGCTCACCTTGGATGCTGTGGAGGTAGAGCTTGAGGCCGGTGCGGAGCTGCTGATCAGTCACCCTCTCCAGCTGCTTGAGGATTTTGTTAATGTTGTTCTTGACACCATCATGTCGCCTCACCTCTGCTCTGATGGCACTCGAGTGTGCCCCTTTAACGCTGCTATTCATGCTGAGTGAACCCCTTTAACTCTGCTATTCATGTTGAGCATCTGCCGTGACTGGACCCAATCCACTGCCCATCTCACCCCTCTGCCTCACTCTCCATGTCATGGATTCAGAAATTTAAAAAAAAGCCCAACTCCGTCAGGTACAGGACAACATGAACGGAAGAGACTCACTCAGTTTGTGTCAATTTCCTTTGCGTGCTTTTGAACGCACTTCCTGATTTCACCTAAGCTGACTGAGTGCTCAAGTGCATGTGCAAACAGGATCTTGCGGTGAGGTTTAGTGTAACGGCTTGCTGAGGCCCAGCTGAATTAGTAGAAGCTACGGCTTTCGTTTCGTGGTGTGTTGAAGTCTAACCTTTATTTATTCTGCCATTACATTAAATCAAAAGACCCAAAGAACATTTTGGTAAGTTTTGAGAGCATATTTATCATTTATTGAAAACTGATTCATTCATTCAAGGGTTTGTAGCAGGAAGTAGTGCATAATTAAGGATATATTTTATAAAGGTAACTAATTAAAAATGTAAAATCCCATATTTCTGTGCCTCACATAAGCCTGCTTACATGACATTTTACATGTCTCCTACAAGTATGATTCTGTGGATTTGATGATCTAATAGATCTAATGCTATAATGTTTATAGGTCTAGCATGCTCAGGTTGGCAAACCTAAATTGATGGTAACATGGTTCACTGAACGTTTCTTTCATGACTTCTAATATTTTGAGCTATCTGGGCAAAACATACATTTCCATCTGCATACAATCCAGACTCCTTTTAAAGGACACCTCAAATTCTATATACATTTTGCTTTTGTTTTTTTCGAAAAATAAAAACAATTCAAATTATAATGTTGGTTTAATGTATGCAGGCCTTTCCAGGAACTGGTGTACCTCAAGGATCGGTACTTGGACCCCTCCTTTTTTCTATTTACACGACTTACTTAGGTGAGATTATTCAGTCCCATGGGTTCTCCTATCACTGTTATGTGGATGACACTCAACTTTACTGGTCTTTCCCCTAGGATGACTCCACAATATCGGCTCAAATTTCTGCATACCTCAGTGATATTTCAGCTTAGATGGAGGGCCATCCCCTTTAGCTCAATCTTTTGAAAACTGAGCTCCTCATATTTCCAGCCAACTAAATATTAACATCCAGCTCGATTCATCTTCACTGGACCCCAACTAAATGCTCCTCTGCTGGTCACTGCTTAAAAATTCACCTATTTTAATTATCATCTCACTAATTAGTTAGTTTGCATGAGTCCAACTCTCTTGGTTTCGGTATTTGTTATTATTATTATTATAATGATAATAATCTTCATGATATTACTAATAATCATAATAATTGGTATCTAGTATTACTTCCTTAAAAAAATATATATTTATGTTGTCTAATTTCGTTTTCTTATAATGTGTTGTAAATCACTTTAGACAAAAGCACCGGCTAAATACTATAACCATAACTATAACCAAAACAAGATGTTTAAAATCATTGAATGTTGGCTAGACAAGGTGGGTAGCATCAGGTAGGTGTAGGCTTTGCTACATTTTTGAACATCATAATAACATTATACATGATTTCTGACTAGATTATGAAAATGTGTGCTTACTTTTTTACATTTCATAATGGACAAGGACAACAGCTTTGGACTGTACACGCGATGAACACAAAGGTCGTTAGTCACCAGTATGTGACGCAATAGCCCGACCCTCTTTACACCCGTGCCTCATGAGCTTGCAAGTGACGTTAGATACTAGACAATTTCATTCTACCACTTCCCTGGAAAGGGGGCTTATACTACAACGTAGGTGGGATTTGCATAGGACCGCAGTCAATGATGGTCTGTGGAGGATTTACTTGCTCAAAAAATGCCTTGTGCTCGCTTAATGTTGTGTACATGGTAAGTTTACTGTTTACCAGAGACGGTCTAGACGCCTGTAAGGACTGATGTTACCCAGCTATCCAGCTGTTAACCTAAGCTAGCCTAATTTAGTAGCCAACAATCTAGCTAACGTGAACCAGTCATGCGAATCTCTCTTGCAGCGTTTTCAACGGAAACTGAAATGGCTTTTCGGCATGGCTAATACGTGTTTTGGCGAATTCCATTATTTCGTATGAATAATATGAATAGTTTTAGCTGAACAGTTATGTAAGCAAGCTACCTCAGTTGGCTAGCTATGAAGCTAGCTAGCTTAGCTGGCTGGCTAAATCGGAAGCCAACGTTAGCGCTAAATAGTGAACCGCTATTGACTAACAGTAAAGTTAGCCAGCTAGCTGTTTGAATGGGTGTCTTGCTGGTAATTTAAAACAGACTAAAAACCCATAAACCTAGCTTGCTAGATAACTATCTTAAATTACTAATCCAGTTAGCCGGCATGGTCATTATAGTGTGTTGACATTAGTTTGGCCCTAAATGCACCTTAATCTAGCTAAAGTGATATGAATGGGTAGAAAACGGTAGCAGTAATATTTGATGAATAGGTGTTTATCTTGTTCAACCATGCACTATACTTATGATAAAATGCTCACGTTATCTAAAGTTGACCGGTACCATTGACTGGGGCTTGAACGCGTTAACTGAAAAAACACCCCTCATACCATCCTGTTAGTTAAAGTGGAGACATACAGCGAGCATTGTTTCACGTTAATTGAATAAGGCGGAGTGGTCACTTATGGAGTGGTCACAGCGAGCCTCAGTCTAGCTAGGCCTAGAAAAATGCGACCTGAATACTTCAGCAGACATTCGTGTTTAGGAGGGTGGTGCTCAGAAACTTTAACATTCTCAGTTAGTGCCAGTTGGCTGATTGGGTAACACCAAAGAACAGTGAAAAGGGTACAGTTTGATTCCTAACCATCATACAGTTACGGGCTCTGACCTGGTTAAATAAGAGGAACTGTGTCAGTACTGGCGCTGTTTGTACTTGAACTCTTTGTACTTGAACACTGTTGCATTCAGTTTTGCATTTTGATTATGTAGCGATGGCTCTAGCTGCTCTGTGGGTTATTATTTCAGTGAATTGATCAAATTGTAACGTGTTGATGATGTAATTTTAATGATGTAAAAATAAATACCTTTATACATGGCCTGAAACTCCCCTATGGTACAAAAACACGGATCGTTAGCCATACTCTCATTATTGCTTATGATCAGTATGTAATGACAGTTAAGGTTGTGCATCCAGACAGGCAAAAATGCCTGGTGGCTTGTTTCTGTGATATCAGATAATGATGTGTGTTTCTCTCTACACCTCAGCTGGTGGGCCTGCTGCTGGTGGGTGTGGCAGCATGGGGAAAGGGCTTTGGCATAGTTTCCAGCATCCACATCATCGGAGGCGTTATAGCTGTTGGCGTCTTCCTTCTGCTCATCGCCATTGTGGGCCTTATCGGTGCCATCCACCACCACCAAGTCATGCTATTCTTCGTATCCTTTTCACATTGAGTCAGTTAGTCCTTAATAAATAAGATATGACAGGACAGGGATAAAAGTATTTAGGATGTATACATATATTTTTTTTTATGGATCATATCTCTATATGTGAGTGAAGCTTTTGCCATAATGCTGCTGTGATTGATGTTCTCTGTTCTAAACTAGGCCTAATGGCTATTGATACAAACATACTAACTTTCTTTGCCTCAAGGTTTTGTCCAAAATGCACTGGGTCATCTGTGAAAGTGGTTTCTTTCTCCCTTAACGGACTCTTTTGCAGTACATGGTCATTCTGTTCGTTGTCTTCCTGGTTCAGTTTGGAGTGTCGTGCTCCTGCCTGGCTATGAATCAAGGGCAGCAGGTTGGTAGCTGTCATATATATCACGATTACTTTATCACAGTAACTTTATCATTACCTGTTATAATAATAATAATAATAATTCATAATTGTCATAATTGTCAGATTTTAATGGCACAATGGCTGTTCTGCTAGATGCTAGATTTGCTTTAAGCAAGCTTGGCAAAGTCTTGTGTGCTTACCTTGTAGTGGTTATTGGCATGCTGTGTGTGTCATTAACACATGAGCAGCATTAATCAAGAGCATCGTTAAGTACCCCTTTAACATTTAACTTCTCACAACTGTTGTTCATTAGTTGCATTGACCTACAAGTACCAACGCTTTTATTAGAACAATTTATAAGGGATCAGTTACAGACTTACTGCATGGAATAGTTTTGAGCATCTTCTGGGGGCAGTCTTACAGCAGAAGGCTTAACGCTCACCCTTAATGAAGAATTCTTCACCATAGATTCCCTTGCCATCACAAGGTCACCTAGAGCTAGTCATAGCCTACTTCAAAATAACCTTGACAGACAGACATGTCATAACTGTTTATAGATAAGCTTTGAAATAGTTTAGCTGGTTTAAGGTATCAGGCTAGGTCTTACACCAGACCTTATAACATGCAATCTTGTCATACTACTCAACATATGTTATACTTTCATATATTGAAAGACTGCATGTTTGCACTTGATACAATTACATTACTTTGAATCCTGTGTACACAGAGTTTACAACAGCATTGGAATCTAGTAATGTAACAGTTGGTTAGTAAGACCACTGGCTGGGGTACTACAGAGGACTTGTAACACGGCTCTGTTTATTGACCTTCGTTTGTCTGTGCTCCTGTGAGAAAATCCTGAGTCTGTGTGAACCGTTGCAGGGCAAGCTGCTGAACTCCACGTGGGGCATTATGAGCGATCCAACCAGACTGGATCTAGAGACCAAGCTGAACTGCTGCGGGCTGCTCAACACCACTCAAAATCAGATACAGTTCAACAATGACTGGGAGAGGTGTACCGTGGTAAGGATTAAAGGCCACTGATTTGGCATGGTGTTAAAACGGAAGCCTTTTTTACATAATGTTTACAAAAAAAGAATTCTCTGGTTTGTTTTATGGCCAGATAATTGTGTTAATTAAATGCTTTAGAAGTGGGTCGCTCTGCACTCTGTAACACAAGCCTCTCCTCTGAAGCCTTGTAAAAGCAGTGCAGCGGGATGTCAGACTTGTGGCGACATGATGCTCCAGCATGCCTCCGAGTCGCTCAGGATCCTGGGTGGTGTCGGCCTATTCTTCAGCTTCACTGAGGTAATCATGACTGCACGACACCTCTCCTTTACTGTCTTTTCCACGCATTTGCACAGTAATATGTAACACGATACAGATATTTATAACCATTTCTCTGTGCAAACTTAATGTAGTGATGACAGACTGAATATCTGCTTTGACTGAAAGCTCTGTCTTATTTTAAATCACTTTACCTCCCTCTGTATTGATATGATTGTAAATTAAAACCTCTTATCTGCTTTATTGGGAAAATGCGGTGAAAAAAATGAAACAACTAACGTTTGATTTCTGTTGTTCTCCTAGATTTTGGGTGTTTGGCTGGCCATTCGCTATAGGAACCAGAAAGACCCTGCAGCGAACCCCAGTGCTTTCTTATAGTCTTGCGCACACGCACTCACCATGCAATAGTGTAGGAAAGCAATTACTCGTCAATGCGCTGGATAGACACAGTCCCTGATCACACTCAGGCTGCATTGGAAATGAAAGCAAAACACTCACACTGGACTCCATGCACCTTCCTGTAATCTTGTCCCCGAAATACTTAGGTGCCAAGCTGTACCAGACACACACACACACACCTATAACAGCCACTAACGTAGAAATGTTTCTCTGTTTTACTGTTATTGTTTTAATTCTGTGCTAAAGGCATAAATATGCACTCTCGCAGAACCATCTAAGGTCTCATGTATGACAGGATGGCAGGAGGCTTGATTCTCATGTGAGTGCCATCCTCCTAAAATGCAGCCTCCTTGACTTGAGTGAATGCCACTGGATCGTGTATGCAAACGGACAAATCTGCCATGCCAAGAGTATTTAGTATGTGCATGTTTTCAGACCAGTGTAGAGCTTTTTTTTCTCCTCACATCAGGTGTGCTCCTCTGTATCACCTACCCTAGACAGTTCCATTTGCATTCTCCTGAGGTAGTTGCAAGTTCTAAGTTTTATCACACATGTTGTATCAGTGAATCACCTTTGACCTAGAATGGGTAGAACTAGTAGATTGGCTGAAGACGTGCCCATGTTTTGATGGAAATAATTACAGTGCTAGTAAATTGTAGCAACTCTTTAGTAGTAAGTGTTGGGAGTTGTTATGATGGACTGTTTCAAGTGATGGAAGTTGTGCGATAGACTTGAAATGTGTATTGTGTTGGTCTTGTTTGTTGCCCCAAATGTTGGGATGTTAGATTTATAATTTCCATTTTTATTTTAGTACACATATTTAAAATCTTCTGTGACTGAGCCATGTCTTTTTTTTGTTTAGTTTTTTTCAGGTGGGATTTTTTTTTTTAAACCTCCCAACAAGACTGCAGCTGTAATATGGTGTTTGTTGTTATTTCAGTGGAAGAGGGTAGAGTGTGTGTGTGTGTGTGTGTGTGTGTGTGTGTGTGTGTGTGTGTGTGTGTGTGTGTGTGTGTGTGTGTGTGTGTGTGTGTGTGTGTGTGTGTGTGTGTGTGTGTGTGTGTGTGTGTGTGTGTGTGTGTGTGTGTGTGTGTGTGTGTGTGTGTGTGTGTGTGTGTGTATGTTTTAAGTGAGGCACAAAAGGTTCCTTGGATGGCTCCTTGGTTTGAAGTCATGAATTTAAGAGAAACTTGGCAGTCATTGAGTAAGGACTGTGTGTGTGTGTGTGTGTGTGTGTGTGTGTGTGTGTGTGTGTGTGTGTGTGTGTGTGTGTGTGTGTGTGTGTGTGTTGGCAGTAATGGAGTAAAGACTCCTTGTGTGTGTGTGTGTGTGTGTGTGTGTGTTTTGGCAGTCATTGAGTAAGGACTCCTCGTTTGTGTGTGTGTGTGTTGGCAGTGATTGAGTAAGGACTCCTCGTGAGCTGATTTTAGCCACAGATAAACACTGCAGTGTCATTGACATCGGTTAGCACTAAACTACAGTATAGGTTCTCAGTTGAGTTGTCCTGTGTCTGTGGGGAAGGTTCAGTTGATTCATCACATTACAGGATAAGGCTGACATTGATTGACATTAACAAAAATGAAGTGAAGTTGGTCATGGAGCAGTTTGCACAGGGTTATCTGAAGGGTGAGATTGATGACCCCTTCACTAAGTGAAATGTGTTTGATTTTGCATGACTGGATCCAGACAGGATTATCTCAGTAAAGATACTCACAGTGCTTTAAATCTACAGTCAACTCCAATGTACTGATGGGCTTAATCTAGTTTCCTTAATTATGTTGATATTTGTTTGTCTGTATCTTTATGTTGCCAATAATTTTCCCTTTTGTCACACTGTGCTCTTCCCTTATGCCTTTTTTTGTAACAAAGTGTTAAAACGTGTGTGCAATTTTGTTTGTAAAATGCCAATTATAAAGGTGAAAATATTTGTTTGGGTCTGGTTTAAGCAGTTTTAATCCATTAAGAATTATTTTCAAATGCGTGTATTGCGATAAAGTCATGGAAAACACCGGTACTCTGTTCTACATCTAAATGACATGTAAACTTGATGATGATGATTTGGCATATTTATGTTTATTCCTATTTATCGTGTGTACCATATTTTCCCATGATGTACTAACCATGAACTTGATGTGCACTGCTTCTCTCTGACCTATTTTTGAAACGTTTTCCAATTAAAACTAGTGAGATTAAAGCAAAGTCTTGGGTGGTTTTATTACCTGTGTATGATAAGGGATTCATGGTGTTTTGTAACGATTACAGGTTCTGCTCTGAAGCAGGGAGATAAAGAAAACTGACTAATCGCTGCTGAACTGTCTAGTAATTCTTCTGGTATCCACACTAGGTCAGGACTGGTAGAGATGGCAAGGTTTGACAAAGAAATTCAGTAGGAAATAACTATATCTGAAAGATTATGCTTCCATAAAACCACCTCATATACCCTCACATGTTCTCCTATGCTATGTATACATATACACAGGCTAAAGTACAGTAAGCCTACAGACACATTTGGGCAATTTAATGTATTTGTATGTATGTAGGCTTGCCGTTGCGCCTGATGATGGGCAACATTTTATATGATGCCTTATACAGAAATGTTTAAGGTTTATTTAAACCCGATAATTGTTCAGTATCCAGGGAATCTAACCATAAGGCTAGATACTGAGATACACGGTGGCTCAAAATGGTATTTGGAGGTTTTCCGGTCATGGATATATTTGGAAGTGGCAATTCTATTTGGACTGCTGACAGAATAGGCCTGACAAATTGGGTCCATTTGTCGTATGTATAGACTTGTGGCAACCAAGTGAGCCCCCATACAGCTTGTCCACCTGTCCACTTAGTGCAGAACAGATTTAGGTACAAGCGGTAGTGGTTACGTAGGCTACTTTAATTTGAAGTTGGCAGGCTGGGTGCGCACTGATGGTGACGGGTGATTCGTATGACCTCAACAGTAAAAACTGGCTTTTGACCACAGCAATTTTCTTAAGTACTTATCCGACCACATATACATTTACTTGGCCTCACTAATGTGTATCAGCATCTCTGCCAAGTTATATCTCATGTCCATATTACTTAAGCTGCTTGGTCCAAAGAGGGCTTGGTTGATTCATATTATCATCCATTAGCAGCACAAGGGTAAACTTCAGGTCGTTAATAGTATAATCAAACAAAGCAAAAATGCTTGTCACATCACATGAAGACAATATGCTATTGCTATCCCTCTGTGCAGCTTCACTCACAGGACTCCTTATCAATCACAGAGCTCCTATAATCTTAACATGCTCCAGTATTGGTCCTCATGACAATATGAAGCTGAGGGGTGATTTCCTGATCACCTGCTGCTGTTATTCCACAATAGAAATGTGGAACTGTCGCCTTCACTGCTTGGTAATTTAGAACGTTTGTGGGCGCCTTTTCTTGGAAGAGGTGAAGCTGCTGCGACTTTGGAACAATTCAATAATTGATGAATTCAACCGACCCACTTTGCTCTGCTGAGCGCATTGGGGCTATGCCGTAATAATAAATTAGCTCCAGCCAAAATGTGTAGGCCTACTGAAGGGGGTTTCCGTTTGCATTTTCTTGTAACGCAAATACATTTATAGGAGCAGGCCCAGATGATCTTCATGGGGTTGTTTTTGAGGGCATGTCTTTAAAATCAAGTGCGCTCTCTCTCTCTGTCTATTTCTCTCTCTCTGTCTCTTTCTCTCTCTCTGCCTGAGTGTGTGTGTGTCTCTGTGTGTGTGTCTCTGTGTCTGTGAGAGACAGAGAGAGAGAATAAGAGAGAAACTGTCTGTGTCTTCTTTAGTGAGTGAGTGCCGCACGTGTGGTTGGCCCACGTATGCGTGCATTAGAGAAGTTTGAGTCTTTTAGGGCGGGTGATGGGGAGAGAGGCTCCTCTGAGGGCTGTCCTTGTCAAGTTTATGGGAAAAATTAGGCTTTAACTGGGAAAGTAAAGCTACATAGTAGGCCTGTGTTTTATAAGGCCACTATTGAAAACACGTATCTAATTGGGCTGATTATATTTCCCCATAATTTAGGCTGCTACACAGGCCTAGTACTAGGCCTACAGCTAAATATATAACTAGCTTGTTAAATTGGCTCTAAATTATATACATCTCTTTCTCTGTCTGAGTCTCTCATACAGCCTACATAGACTCAAACCTAACACACCCAGACGGTTTAAGGTTTCGCGGGTGTAATGTGCACGTGGCAACCTACGTCACTGTGAGATCAGCACCATGGACAGCGGCGCTTGTCAATAAACACCAAAACGGCAAATTTCTCAGACGATATCTCACACCGGACAAGACAATTGAGATGTTCCTGATCAAATAGCGATTTGCATGTGTGGCACCGAAGATTTACAATGCCAGAAGCGTTGACTGCTCAATTCAATTGGAAAGTCGTCCATTTCAAAGAGCATACGATAAAAAAATAAGTAGGCAATATCATGTATTCATCAGTGGCGTTACCACTTTAACTGACTTGGGATGTGTAGTCGTCATGATTCTCTAACAGGAACATTTGCAGCGATATTTCCTCTACAGCCTGTCCTTTCCGTTTTGTTTTTCTCTTCTCTTGCCGTCAGTCGTATGAATGTTGGCCGGGCTCACAAGGAACTCGTGATGGACATCAAATGGAGACAAAATGTTTTGCTGTTGTCCGATTTCCTGCTAACCCGTCATTTATAAAATGCAAGCTCAATGGATTCTGAGTTGGGTCTCTGGGTTGTGGATGGGGGTGGTCGCAGATTGTACACCAGCAGATCAAGAGAAAAAGGAGACCAAAATAAGAGAATCGTCATGATGGGATGGTAGCTGGGATGCTACTAGAGAAAAAAAACAAAAAGGACCATATTACGTTCAAAGGAAAGTTTATCCCTAATTATCCACACAATATTGGATTATGATAACGGAAATTGTTCTGAGAAATGACTTTGTGGACGTGATGTTGATGCTTTTCGTTCTGGCTTGTAAATGTCCTTTTATATATTATGCCTCCTCGTTGTTCAGTACCTCGTTCGCCCGTCTTCACATATTCTTCTGCTTTGGATAGCACGATAATGACATATTGAGATTACTCTGACGACCATGCTTTGAGGGCTATTTCGATATTGAACATGGACATCGGATGCAGATGTATCCAACTACGATATTTATATTACTATTTGCGATTTGTTGGTGATTGGTTTGGCCATGGTACTTGGATATTGACTGCTTAGAGTGCTGGTCCACCGAGGGGGGAATCGTTCATCCGCATTGACTTAGATACACACATACCATCACAGAAAACAGGACTATCTGGTCTTTTGAATCTCCCCAAATAAATAATCTGGCAACATTTCGGGTTTCCCCTGTGGTTTACCTGGTTGCACAACCTACCACGTATTCAAGTATTATTAACAATAATAATAATAATAGACGCAAATTCCGCCGAGTCCCTTTATTTTCACCACAAAGTACCGTTTAATCAAAGATGTACAAGTACCGGATCCGCATGTTTTTCAACGAACTGAAGGTACTGGCTTTTATGCGATCCGGTTCTAGACACTCTGATACCGACGAAGACCTAGATAGACGATCGACCATGCGGGGACTCGGGATGGGCGGCTGCGGATGGCCACCCTTTGTCGACTGCTCTTCTCGCAATGACGAAGAGGAGTATTACGGAAGTGCTCCGAGGCCTAGGAGCCTGGCGTTTGAGGAAAAGGACCCCAAGCTGCAGGCGGGCCTGGATGCAGTGTCCCTCACAAGCAGAGGGAGCGGTATGCACACGCCCCAGTGCCGAATCTGTTTTCAAGGACTTGAGCAGGTACTGTCCCAGTTTCGCTTCACACACGCCACACCTCATTGGTCCAACTGTGCTTCAGCATCGCTTCCCCGCTTAGAATTTCATTGTTTGTACCTTCTTCAGATTGACTCATACCTATTGTGTGCCACGTCGCTCATGCTGTGCTTCAGGAAATTTTGGTCGTTAAAAACATTCTGCACTGTTGTGTTGGCATTTAGGGGGTGACAGCCGTATTTGTCTTACTATTATTCCAATCCTCTTCTCATTATTCTGACGTCTTGTCCACATAACCTCTTCTCGAACCTAATTAAAATGTGCTGTAATATGATAACCAGCGATTTGGGTTGCCTGTGATAAACATATCCAGGTTACTGATTTGCATAGTGACAGAGTTGAAGCACCTGTCAGTTAGAGTCACTTTAACGTTTTCAAAAGCATCAAAAGTAATATTATCTACTTATCTTGATTATCTTATTGCTGTCTTCTACTTTTTGTTCCTTGTTCAGGAGAACATCTTCAACATAATTTGAAATTTGCCACCGAATAATGAAAGAAACCATAAAGGGGGAAAAAAAATAATGTCAGTCATATAAATGTTAAAGATTTGATTTGTAGACTACAGAAATCGATTTCCCTAATATTTAATGGCAGATTATGGAAACAGGTGTTTGTAAAAGATTGTCAAGAAGAGACTGTCACATACCTCAGGCAGTACTTCTAAAACAAGATTACATTCCCGTGGAAGCAGCCAAACCACACTTACCCCTCTCAACACTGATGGCCTCTTCCCATTATTCAGGCCCTTAATTGATCTGAAGATGATTGCTAAACACTGTGCCTAATATGGTTAGCAGGAGGACTAAGTATGTCAGTCAGTTTCAGGCTGGAAAGGCATCACACACATCCCCTCATGCTGGCCATTGTTAGAACAATGAGTGAAGCTCTGATTCACCGCCAAGCAACAGATGCGCTGAAAACCTGTTC
This sequence comes from Sprattus sprattus, assembly GCF_963457725.1. NCBI lineage: Eukaryota > Metazoa > Chordata > Actinopteri > Clupeiformes > Clupeidae > Sprattus > Sprattus sprattus. The sequence continues at coordinate 7,230,277 of NC_137914.1, forward strand.
CTGCCGGACTAGTTCTCTATACAGCATGGACTGAGGCTCAATTAGAGGAGATGTGATTGCAGTCACAACACAGAAATGCATTTGAGCCATCACACCTCCCTCAATGACTTGCTCATAGATGACTTGATCATCTATGTCAGTGGTTCTTAACCTTATTGGAGGTACTGAACCCTGCAAGCTTCATCAGTGCATTCACCGAACCCTTCGTAATTTGAAAAATAAAATATGATTTCTTCAAACATATGACTGTAGTAAAACGGCCCGACATTGCTAGTGTGAACCGGGCCATACTGTGTGTGACTTGACCCCTGCCGAACCCCTGAAAGTGACTCAACGAACCCCTGGGGTTCGATCGAACCCAGGTTAAGAACCACTGATCTATGTGCTTATAGGAATTGTAAATCAGGGCCTCTGTACAGTCTAGTGAACCCACATGAGAGACTTATTTGGTGGTTGGCAGTATGTCACTATATCTCTCTCGCTCTCTGTAAGTGTGGTTGTTCATGAACTGAATTGAAACCTCCTGACAGGTCACACACAACAAGCAACCGAACGATGTCTTTGCAGTGTGCCCAATTACCTTTACAAGCATAATTACCCCATACTGGGGGAGGTATGAAATATTAATCACGATTAGCAGCCTGTCATATCTGTCAAGTGCCAGAGCAGTTCATCACTGATTCCATTTGACACATTTGCAGCCAGAGGGTAACGCCACCTCTTTCTGGCTCTGTTTTGTTATCCATCTCTGAATTTTTCTCACTCTCCTTCATCTATCCAATCAGTGCCACCAAGAGTTTTGGGGGTAATTCTTCCAGCACTCACTCTTCTGTCAAGGTATCTGGCGGCCAGTGTTGGAGGGCCTTTCAGTTACAGTATGTATACTGTCTGTTTTTGTGAGTATACACAGTGTGCATGTTCACGTAAGCGTGCACCGTGTCATAATCGGAGGTGCTAGTGGTGTAGGAGGTGAAGCGGTCGTCTGGCAACCAGAGGGTTCCCCGATCGGGTCCAGCTCCTTCTGGTGTTGTGTCAAGTGTCCCCAGTCAAGCTGGCTAGATGGCATTTTCGTGCTTGGAGGAGTAGAGAAGTGCTAAATAAATGTAGTTAATCAATCACAACAAAATCCTTAGGATTTAAACTTTAGGCAGTGGACTGGCTTGCTTGGATTTAAAACTACCTTTGCTGTGTTGGTTAAACTGTAACCGTTCGTAATGTGAGATAAAATGTTGATATATTCCTATTCCTTAGGTTTTCTTGTTAGCATCAATAAGCGGTGTAGTAAGAAGTAGCTGTCTGACCTGTTTTATGTGTAGGCCTCAGTATGTATTTAATCACTGCGAAAAAGGCGGAAACATAAGGGGTGCTGAGAATATGTGTGTACATAGCAGCTGAAATGTGAGGAGAGGGGTGTAATATTTGTTGTCCATTTCAGTTAATTTTATCCAACTATATTGACAAAAATCATGATAACACATTATTTGATATTGATATTGATATTGTTTAAGTGGAGAGTTTTGGCAGAATTGAACTATTTGTTAATCTTTCAGAAAACAAATGAGAGGTTCAGAACAAATTCACATTTGAAGTATCTGAAGACCTCAATAAGCATACTGTATACTGGTAAAGCTTTTTTTAGTGAGGTAGACTGTTATAAGTAATGTCGTTCCATGATCTTAAATTACAAGAACCTTTTTCCCCCCCATATCTGCTAGCTTACCCTCTGAAATATGTGTTCTGTATTACCTTGCATATGGTTAGCATGTTCAGTACATCAAGACAATGAAAACGTCTATAGTCATCTAAATAGAAAGCCACACTACTGACTCCTACATTATTGAGATGCGTATTATGTAGTCCTGCCTTGGGCCTTTTTTCTTTGAGAGTCAGCATACTGTTTTATGATTACATGATTATCCAAGCACAGAATCAATAAAGAGTTTAAAACCGTATGGTTTTTCATTGCGATTTGATATCTCTCTCAGCACTCCACACTCTCCCCCTATAGAGCGAAAGTGGAGTGTTTATGCAGCATGTCTACACTTGGCTTCAGACTTAGCTGAAGTGAATATTTTTTGTCAGGAGTGTCGGGGGGGGGGCATTTAATGTGCAGATAACCTTAATCAAAGGCGTTCAGCCAGAGCCCAATGAAAACATGGCAGATGAGCGAAGTAAACAAATGGGACAAGAGGGTGTTGTTTTGTTGCCTTGACAATCTGGCTGGCTTGAGTGTCTGGTACTGAATGTCAAGAAGGGTTCAGCTCCGCGTCTCCTGGGGCCATTACGGTGAGCAGCAGACTGTGAAGTCTTGCTCCAGGTGTCATGAGTGGACCCGATCGACCGGCGGTCTGGGTGGAACACTAATCATGGAGGAAGTTCACTTCTCATTCACTCTCCTCTTCATTCCTCTTCTGCTAGCAGCCATTGCCCACATAATTCGATGAGGGCCCACACCATTGGGAAGCTAACAAGCTGTGCCCAGTTACCCATTCACCAATTCTGACAAGACTTCAATAGATTCAGTGACTATGACTAATGTTTCTATGACGTACATTTTTGTTTGTCTGCAATGTGTCCTTCCTTTCAAAACTAAAAGCACAGTACATAATTGGCTATACTAAATTATTTTATTATACTGCTTTAAATTTAGCAAAAAGCTCCATTGATTTGAATTGGCCATCCCAACGTTAGGACGTTTGATATTTCTTGGTCTGAAATTTCATGACCGATGCCACTGGGAGCAGGTTTTGTGCTTCTAATTCACATTTTTCATATCATTCCGCAAGTAGTCCGTCCACTTTTCGTTAAAGAAATGCATAGTAACCTGCGGGATAAGGTATAGTCCACTGTGCGTCGGTGTCCTGTTCGTCCCATCAGGATTTATTTTTCTATACTGACCAGTGGACTATACATTATCCCCTACTTAGCACTTATAGGCAGATCTCAGCTTAGTCTTTTAGAGGCAAGTATATGTGCCTGGAGACAACAGAATTGAAATTTGACCAAAATATGAATGATTTGAGTTAACTGATTTTTATGTAATAGTGGCACTGATGATTCAACTATGAAAGTGACATTTTGGTCATTGCCCCATTGATTAGTAGCAAAATGTTTCTTTTTCTTTCCATACACAAATGTATACTTACCCCATGTCACAGCGTGCATAACTGTATCTGTAGGCTTCCTATCATCTCCATTACTGTATCCTTTACATGTAATATGGACTTAAAATCATCCTGCCACCAACAGCGTTGGTATTTACTTTAATTGTCATATATTTGTCACTAGGCCTCGGGTTTCTAAATATAGATATAGACCAGTTCTTTTCTGACTGCAATTTATTACCCTTACCACCAAAATATTTAGGAGCAGCCCTAGTTATCTCAAAATGTTTGTGGAATCAGACTATCAAAAAGGCTATGACGTGCCATCATGCTGTTAAAATGCAATGTCTTTGTTGCTCCTGTAGGGGGAGCTGCTGAGCCCATGCCGCTGTAAAGGATCCGTTTGCAACACTCATCAGCCCTGTCTGATTCGCTGGATCAGCGAGCGAGGATCTTGGAGCTGTGAGCTCTGCTACTTCAAGTATCACGTGCTTGCCATCAGCACCAAAAATCCACTGCAGGTAGGTTATCTAAACTGTAACGTTAGCGTAGCAAGACAGCTGTATTGAGTGTGTTTGTGAAATATAAGGTATACCAAAGCAAACGAAAGCAAAAAGTGCGTTTTAGCGTTTTTGTAATGCGAAAGTGAAAGATTTTGCTGCATCAATGCAGAATAACAACGCACTTGAATAATATACATGCTAACCTAATTAATTGAAACAACTAATTCAAACCCATCTCACTGCAATGTACAGATGTAATGCTGAATTAAAAGTTAATCTACAGATAACACTAGCAACAGCCCAGGCTACACGATAGGTGTGTGTCAAGTGTCAAAAATCCCCACATAATTGCAGGGATGTTCACAAATGGCAAGAGGTTTGTAAACGCACCTTCGTAAGTCTGTATAATAGATTTGTGATTAGCTTGACATTTGTTTGTGAATCGTGTGGAATTTATTTGTGAATCACAAAATGCAACAGATTACACTAGGAAATAACCGTAGCAGCCAGGATGTTTGCAAACTCCTGACTAAAGACTAAAGCTAAATCGTTTGGTGTTGACAGAACGGAAACTTGTGTGCAGGGACAATTGTTGCCATACCTACTTCACCCAACGTAACAGATTCTCACTAACCACTGTTAGTTTTGACTTTTATGTGGTGTAATTTTAAGTTGTCATACAAACACAAACATCCCCCAGTCACCATCATCATTCTGCCAGAAGAGCTTTTATTAGATCTACCTTTCCCTCAACTGTCTCCCTCTCCCCACCTCCGCCCTCCTCAGTGGCAGGCCATTTCCCTAACAGTGATCGAGAAGGTCCAGATTGCAGCCATCATCCTGGGTTCGCTGTTCCTCATTGCCAGCGTCTCCTGGCTGGTGTGGTCCTCCCTCAGCCCCTCAGCCAAGTGGCAGCGACAGGACCTGCTTTTTCAGATCTGCTATGGCATGTATGGATTCATGGACATCGTGTGCATAGGTGAGGGCCCACTTTAAATACATATTTGGGATACTGATGTGTAGATTCAGTTAGGTTAGTTGGTAACAACAAATATCATTAACACGGTTTGAACACTTATTGTAAGACTAACTGATTGCGTTGTAGTAATTGTGTGTCGTATGTTGTAAATTATGAGTATATGGTTATACTGTTCATCTTAAATATTACTGTTATGATTATTGCAATATCATCCTACCATGACAATATTATTAGGGTAGGAATTTATCTGGTTTTGATTATTTGTCCTTCTTATCTCTCCTCAGGCCTTATCATCCATGAGGGCTCATCAGTGTACCGAATTTTCAAGCGCTGGCAGGCTGTTAACCAGCAGTGGAAAGTGTTGAACTATGAAAAAGCGAAGGATTTGGGGGACCCGGTGAGCTCCAGCAGTAAGGCGGGGGGGCGTGGATCCCGCAGCAGCACCCACGGCCTGAGCAGCCTGGGGCGGGGCCGGGGGCGGCGGCGGGGGGGCCAGAGGCTCAGGACTATCCTCAACCACCACTGTGGCTACACCATCCTGCACATCCTCAGCCAGCTGCGGCCGACCGACCCCCGCCTCAGAGCCACCACCAACAGGGAGGTGGTGATGAGGGTCACCACTGTATGAGATGGATGCGTGGTGACCCCGGGGTAATAAAGGGGTAGACATGAAGCACAGGGCTCAAGAGCCCCCACAATGCCCTTCAGACTTGCCTGCTGTCACTGCGGTGTCTGTGGCTGAGTACAACTGTGCTTGGACTTGCCTTGAGCAACAATGGAGACCAGTGACGTGCACACACACACACACACACACACACACACACACACACACACACACAAAACACACACACACAAAACATATACACATACACATACACATACACATACACATACACATACACATACACATACACACACACATACACATGCACATACACATACACACAAATGCTAACACAAACCCACATACAGATATAAACAGGCGCAGACATAAACACACATACACAAGCGCCCCATACACACATGCAGACACAGCCAAAATACCCACTGGTGTTCTGTTTCATGAGCAAAAAAAAAGAAAGAAAGGCACATTTCTTAAAAAAATGAAAGACAACACTGGACAAAATGCTTAAGTGCATTAAAGATTATGACATGTTTCATAACCAATCTTTGACCAGAACAAAGATCTTCCTGTCTCAATTCAGGACACAGCTGCATTCTGTTTTATTTTCCTCTGTGGTTGATTTTTTAAGAAACAGTTTTTACAACCTTTGGTTTTATAAGGAAAATGATCTCCAGAAAGTGGACACCTACATGCCATGCAGCATCCTGACAGGCAGTATCAGACCCCTGGAATCTGAATGATGTTTACTGCTTTCGACGAAGCAAAGGCAACCACTCGCAAATGAACATGTCACATGTGCACAACGTATAGGGCGTCCTGAGATTCAAAACAAGTACAAGTATATAAATGCACACATGGGTATGGGGTGCAATAAAAAAAAAAAAAATGATATGGATTACATTGAACTTCAAAAATGATTTTAGCTTTGTTCTCTGCAATAAAGATGTCTGTACATTTTACAGTGAACTTTGCATGAGGGTACAGTACTACACCTCTTTCACTCATTGTCATGGCAGGTCTGTTCTCAGAATGGTGCTCGTTTGAATAAATACTATTATACATCCTGTGTTTGTGAAATACATTTGACATAGCAGAGAACAGTTTGTAGGCCAGTTTAAGCCACACAGTGTCTTGACAATGCCTGGTTCCTTTTAATGAAACCTTATCGTGGTGTACGTAAGGTGCAGTAGGCTGACAGCTTGATTTTTTCTTTCAATATCCAAATGAATTGATACAGTTCTGCTTATGCTCTGGATAAGATACCTGCTGCAGTGGTACGTGTCTGACTGCAGCTAAATTGAAGGATAAAACTTACCAGCTGCCTTGAAATTGTGCGTAAAATTGTGCATTAAAAAAGCAAAAAAACTAATCCATGCCATCATCTTCAGAGAAAGGCATTTTGCATACAAATAGGAATCCTGCAGTGCTATGACAGGACCTATGATCACTCATTTCTGTGAAGATTTTCAAATAATGAAAGACCTTTGAGTACCTTTGAATACCTGTGAGTTTATATAGTAATTCTCAGGTTTTTTTTTTAGGATAGCCTGAATTATATACAGGTCTTGGGCAGAAACGTTCACAAGATGGAGGTGCTTTAAAAGTTACAGATGTAACAGAGAGTAAGCAGATCAATACCAGAATGCCATCTCATTCATGAGACGTTAGACATATTCTAAACAAAACTTCTGGCTGACGAAAATTTCGATGACTAATTCATATTTAAAATGAGTGACACTGCTTCTGTCAGCATCAACAGTCTTGCCTCATAACAACATACTGTACCTAAGATTTATACAGGTATCCTTTGTATGCAGAGCATTCCCCCAATAAGCGAACAAGTGTATCTTCTTAGTCTTACTGATCTGAGCCCTAGAGCACTGGTAAAGTTCCCACACAGAATAGCATTACACCCACAACACCCCCACAGAAATAATGAGGCCTGTTCAACTTACTTTGAACAAGAAGATTCTCATCCCATAGGACGGCAGTCAGGTAACCCAGGGCTTACTGTGGATATAATGCAGTACAGAGCTGTACAGAATTTTATAGATTATAATTTTAGATTATATTCCTATTGAAGGGATTGTTATCGTCATAGTGATTGCTCTGTTAAGGGTTAGATTTAGTTTCCGTAATCGTTGGGCCATGAGTCTGATCTGCAGGCAAGAGCCAAGGCAGGCGTAAGGTCAGGAGGTATTTTATGATCCCTCCCCATTTTTCCTTTTTCATTTATATAAAATTCCTTCTCCTTTATTTATCACCCATTTAGACCTCCCCCTCCGTATCCATAAACACCTATTGATCCATGAAAACCAGTCTTAGGAGTCGTGGTAGTGTGGTATGTCTGGGGTCTGTTGACTGTGACTGACTGAATTAACTTCTTGTCTTTTGGGGAGAATTAATGTCCTGCTCTTATTTGCTGGGCAGCTGCTCTGGGTCCTCCTGGGAGTAATCATCCTGGGTCTGCTGCTGCCGAGGCGGGCTGCTCAGCTCGGTGTGGACACTGGCATGCACCTGGCAGAGGTCTTTTCAGGTCTTACCTTAACCAGGTGACCTTGTGAGACCTTGTGGCTGATGGTGGAGCGTGCCATTATAAGATCAGATATGCAGGAAGTAATTGGCTGTGCCTTCACCTTCAACCTCCTCTCGGCTGGCTGGTATTGTACTCAATGTTCGATTGTATTCAGGTTCTATTTAATTTCATCTATCACCATGAAGAATATATATCAGCTTGTTTTTTGGAGAGTTCAAGGCACAAGTCAAAACATGATTTGCCCTATTTTATTATATTAAACACAAAAATCAGCAATAGGCTTAGTTAAAACAAATCTTAAACTGTTAACTGTTTAAAACTTAGATAAAAGTTTATGTTATCCTTAAATAATCACATCTCATTGATTCTGGACACCAAAATGATTTTCAAATGTATAGCCACATGGCCCTGTGCTGCTCCTGACCTCACTCCTGCTGAGCTCTGTATTCTACTGTGCTGTTCAAGGTCACCGGGAGAGATGGTTAAGGCTACAAGCTACGCTTTCAACCCAACAAACCAAGATTCACCACACAAGCACTTCCTTGAGATTTGAAGGACACACTGGTTTTGTCAGTTTATACACGTGCACTAGAGTACACTGAAAGGGCCGCAATTCTGGCGAGAGACTATTGATATTTGTGCTCAACAGCCAATCAAATTGCACCCCTCCCTTCCTTGCTTCTAAAGCAACAGTGTACGGCACTTTGTCTCCCACCTGTGTGTATGAACACCCGAGTCCTTTTTTGAGCGAGCGGACACACAGAACGGAAAGCCAGAGGACCTTGAGGAGCTGTTTGATGAATTCGACAAAAGGTGTATTGGATTAGAATTCCAGAATAGAATTGCTGCTACCACCTCAAGAATGTTCCTGAGAAGACATTGTCAGAAGGAACAGCAAAGAGTGCTCTTCACGGCCGTAAGAAAATGCAGTACTGATTGAATGTTTTTTTATACCAGGGCAATGCTGCATTGTGCATCGATGTGTGCTGTACCACTGCACCATAGGCCTGAGGTAATGAAATACCATCCCTCTGTCAGTATACACTAGCTGCCTACCCCCATGGACTGCACTCTAACACTCTAACACTTGATGCACCTTAATATGGAAATATATTGCTTTTTTAATTTATGATATTTGTTAATCTATTTATTAATTGTTATTTATTAATATTTAGCTGTGGAAGAAGTCTGTTGCTGCCCCTACTGTCTCGTTGTCTTTGTGGCAATGACAATAAAGTACTTTGAACTTTGAACTTTGAAGGTTTGAAAATACAATACTTCACTGTGGACCGATCAGCATCAGTATTGTATTTGGACTGACTGACTGTGTGTGAGGGGAGACATACCCGAGGTTGAAGGGATGGGGATTGTTCTTCCCACCAGCTGCCCACCCTGAAGATTAGTTTTTAATACTGACTATCCATGTCAGCCCATATGAAGTTGGGAGCATTTCAAATGCTTTTAATCACATAAAGCAATGCAAAAGTCAAAAAACATATTTTTAATGTTCATCTTATGCATGTATACAGACTACAGGTCACAGGCTGTTTTCATTTGTTGCACTTCACTGTCACTGCACATTGTAACTGAATGCTAAAAGCAACTGATTCACAAATCTCCACATTGCTCCTGTTAAGTGAAAACGTGACACTTATTCTTAAACTTATTGATCAACTGCCATACAATGTCAGCATATAACTCACGCAGGTCTTTTAAACATACTACAGTGTAAACCCACTGTATGAATGAACTGAAGGAAACACCTAATGGGTAATACATGACTATTACATCCTCTGTGATTAGTGTGAGCTACCCACTCTGAGCTCTAAAACACACATCGAACAAGTTGACATAAAGCACCACTCTACACAACACAGTCCTTCATATGTCCAATCTTCCAGTGATGTTTCCTCCAACATTTCAGCCATTTTTGCCACCCACACAAGATTTTATGACATGCACCAAGCGATGCACAATATAAACATTATCATAAATACTTCAAAGTAACATATCTATTAACATTATAACAAAATACATATACAGTACATTGAAGTTTAAAAAAAAATTAAGCTATAAAGTGAAATCAATGGCCAGGTGCAAATCAACATGATTAAAACATTGAAAACGGGCAAGATGATGAATGTATCACCGACAAATTATGAGCAAATAAACAGAAAACAAGTGCGGTAAACATACATATTGTACTGTATAAATCTAACATGGTCATGTCAAAACATTTTCAAAAACTGTATGTAACGCTTAAGTAATCACACAACCACCTTTAACTTTTGACAGTCTATACCCACATGGCCCTGTGCTGCTCCTGACCTCACAATACAACCAATAAAAGCACATAAGGATTAACACAATTGTATCATATTTGATACTTAGGATGAAATTCCAGTTGTAATGCCTAACTGTCCCCTGCATTTTTAGAATGAAGCACACGATGTGTTGGTCTAATATTTGATAAGCTTGTAACATTCCTCCAGCTTGGCCCTGCTGCTGGGCCTCCTCATAGGTAGGGGTACTGGTGGTTGAGCTTCCTCTGGTTCAGGTGGTAGGGGCCGTGGGCTGCGCTGGAGCGGCTGTAGGCCTGCTGCTGCTGCTGCTGCTGCTGGTACTGTGCTGCCCCCTGAGCCATGAGGCCCAGGCTGTTGTTCTTCTGCAGGAGGCTGAGGGAGGCTGAGAACGGGCCAGCAGCTGCGGCGGAAACCTGGGTGTGGCGGCCGGAGGAGGAGGAAGAGGCTGCGGCGGCGTGGAGCTTGTCCACGGCTTGCGAGACAGAGGCCAGCGCGGTGGAGGCCGGGTAGGCGTAGAGGCTGGGTGCCGTGCTGAAGAGCGAGGCCTCGTGGAGCCGATAGGCTGAGGAGGATGAGGAGACGGCTGCACTGGTGGTGGTGGGGGGGAATGTGGGCTGTCGCCGGAGCGAGCTGCTGCTGCCACTTCCAGGATGTTCCTGAGAGGACATCGCTGCCTGTTGGACCTATCAGAGGGCACAGCACAGGTTGTCATTAACTCTAGAGTAAATGTGGATATTAAGTGTGTTGATGCCACTGTAATGGTGCATTTTATAAAACAATTGGGTTCTATCGCGTAATTCAGCTGTTTCTGATTGGACGAGAGATGTTCCATGCCATAGATTATTCGTCAACATACCTACAGTTACCGGACTTTCACAGCTAATAATGAATCACTCCTGCGGCCTCGGTGGCTACGGCCGAACACCACCCGTGGGATTATCCCTTACCTACCCCACTCCCACGAGTGCTATATTGCTTAAATGTATTGTGTTTGCTGCATCATGCAACTGAAGCCATTTTATCAAGTTTAATTTCTCTATATACACACTTCACAGATGGTTTGACAGTAATAATCCTTGACTTGAAGAGGTCATGAAACAACTGGACTGGACTTGTGGCTGAGTGACGGGAGATGTGGATACACAGGGGAGAGAGGAGGTTGTGATACCTGACTCAGGTTGAGGGGCTGGGCTCGGCTGGGCGCTGTTCTCTGGTGACTCTCACTGTTGGAGGCGCCCGATCTGTTGGACTGCGCACTTGCACCTTTCTTACCCTTGCCTGAGGTGGCAGAAGCTAAATCTAAGAAGGGATGGAACAACAAATGTTACAGAACAGAAACAGAGTTACAGAGTAGGAACAGTGTAGAACATAGAATACAAATCTACACATAAGGTCCCCAAATAGGTATTTTCAGAATGTAAAGGCTTTTTCTGTAATGTCAGAACATTGAAGAACGTTAAGCAGGGCTACCTGCCATGACATGAGCCTTTACCAGACACTCTGGGATGTTCAATTCAAGTCAATTCAATTTTATTTATACAGTATAGCGCCATAACAATACAATTGCCTCTAGGCGCTTTACAGAGCCCAGAGCCTAAACCCCCTTAGTGCATGCACAATGGCAACAGGGGCAAGAAAAAACTCCCTGTTAGGCAGAATCAGAAGAAACCTTAAGCAGAACCACGGCACATAAGGGGGGACCCATCTGCTTGGCTGATGTACAGGGAAACAGACATGGCTTCTACTAACCCTGACTCGGGCTCTCTCCAGGCTGGGTGTTCACTGAGGGCATGACGACGGCCGTGGACTTGGAGAGGTGAGAAGGGCTCTCCACAAAGTTGGGCAGACGCTTGGGGCTCAGAGGGCTGCTGGTGGACGAGTCGGAGTCCTGGGAGTCATGGACGGTCACACAACTGATGACATTGGCCCTCTGATCCACACTGTTATATACAGAGATACAAACACAAGAGGATGAAGAAACATTGCAGCTAAACATTCGCATTGGTGGTAGATTCAATTAACATTCAATGTTGTGTGTGCCTCAAGAAAAAATGCCCTGTGTGTGTGTGTACTCTACCTTGCCGCTGGGAACTTCCTGTCATCTTCATCCTCTGTGTCGCTGTGGATGGTGATGATGCTGACAGCAGGGCTAGGTGTATCAGAGATGACGATTGGCTGAGACTGGTCCCCGCTATATCCAT
>NC_137914.1:7247527-7295027 GCF_963457725.1 Sprattus sprattus
GTGCCTGCAGGGGGACACTTTGCTGGGCCAGGCCCGGTATGTTGATGGTGGCCTGCTGGTATAAGCCTGGCTGGTAGTTCAGCAGAGGCACATTACTGCTCAGAGACAAAGACTGTCCACCGGTGGAAGCCATCTGAAGACAAAAGAAAAAAAAACATCAAACTGGTCAGTTTACACATGTTACAATACAAGTTTAAACAGGTATTACAAAGGCATTACCTGTGTAATACCTCTTCAATATTAAGGTGATAAAAACCAGATCATAAAATGGAGATGTATCTTAGTTCAGGGTTGTTCTTCTCGTGTGCTTTGAGGTATGTGTACCTGGTTATGCTGATTGAGCTGGCTGCTGAAGGTAACTGTGAGGTTTGTGGCGGCACTGGGCGTGTTGGTGGCGGCAAACAGATTCTTCGCGTTGTCAAAGGCGGTGCACCGTTTCTTACAAATCTCCATGTTTTGAAAACAGGACTTAACGCTGCAAGAAGTCAGTCAGGATGTAAAAAAACTGAACATGGGTACAAGCTGAGACTGACACGCTGTCACTAACACATCTTGACATAAGGAATCAGAGCACCCTTAGTGTATAAGGCTTGCCTTGTGTTGGGCAGCTTTGCATTAATAGCAGCGTGGTTATTGATCCCTCTGGCAAGTACTGATCCAACTTTACCAATACTGCAAAGCGTGAGGAACTGTTGACCAGATGTGACTGCAAGGGCTTACTGTGAGCTGTGAGGGAAGTGGAGCAGATGGGTCATCGTCACAAAGGGGTGGTTGAGCGTCTTCATGGGGGTGATCCTCTTGTCAGCATCCAGAGTGAGCATCTTCTTCAGCAGGTCGATGAACTCCCGCCGGTCTGCCTTCTCTGCCAACATGTCCGTCCCCTCCAGACTAGTCATGTTGACCTAAGCCAAGAGCACAGCATACAGCTTATGGCTGTATGACTCCATCATGAACAACTTCTCACATTAAACGACCCGATCGATATAATGAGAAGAAAGCCAGTTCACCTGCATCATGTCATCCAGGCAGTTGAAGATATATTTACGAGCCTCCTTGGACTTGATTCCCATCTCAGCCTCATGTTCAGATGGTGTCTAAAAACATGTGAGATCAGCAAGCTACAATAAAAGACAGCATTTCGGGGGGCACTGTAGCTCACACAGTAGACTCGACCACATATGGGTATATTGAATATTGTATGAGTATATTGAAGCTCAAGGAGGTCACAGGTTCGAATCCGGCCCGATGCCATTTCTCCTGTCCACTCCCCACCTCTTATCCCTCTCATTTCCTGTCCAACTCTGCACTAATCTATCCATTAAAAGGCGTAAAAGGCCCAAAAAACTAAAAAAAAGACAGCATGACACGAGCCGAGAGCCACACATGCACATACCTTGAGCCTCCAGAGAGGATAGCTAGAGTCTGGGCCTTTGTTGAAAAAGCGACTGGTCTTGGTGCCCGCACTCAGCAGGTACTCAGCTGGCAGCCCCTGGGTCTGGGAGATGTAGCGGATCTACAGCAGCAAAGACAAAAATCAAAACACTTTCACCAGATTAACATAAACATGACAACAAATTAAATGACAACAAATGAATAAATGGACAACAAATTAAATAAAAACAGCTTTAAATCACTCTGTATTGAAAATCACTGTGTGATCCAGTATTGACCTGGTCATATTCTGAAGCCCCAGGATAGAGAGGCCAACCCAGGAACAGCTCAGCTATCACACATCCGAGTGACCACATGTCAATGGCCTCACAGAATGGCAGGCCAAGGATAATCTCTGGAGCCCTGCAACCACAAAAGGACCATTTTCATCACGAGGATGTGGTAAGACATATTACTCCAGTTAGCATCATTCATTGACGTATATGTCCTTAAGTAATATGCGGTTCATTTCAGCAGTGCATTCTTATCAGAGACCGCTTTCTGAAGGAATGTACGCATATATGAGGTGAGAATTGGGCAGAGCACTGCAACCACAGAAGTATCATAATGACTAGGATGATAGGACATGTAACCACAGTTATCATATCATCTCTCCCTTTTGTTCCATGTCTTAGTTTGCATACATGAGGTTAGAATAAGACTTGTTGTTTTTCATTCTCACTTTGTACCCCGTAAATACTCACCGGTAATATCGTGACTGCAGATAAGTGGAGCACACAGCCTTGGACACGTGACTGGCTGAGCCAAAGTCGATGACCTTGACACGGTAGGGCTGGCGACCGGGGTCAACCAGCATGATGTTCTCGGGCTTGAGGTCGGCGTGGATGAGGCCCAGGCTCTTGAGCTTCAGGAGGGCGGTGGCCACCTGCTGCAGCACGGGGCGGATGCACTTGAGCCTGAGAGGGCTGAACTTGCTGTGCTTCAGGAAGTCATAAAGGTTCTGTTCGAGCATCTCGAACACCAGGCAGGTGTGGTTCTTGTGCTGGAAGCACTCGTACGAGCGAACAAAGTTGAACTCGTCTGCGTTTTCTGTGCTCAGCCTGCTCAGGATGCTCACCTGACAAGGAGAGGACAGTAGAGGATGTTGAGTCAAAAGTATAGGCTGAAAATAACGTGGAAGAGCTATATGCTAAAGAAATGCACAAAGTTATGCAAAGATTACATGTAACAACCAAAACAAGCAAAAAGTCTGACAGATATTCTGTGCTTAATAGGTTTATCCTTATTTAAACAGACAATATCAAAGATCTGTCATCCATTTAATTATTTTCACCTCAATTTGTCCTTGACGAGCATAAGATGGGTGGTTCTTCAGGATTTTGATGGCCACAATCTCATTGGTGCCCCGTTTCCAGCACTTTGCCACCTGCCCAAAGGTGCCGCGACCAAGAAACTCTAGCACCTCGTAGCTGTTGGACACAGAGCAGAGGATTTCATGTTGCACCAGCTGGTAGTCCCCCTCGCTGTGGGAGTTACTACTCTTGGTGGTGGAGGTGGAGTGGGCGATAGACTGGGCCGTGGTGCCGCCTCCTCCTCCTCCGGCGGCACCCGCCCCACCTGCCACACCACGGTTGGAGAGCACAGGGGCAGAGAGCTCCTCCAGGATCTGCACACTGTCGCTGCTGTCCACCTCCTCGCTCTTGCGCTTGCGGCTGTAGGGCTTCTGGTTACCATGCTCATCCTGCAGGGTGGCGGAGGAAGCCACATCTTTGGGACGGCGGCTTGTGGAGGACGAGGAGGATGAAGAGGAGGGCGAGGAGGGACCCCCGGGCAGACTGCCGGTGCTGTCCGCGGCTCGGACCACCGTCTGCTCCCGGGAGGTGCCGCTCCTGGTCGTTAGTGGGAACACCAGGTTGGAGGCCGCGGTATTCTGGCTGCTGGAGTTGAAGCCAGGGGCCGATGGGGTTGATGGCGATGCGTTGGCTTGGCTTGGGCTCTGCAGAAAGAAACGGTTCTCTTCTGACTGGCTGCTCACATCCCACCTGCAGGTCTCCACCTTCATCCGCTTGGAGCGGGTGTAGCCACTAGATGACACTGATGGAGAGGAAAATGTCTGAAGCTGGGATGACATATCTATAAGTGAGGAGGGGGATAAAAAAAGGACTTACTTAATAAATGTATTGTATTAGTTGGCCAACATTTTATTATGGATACCATTCAAATAAAAAGCAGTCACTAATGCTATATAGAAACAAGTCAGAATATGCCTCACAGGGTGTTTCACATTCTTGCTACTTCACAAGTTTGTATACAACACAATAGTTAATCTGGCCAGAACAGCCATAAACAAATCACGAATACAGACATTTGAAATTTACACAAGCATACAAGTTGGTTTAAATGTACTACAAAACACATTAAACCTAATATTCATATTCCTACAAAAATTAACGCATATGCCTCTAAAGAACCAGATCCCTCCAACGAAGAATAGCGCTCCCCTACACTAACGTTACCTCTTACTAACTAGCAACAAGGCAGAGCTACAGAAATGGCGTTATACAGATAATACCTGGCAACCCAGAACGGACACTGCTCCTGCCGCTAGATGTTTAGAAAATAACCCGGAGGAGAATATGATTGTTGTACAGATATTTGCTGTAGATCATTTTCAGAAGAAATAGACTAACGTCAGGTTCATGGTTACAGAACAGGACGACAACCCAATACGGCAAAAGAGAATGACACATTAAAGAACACTATAAAGCATTTATATATTGAGATAGCTCAAATTATTACCTTTTATTTGCTCAATTCATCTCGTCCGATTTGACACTTCCCCTCTCTTTTCCTGCTAAGGCCTCATCGATTCTCCATGACCAGCTCATTTCCAAATAAACACCTCCGTAAGATGTGGCAAAATGGCATAATTATTAGGCGATGAACAGCACGATAAAGCTGCATTACTTCAGACAAAATATTGTCATTAGGTGAATTTGCATTCTTCAGATTAAACTAGCAGAGCCCAGCATCAACAGGAACAACCCACATCCCACTACCAGTTCACAGATGAGGGTGAAAGTTCAGTAGCTCTGCAGTAAAATATCGTGTAAACGCGCAACATATTTCCTTGGAGCACTCAACTACAGTACAAACTAACACATTGAATAAAACCACAGATCTTGACAAACTAGCATTTAAAATTTTATTTAATGAAGAATATATTTTTTTTAATCAATAATCAAGGATGTTTGTTATGGTGATATCAGAATCACCAAATCTAGCATACCACATGTAGGCTACTTCATGATTGACATTTGGCTTACAGGGACAAGCACCGAAGCAAAATACCTACCTTATGCATTTTACCAATTAACTCAGTTTCAGTTGACCAGCAGTAAACAAATACTAAGACACCTTTTGAAACTATACTTATGAATGACCACTGGGAAACTAACAGCTGGAGAAGGTCTATCTATAAGTGTGTTATTCAGCCCTTATTATACTTTTTTTTTTTTTTTTTTTTTTTACAAATCACTGTTATACAGATGAAAAGGAGAAGACATTTCAACAAATGACATGCATATGACAAGAATAGTATGAATATTTATTTCTAAACCAAAGGGGAATATTGCACAAAAGGTTATATAAACTGAAGAAAAAGATACATTTGTTTAAATATCTTCTAAGAATAAAGAACAGCATTAAAACAGCTTGCACATAGACAGCAACACTGTGTGTTAGTGTTGGATTGGTTTTATAAAATGAGTTCACATTTGCTGAGTTTTTTGATTTGGCTTCTTATTTGTAGAAAATGGACTTCACCTAATATTGGACAGCGAATCATTTGAGAGTTTCTTGCCACAGGTCACCCAAGCAGCGTTACCAGCACAGCACTGTAGTACTTCAGTCATGTTCCATTTCCATCAAAACATGGATATCAAATCCGGAACACATTTAATTACATAAACACAATTACAAAAATGCAATTTACATTAGAGCAAATGTTCAGGATTGGTTCCTTATTAATTGTACAATAATTATCTATTTGACTCTTACAGTCCATCCGACCCTAAACAAAAGGAAAAGTGTGGGGTAATATCAACTGTGGAATGGTTTGAACTTCAAATTGGATGTCCAAGAACTTTTGTGAATCAGGCGGCAGCTTCTTGAACAACTCAACAGTTTTTCATATAAGGGCTACACTGGCAGACAGGTTTGGAGCCTCCATTTTTACGCCATATAATTTGGTAAAATCCCCCAAGATGACATTTCATTACAAACATGACCCTGCAGACCCTGCTATTTTGATTTCAACGCATCCCTCAAACCTCTGACCACCTGGCTGTTGACCCACATCATGACTGCTTGCTTACACTAAAACTCATGACAGAAAAAAGGACACAGGTAACCCTACTGCTTATTACAGTAACGGCAAGTACAGTTCACCCCCCTCACCCCACCACCCCTGGTCTTTCCTCTCTACAATGATTTTGTTCTCCTTACTAAGCCAAGATCATTCCTGTGCAATGCTTCTTAGGACATATTTGACTGTGTAGGCAAAGGCCGCAAAGCCCACAATGACAAACAAATTTGCCAGGGCTCCTCCAAGCAGTCCATGGTTGCGGTTGACCTGCTGTAGGTCAGGAGGATTGGCAGGTCCCGGGTGGGCATGACCATTGAAGGGCGGGTGCCCGTTCTGGCCATGGTGGGCATCTCCGTCGGGCACAACATCAGGGAGGGGTAATGCCTGGGCATGAGACCTCAACTCGTCCTGAAGCCGCTGCTTCTGCTTGATTTCCTGTACAGGCAAGGAAGGACACAAACAAGACACATTTCAGTCTATATCTCAACCTTCAATTCTATGGGAAAAATGTTCATACTAAAGAATCTTTGGCTTGGACACTAGCTCTTGGCATTGGACTTGTCTGTTTGAACTGTGTTGACACCCAGCCATGCATGGCACTTTTGCGAGACAGACACTGTTTATGACTAATTGAGACGGGATATTACTGGTAAGTATAGACGTTATATAACGTTTGCGTTAACAGGCGTAGAGTAAAAAAAGAAAATTAAAGAAAATCAAGAATTGCCTGAGAAATTAAGATGGAATAACAGTCTCTGTGAAGTTATCATTCTGCACAAGAATACAGATATCACAGCACTCTACACCCCCCCACCCAACTAGCTCTAACCACTAACAGTTGCTAAATACTTACATCAACAACATCTGGAAACAGTTCACAGAAGACCTTATCCTTAATATTAAAGGCCAGGCTCTGAGAAACAAGCTGTCTTTTCTGTTAAAGATAAATGTCAGTATGTTAAATACACCATTAAATCACTACACATTTAAAACAATGAATCCAGTAATCTTAGATTGAATTACTTCACAACACACACACAGATCAGGTTATATGACCAAGCATTAATCAACAGTGTAAAATTATTCAATCATCGTCATCGTATCAAGGCTAAATGTACCTGACCACCAAAAGGGCTCTACAACATCATCACAAAAACACTACACAGTAGGATATGTGTCCACGTCATACTCACAGTAAAATCTGAGGTTTCTATACTGCCAAGAGTTGGGCCTTTTTCTACCATGAAACTAAGGAGTCCTGTGAGGATGGTGGAAACAGACCACGCGGGATTCCATGTATCAGGATGGAAGTCTGTGATGGAAAGACATAACCTGGAAGAAGAGCGGTGTGTATTCAGAACCTGCAGTTTCACTAGTACTGAAATGTTAATATTTGTATACATTAATTTGTATCATAAAAAAAAAACGTATTAGTTTTGAGTCTGCTCCATAGAGTGTGCATATGGATAAGTGCATGAGATCCATTGTTGATCCATAAACATTGGCTTCAATGTCTACAACTTACCTTGTATTACATTTAAATCTCCCATTGGGAGTGATCATGTATATACTTGGTGGTTTGAAGGGAAATTCTCTGGGGAAAAGGAGTTTGCCATGGTAATAACCACCTTCAAAGAGAGATAAAACATAATTTCAATAGGTGTATGGAGAACTATGTAGGCTTAATAGTTATAAAGAAACAAAATACAACAGCTAGCAAAAACTCACCTTCATAGGGCGTTTTTTCTGGTCCTCGTACAAGATAATGCCTTGAAAGAGCAAAAGAAGCTCATAAGTGAAGGTTTTGATTCAGACTGATTTTATGATTAGCACATATAAACGTTAACAGACTCATTTAGATGCACAGGCTGCATATAGGCAACTCACTGCTTGAAGGTACTAAGAATTCATACCATTCCAATATATTTGAAGGGAGAGGTTCTGCACAGATGTAGGGCACAGGGTCTTTCTTTATGCGAAGGTAGTCCTGTTTTAACCGTTGTGTTGCTGTTGTTGGTGCCCTCTTGGTGAATTTGTTGCTCATCTAAAATGGAATAGTTGAGGAATACATATTTAGAAGCTATGGCATTTAAATCCTTGTATGAACAACTGGCTGCAGATCTCTGATCGACCTAAATAGATTTAATCTGATACTTAGTCTAGTATCAGAGAAGGCTGATATGTTATTAAGCAAACAACTAATATTTTCTCTACACTTTGCTACAAGTACATGTCTGCCCTAGGCCTTTGTATCACATATTTGATAAATAAAAGATACATTGGGATGCCAAACAATAGACTGTCAGGGGTACTTATTCCATTTCAAGGGGACATTATATTGCAGAGTTAGGTTTCATCCTAATGAAAAAACGTGTTCCTTCTAAAATGAATGAGCTACAACTTTAAGCGGTCCAAGTCAGAAGCAATTCAGAATGTATTAATTCCATACTACACCATATAATACAGCATACACTTGAGACACCAGCTAACGCTTCCCTCATTCACCACCTCTGAACTTTTAAGCTACCGTTATTGGATAGATAGGTAGCCCAGTGAATGAGGTTCACTATAGAAAAAACATCTGAAGTAAAAAACAAAAACAATAGCTAACGTTCACTGTCAGCTACCTACCAACCAATTACGTCAAAGTAGCTCGTACAAAGACAACCTTACAGTTACTTAGAGGAACTAACTCTGTGTGAACTCGAACCATGTCTGCAGGTTCGTCGGCCACCAAATGAGAGTTAATCACTTGGTATCAGGCTTTGCTATCGGTCTATTGCTCAGCTGTTAGCAAAACACAGCTGTTCTCTCGCCGGTAAATGTTACCCCTCAGGCCTCACCTAGCAGGCTAGCTATGCTTGGTTAATTTACAGGGTAACGTTATTAAAATGACATCGATGTTTATTAACTAAAACATAACAATAAGACACACGGGGATATGGTTTCTCCCAAGTTAACATAACGCTGTCATAACATAGACATATCTTAAGGACAAATAAATTCTGCAACGTGACAGCTGTACAGATTACTAAGCTATTAAACCTAGCTTGTTATGGTAGCATGCATTTGCCCAATCGAGGGACACGCTGGCTAGTCAGCTATGCTAGTAATATTAGCAAATATACAAACTTAGTGCAAGCAAAGAAACAGCAAGATCAACGCAAAAATAGCTACCTCTTTGGAGCACTCTATGCAATATTAGTAGGGCAGATTGAAGCAACGATAATTCTTCTTTCACAATGTCAACAGCAGATTATTTTAGAAAACTTGACCATTTAAAGAGACAACTATGAGAAATTAGCTGAGCTAAAATTGTCTCCTGTTCCCCATTCTAACATGGCTACCATCAAATACGGAAATGAAGGCGGTATCAGACTGGCCAATCATAATGATCTGCTGTTGTGTGTCAGGTATGCTGTTGGCCTATCCGCGTATAGTGAATTTCTAATGGCCGGCTCTAGTATATTATCGTAGACGTAGAGGGTAAATAATAGCCCCCTCCGCTAAACATCTTTGGTCAAAACCATATTGGCTGTGGAACGTCGACGATATCAGGTGAAATGAAACGTGAAACCATAACATTCAAAAGATACGCAGTCTTTATTTTGATCTCAAAAGGTGACTGAACATTCTCTCCATTTTGTTTCAATATACCAATTTTTAGATATATTAGCATTTGCCTCTACATTTTATATGTAACTGATGCAATAATGTAACTTCACAGAAACAATAAAATAAGATGGACTATATACCAGCATAGCCATCAAAGCACTTAATCAATGAAGGAACAATAACTGCCATGAAATGTTACTCTCTGGAATACCATACTGATGATAAAAACTAGCTTTGAATACCATGGGATATATTGACATTGAAGTGCACAGACCAGTATAGTTGTAAATTCCTATTAATGCAACTAAAATATGAATGAAAGTAAGGAGTGTCAAACTTAATATGACTTTAAAGAGATGACTGAGTAGCCTAATTAAATGTTGCTTTGTTCAAACACTGATCATTGAGTTCTGGACCAACACATGGAATTTTAAGAGTCATATGAATCTGGTAAAATACTGGACCGTAGAACCAGTAGCAAGTTTGACTATTATGGTGCTACATATTTTTAACAGTTTATTAGTGAAGTGCTTTTTTAAGTCTAAAAAAATATCAGGCGATGAAAAAATTACAAAGGAGGCACTGAAAAGGGGGATAAGACCAGCAAATTCCCCAAAAACATCATAAAAAAAAAATAATTGTATTTATCAATAGCATTTGACAGCAAACGTGTCAGACTGAATTCCAGCCATACTTGCAAACATGAGAACATTTCACAGGCAAACAATAATTCAGTTCCAATCTCATACCTTGTATAATAATCCAAAACACAAACGGAAGTGGTGTAAACATGCTTAGAGATTTAGAATTCAGCATAGGTCGCCTTGCATCATGTATGCTGCACAAAGCCATGTGATTTTCAGTTGTGGTTGCAATTCAGACTCCAGAATTCAGAACATATTTCACTGAGCATTCACACGTTCTGTTCTAACATTTACAGCCCTAGGTGTGCAATGTGATGTGAGCAGGAGACATGAGAGGGTAGATCATGAAGAATATGTAAGATTAATCTCTGCTGAATTGCTCTTTGACTGTGGCTCTCCCAGCATCCAAGGTCTGCACTTGTAGGTTCTCTGCCACGTTCACTGCAGTCTTCACAGATCATATTCTGGGTGGAGAAAACAAAACAGGGGATGTAAACACAACCACAATGTGTCTGGTCTGGACTGACTGACTGCGCTTTAGATAACAAGTGTATGCCAAACAGCCGTGTCTGGACTACCTAAAGGAGTGACGGAAGTGTACACTTCGACGCTTCAACTTCTCTGGATTGTGAGAGGCCATGTGAGAAAACTCTCGGAATATGTCCAGGTAAGTGGTGTCTCCTGAAACATAAGAGGAAATCAGTGCACAGTTGAGTATTATTTTTATTATTATTATTACTAAGTAGAAGAGATTCTTGTCAGTAATGTCAGTAAATGCATTTCCATACATATACCTTATGTCATATGAATACTTTCTAGTGGTGTTGATCACAAAATCCCTGAATGAAATAGTGAATCTCCTGAATTTTATGCAAAACTAGACTCTTGAGTGACCAAAAAGTGAAAAGATATTGCATCCACCTCAACATGGCACACTGGCAGCCTTACTCCCAATACTCCAACTCTCCCTCTCTCTCCAGACATATCCTCTTTCCACACACTTCCACACAGAAAGACCTCAAGTCCCCTTGTTCTTTATAGTAACAAAACTACAACGGAAAAGTGCCTGGCAGTCAAGCATGACAGCGTGACCTTACTTCTGATAAATGTATCCTTTCTAAAAGTAAACAGATGACACGCACAGCTTCGCACACCAGCGCAGGGGGCAGCAAAGTAGAAGAAACACAACAAACCTCACCGGCAACATGACGCCTCACTTGTTCCCTTCTTTTAGAATTACTTTCACAGTGACCATGGCAACAGCTAAAACTATGGCAAGGACGACAGATCCAACTGAGGCTTCTCTATGAGAAGTGCCCCTGCCTTGATTATATACAAAGAGAAAAAATACCCCACTCCAGCCCACAAGTGACTAAGATCCCTGTTTGGACAGTGCTATTTAAACAGGTTCTCAGGGCAACAGAGATACAGTATCTACAAATACGTTTAGCTCTGAGTAATGCACTATTAAAAAAACTACCTTTGCACCTTCTAAGTCCTTGTTTGTAAATCTCTGTTTAAAATCAGCCTTTTAGGAACAATTATTTGATTAAGCACCATGAGATCCCCGTTTAACCGACACCTTCCCCAACAGAAAGTTGCAGTTAGTAGGAAAGGCAGTGCAGAAGCAGAAGCAGAAGCAGAAGCAGGGACTCAGTATTGCATTACTGATAGAAACGAAGACAAGAGGGAAAGGTTAAAGGTTCAGCCATGTTGCTTATTTATTCTCAGTATTTTGTCAGTGTTTTAAAAGAAAAAGAGGAAGAAAAAAGAAAAAACAAAAGCTTTTATTACAAACAGCAGTAGGCTCACACAAGGATATCGAGAAAGATACACATTCTCAGACACAATATTCAAACATGTTTTACAGACTGTAGCAAGAAACAAAAAGAGCAGAGTACAGGCAAGACACACCTGTATGTTAAAAGCAAGCGGTAAAATTGTTAGAAGCTCAAGCATATTTACAGCAGATGTCGACAAAGGCCTCGCCTTCACTTTCTTTTTTTTTCTCTTGGCTCATCAATGGGCCAACATATCAGTACTTGGTAACTGCAATATGCCACTCCATCTCAGTGTCCAGTAAACATACTGACTATTCATCTCATTTGATCTTCAGCTCTACAGAGGAAACCTCTCATACCATCTAACAGAGGGCAAGTAAAAACCCTCACACTTAAATATGAACATACATCCATATCTTATAGACTACAGAGGCAGCAGTGGAGGACAGCTGACCAACAATGTAGTGGTTCATCCTTCAGCTCTACACACCAGATATCTAATGTGCATAACCCCACTCTCCAGAGGCTCAGGAACAACGATATGCCCTAACAGTCTAGTCCATCACACATGTCACAGATACCCACCCACAGCACATGGACGTTGCTTTTGTAGAACTTTTGCAATTCAACAGAAGAATTAACAATTTATCCTCGATTTGGGGATGACATCTTTTAAATCCACTACTCATAACAGTGCAAGTGACCTAAAAAAAAACCTCCTTGAGGTCTTGGGTTAAAGAGAAACAGAGTTGCATGTGACACGAGTTTCAGTATCACAAGTTAGCACTGAGCAAAGCTGATTGCATTTAAAGTTGGGTTGGGCTGTGAGATGACAGAGAGAGGAGCATCTGCTGCTTATGCAATCTCCAAGGCAGATAGACATGCTGCAATTAAAGCTGTAATGTGTTATGTAAGAAATGCCCTGAAATATGAAACATATTAAAATCATTGAACAGGTCTCGGATTGGTATGCCTGCATACATCTGACATCATTGACTGCTGACGTAATCGCCTAATAGATTATCTCTAGTGTCATCTTACTTTTTATTTTTTTTGTAAATAAATGACACTGTACACATGTATATGTTCACATGTTGTACATAATAATGCAGAGTATTATCTACACTAGTGGACTGAAATCTAGTGAACTATAAATGTAGTGCTGAAGTTTGTCTTTAACCAAAGACCACATGGGCTCTCTGTCCCATAGTTTTTTGTACAGTTCTGAAGTTTTGGTATCACATTTACGAGGTTTATCAAGAAGTCATACGATATAGCAAATACACACGTACACAGAGTTGAGAGAGAGAAACAAATATACCGGACTCTGAAAGCCCTGCATAACAGAAAACCCATGCACTTTTCAAACAATACGCATAAACCAATGACAGTAATACTTTTGTACATACATACCAGTACAAGAAATGAACAGTATACATAGAAATGAATGGTCTACCATCCACAGCAATACAAAATTCACTAACCTAAATATTGGCAACCAAATTTATGACAAGTTACTGAATTCCCAATGAATAAGTGATTGTGGATTGATAGTTAATTAAGTTTAGAAACTACATGCGTAACGTTCAGCTGGCAGTATGGATGTGTTGAGTGCACTAGACAAAATCAATTTCTGACATAATATAAAAAATACTATCTTTCTTGTATAGGTCAAACATAATACAAAACATATCTGAATTTAAATAATCATTGCACTGTTGCTCTAAGCAGTCCTTCATAAATTAAAATAAAGTCCCATTTCAAATCCTCTCCAAGTAACAGAAGTAACATAAAAACAATAGTTAAGAAAGTGCATAAGGTCTCTTTTAGTCTACTAATAGCTTTTTTTCTTTCAGCAATAAGCCCCAACCTCAAGAGTGTATTTCAGTGTATACATTTCTAGTATAATACATCACAGTTATATCTTCACCACCCACTTTCCCCAGGTTCATGCGCTTTCAGTCGCAAATGCTTTCCCCTCAAGGCCCCTGGTAAAAATATACATAAATTCCACGACATGCCACTAGAAGACAGCTGGAGAATTTAACAGTAATACTGCACAGTCTG
The DNA here is from genome assembly GCF_963457725.1 of Sprattus sprattus. NCBI lineage: Eukaryota > Metazoa > Chordata > Actinopteri > Clupeiformes > Clupeidae > Sprattus > Sprattus sprattus. The sequence goes on from NC_137914.1 coordinate 7,261,393, forward strand.
ATGAGAGACATATAGACGGCTAAAAATGACCACTGTAACAGAACCAAACCTCTCAGGTGCTGTCTAGATTTTTAGTCAGGGAATGAGACACAGTGGAACAGGTTGCTGTTGAGAACCCTTTTGGGCCTCTTAGTAAGTATTCTGGTTAATGGAGAAGCTACTTGTCTTTTTTAGACCAGACTGTCATTTGGAGTTTTTTTTTTCAGGTATTTTTGAGTACCTGGTTCTGTATCAGGCTAGTATCTCACTTACTGTAAGGGATACAGGAACTGCTACCCACTGTGGATGGGTCTTAACACATCATTTAGGCACTCATTCTGTTTTTCTCCTACAGTGAAATAACCTCTGATGGAAATTGTCATGACTTTAATTAAAGCTCAACAAATGGCTTTAGCACCATAATGAGAGAGGTGAGCCAAGGTCGAGAAATAAAAGCAGCTTTGGTCATTTGGGTGAAATGAGTGACCTGTTCAGTGTGGGCCTGATTTCATTCACAGGAGAAAATTTAGCAACAAAACGATCAGAAAGAGTTTTCCGCCTGCTGGGAATGCTGCTGGGACTGCTGAAATCATTTAACCGAAGGGATGAGACAATATATCTGTATAAAATTTCCGACAGCTTGGTCCTTATTTTCAACCCACTGTGGTAATGCAGAGGGTGTTTGCTGGGCAGGAGGGGTATTTTGGGCGCCAGTGCTATGCCTCTTTAGCACTCTGCTATATTGAGACAGATGAACTCCTGTATGCATCTCTTATACTGTTGCTCTGTAGGGCTGCTGCTGGGATAATAACCTGGTTGCCCAAACGGACCCTCTGACTCCCGCATTTCCTCGTTCATCCGAGCCAAGCGCAACCTTGGGGGGGGGAAACAGGGAGGGGGAGAAGAGGAGAGAAGAGGAAGAAGTAGAGTTAATGAGTAAGCTAATGATACATCATTGGAGCAGATTTCTTTGGCATATGCCACTGGTGGTAGGGGGTGTTTGGTGAAATGTAAACCTACAGAGTGACGATGTCTGCATTGGCTGCCTGCACTGCGATGCTTAGTGGGTCTTTGCCGTCCTCATCACCATCATTCTGTGTGGCGCCTCGCTTGAGGAACAGACACACCTGCCTGAAACACGCACATAGCGGACAACACGACATCACTGACACATCTTCTAAATCCACTGCCACAATAAACATAGAAAATTCTGATCATGGTGAATAGGGCTCTTTGACTCAGGAGTGCTATTCTGTTATATCCTTAGACCTTGCTTATCAATGTTCATTGTTGTTTTATATGTATATGTAGCACCTTGAGATTTGTATAATGTAAAGTGCAATACAAATAAAATGTATTATTATTATTATTATATCTTCAACTTAAAGCCAGCTCCTATGGGGCATGAATTGATCCGTGCTGCTCCACTTACCCCGTGTGGCCCAGATACGTGGCGTGGTGCAGGGGGCCTCTGCCTTTGGCATCTCTTTGATTGACGTCAGCGCCGTTCTGCAGCAGGAACTCGCAGGCGATGAGAGAGCCCTAGAGCCAAACAGGTCACAGACGGTCAATGCTGTCCTTAAAGGCACCCAGTGCAACTTTATAGGCTTGAGACTCGAAAAATGAACATTCAATTTCTAGTCTTTTTTACACGTAGTAAGTTTCAATAACTCCACACCATTACATATCGACATTCAAGGAGCAAAGATGAGACGTGGTTGTGTGGTGAGAACTGATAGAAAATCTTAAACAACAACAATCGCCGGTGGGGAGAGGCCATTTTTCCATTGACTGGATTCCTGCTTTATTTATTGGTGGCTCTTGCGGCTAGTTTTAGCGCTCTTTTTAACGCCCAAAGTATCAAATAATGATGCAAATGTGCTAATATGGTGAAGTAAATGTCAATATCATAAAGATTGTCTTATCCAGAATATTTCCATTTTGATGCCCTAATGTTGCACTGGGTGCCTTTAAACATCAGTCCACTGACAGTGAGTCACAAGGCTAATGACTGGGAGTCATGGTTCAAGAGTTTACACAGTGCACATTGGATACTCTCTGTCTAACACATTATATCACCTGCTGGAAAACTACAGTATGATTGTTCTTGCTCTTATTGTTGTACTTGTTAATATTGCTAACACACCACATGGCAGTCTACTCACTCCAATGACAGCCTGGATGAGTGGTGTCTTGCCCTCGTCCATGTCAGTGACGGAGTTGACGTCTGCGCCGTGTGCCAATGCCTCGGCCATGATGGGCAGGTTGCGTGCCTGCGAGGCCTTGTAGAGCAGCGCCCCGGGGTGCAGCTCCCGCACATCCTCAGGGTCGGACACCTCTGGCTCAAGCTCCGTCTCCCCACTCGAGTCCTCTGACACCTCACACTCTGCTCAGGGTTCCAACCGTTTGATACATGCATCAGGCGTGTTTTTCTCCAGCAATGAGTGTAATCCAATCACATACTACATACACTGAATAGAATGTAACTATGGAATGCATGAATACTTAGTTTTTGTATAATGTAAACACACTGAAAACGAAAATATAATAATATAGTGTATATTACACCATTATATAGTTTATTATGTGCTAAAATAGTGTGATATACAGGTTTTTTTTTACAGGAAAATGTGGTCCTGTGGCCTTGGCTCACCTTCCTCTGTGACACTATCCACCACTGAGCCAAACACCAGGATATCCGTGCTTCCGTCTGTGCTACCGCCGAGCCCACTGTCACTGCTTAGACCTGCTGGGCCAACAAGTGCCAAACCATGGGCTTGTTAATCACCTGTACTGTTTGACCATTTCATAGTATGCCAAAATGACCCTGCCATTGTCTGAGCCTCAAGCAAAAAACTATTTCCATACAATAAGCATCTGTCAATTAAAGCAAATGACCAAAAGTATTCGACCTAGACAAAGTACGAATGCCCAATGTACATCCAACATGCGACCACAGGGTGGCTTTGATCTCTTGATGATCCCCATCAGGCTTCCACTAACCATGCTGATCTCCCTCAGCAAGTCCTGTGATATTATCTAGTTGTGCAATAAGCTGCTAATCATTGTGCTCTGATACTGGGCAGTCCTCCTGCAGGAGGTCAAATGGGCAAGCAGAATGAGAGACTCACTGCGTGGTCCAGAGCCCGTGTCAAAGTAGGAGAACAGTGAGTCCAGCTCGTCGGGGCAAAACAGGCTGTCTCTGTTAAACTTCCTCTCCAGGGCGGCTGAGGTAAAGGAAATATGAGAGAATAAGAGAGAGAGAAAGAGAGAGAGAGATAGAGAGAGAGAGAGACAGAGAGACAGAGAAAAAGAGATGGAGAGACCGACAGTAAGAGAAGGAACAATATATAGCTTATTTCTATGTATCTGCATGGATTTATATGCCTTGAGCAAAGATCCAAACGCAATTATAGACCCTGTTATGGATAACATACTTCTCAGACTACAGCAAATCATTTTTTAGCTCAGGGGCTCAGGTACCTGTGGAGAGGATGGCAGCGGAGGCACTACCACGCTCTTGGCGGTATTTCCGGCGGGTTTTGGGGACGGTTGTGGCACTGTGGTGCCTCCGGCACTTTTTCACACTCCAGCGATGCTCTGACTTGCGGTCCCCGTTGACCTGCACCTTACCAGCCGCCATTTTCTTCAGAAACTTTTTCTCCACATACTTGGCTTTAATCCACGCCTCTTTCTCCGGCCTGCAAACCAAAAGTCTACGTTTAACAATTCCGATTCTTTACATGCCCAGCAAGGTTTTAAATATCTCTCAACTTCAAAGGGAAATAAAATCAAAGAGAAAAGCAATTACCTAGTGTTATTTGGCCCTGGCTTCCTTAGACCCTGTTCTTCGCACGTCCCCTCATAGATGTGGTTGATGATGCTGTTGCCAAGCTCGCACATGAGCTGTGTTTAAATCAACAAAAGAAAGAAGACAGAAGATAGAGCTCCTTTAAGTGCACTGTACCAGTGATTTTTCAAAATGACAGTTGGACTACAGATGTATTGTCAGTTTCAGAAATGTGGCCTGATCTGACAGGACAGCATATTGTACTAAAATTAAAATAAAAAGTTTGGAACAACAGCAGAAAAAGTCAAAATTTTGAAACAAGATGAGAGTGACTTCAGTCTTTGAAGTCTTGTTTGAAGGTTTAAAATAGATTCAGCTGTTTCCAGCAATAAATGCTAACTCATCCCATGCATGCGGGTAGTATTTGACAGTTATATAAGAATCCAGACAGAGGACAATGCAGTAGGAACCGAGACTCACCTTTAGTAATTCTGGTTCCCATGAGTCGAGTGTTAGAGAACGGACTTTAGAACAATGCACCCCCAGACTCCTGAAACAACACACACGCACACACGCGTCTGATAAATACTCTATGGCCCTTACTGTGAGGTAAATGGCTGGGGCTGGTAGCTGAATAAAATGTTATCAATGTTCAGGTCATAACAATGTATAGAAATGTAATGTATTCATTTAATGTTAGTGTAATGTTTATTTCCACTATGCCACTTCACTTCAGTCCATGCATCAAATATACATACATTTACAGTTCACAATCCAATATGGTGAATTTGTTCGCCTGAATGCAGAGGAAATCTCTTGGATGTCAAGATAAGAAATGATATATAACCTCTTGGAGTGAAAACACCCTTAATGTCACCCCAAACAAAACTCGAGACTCTTTTAGACCCTTGCTCCTAAATGGTTGAAGGCACTCGAAAGGGTTGAAAGTGGAGGGGACACACTTTTTGCAAGACAGAGAGGATGCCCAAATTGTCATGTAAATGAGCATTTTAACCACTACACTCTATGGTAACCTAGCAACCTGGTTCAGACCACAAAAAAACGTAGATTGCATGGCAGTGTTCCACTGACCGAAGTAAAAAAGCCTCATTTGAGACCAGCGTGAGAAGATTAGGTTGTGAGGAAAAAAATCCATAAATATTCAATAGAGTCTACGTCAAAGGAGTGGCGTGGGGGGGATTACGTAAGGAGGAGTTCAGGTCTTCAAAGAAGTGATTGCCAAAGACTTAACAAAATCCCCCATCTCATTTTAACAACCTATTCTCACAGTTACAAGCAAATGCAGATATTTTGTCTCCATACAAAGTGGAAAACACTGGTCCAATTATTAATTATATTTATTATTATATAATTTCAGAAGTCCTAAAGGGCCAAATGACTCACTTCTTTGGTGTTTGACAATCCCATGTAGTTATGAGCTATAAAGACATGTATGGCTACCGTTCCCTGTGTTGGGATTTCCAGCTGGACCATCTTCTCACTCGGTTCCTAAGTGCCTTATTAAGTATTCCTAAGAGCGTTAGTCCTGATCCCATTACACTGGCCTTTCTCTGCTCTCCTGAGCCAAGGAGGCGTCACTAAACGTGCTCTCAGTTGGCCCCTCGGATTGGATCAAGTCTCAAGAAACTGGCGTTGTTTACTATTCCTCACCACCAAGATGAACTGTGCACATGTGATGGAGCATGGGGACATGTCACATTCCTGAGTCAGTGTCCTTACAAACCCTTGTGTCTGAGGACAAACTTGACTCTTTATATACACATTTGTGGAGCAGCAGACCACAGATTACCAAAAAAAAGAGGATGAGCTAAAACTGAGAATTTTACAACCAGGGCTTAAGAGAAAATGTGTGTTGTTGCTTGGCAACTCAAACTCTCTTGACAAGTGGTACAGTGAGCTGGTTTAGGTATCTGTAAACTGTGCATTGAATTATTAATAATAATAATAATAAATTTGATTTTTAACGCACTTTTCATTCCAAAGAATCTCAGAGTGCCTACATATTAGAAATGAACTGATTTGCGGTCCCAGTTTGTACCTGTGGATGCCGGAGCACTCAATGCAGAGCAGGATGCCGAAGTTGATGCTGGCCCAGCGGGGGTCGGCCATGCCGCAGTCACAGCAGCGCTCGTTCCCAGGGAGGGACTGGATCCTCTGCAGGATGCTCTCCCCTCTCACGCTGCGCTCCCGCGGCTCGCTGGCTGAGTCGATGCTACTGGTGGAGGGAGAGGCTGTCCTGTCCAGATGCTGCGGGAAAAAAATACTTATTATCAATCAATTTCAATTTTATACAGCGCTTCTCTATATACCCGAAGACGCTTTACAGAGTAGTCCGGTCCAGTCCATTCATTCAGACAGTCATACCAGTGGTGGTAAGCTACATCAGTAGCCACAGCTGCCCTGGGGCAGACTGACGGAAACGTTATTACTTACTTATTACTTATACACCAGTGTTTCACTGTCTCTCAATGTTGACTGACACAAGAATGGACTGAACTGGCAAATAACTTACATTATACCCTACTGCTTCTAAATCTAAATCAAAATGAGCACAAATAGAGGATGCGTCTGACTGTGACAAACAAAGAAGATTATCTGCAGTCTTGGTTGTCATTAATAATGAAAAATGGTGGTTGTTTGTATGAAGAGAATGTGGACCACACACATCAACAGCTCCTAGCCTATGCAGAGACAGTGAACAGAAGCTTACTTCAATATAGTAGTTGTCTGGACTTTCCCTGTAGGCTGAAGCAATGCTGGCTTGCACCGCCTGGATCCAGGACTGCCGAAGTTTCTCAGACTCAGCCTGCAACATGCAGCTCCTGCGGGACACATATCCACCATTACAGCTCAATACTCACCCTTGACCTCTACTGACCTCAGTAGAATGTAAAAGAGGCCAGTCGGCTGAGAGATAATCACTATCAGTTATCTATCAATAATCAGTTATCTATCAATAATCAGTTATCTATCAAATGCCAACAGTGGTCATAATGGGGCTTACTTGGTGGGGGAGACGACTTCAAAGCAGAACCTCCTCTCGATGTCTTCACAGGGTTTCACCGAACAGAGCCTCAGGTCTTCAACCACCACAGTCAGAGAGTCCTGTTAGCCACACACAGACATCTTCCATTAACTCAGCCACCCAACAACCAATAGCATTTCCCTCACCCACCACTGAGTAAGCGAATTAACAGATTGAGTTAGTGGGATAAGGAATATATCAGGTCACCCAAGCAGGCAGAAAAGTTACTGTTTTCCTTTTATCTGACAGTGAAAGACTATGCCAGATAGAGTCTTCCCAGCAACCGTATCTTTCCTCACAACTATCAGCAAAAGAAACAATATGTTACTGCTACCTATATCCTTTCAATCAATCCCACGAGTGCCATGGAAAAAAACATTACTTATGCAGGGGAAAGTAAAGATACATGAGTCAGTAGCCATTTGTGCCACTCACGGCTCTCAAGAGTACATTTGGCAGAGCCATAACATTTTCCTAGTGATAATGTGGTTCTGACATGGGGCTTTTCTGTTAAAAGGCACCTATTTGCTTGACCTGGAAGAGGTTCACTTGACCTCTTCCCGTCCCTGTGGGGGTCTGAGGCTGAATACCGATGGAGAAATGGACTTGCCTTGAGCTTCTTCTGATACACCAGCTGATTGTTCTGTATGGAGAACCACCGCCTAGGAAAAGAAAAAAGAGATTGATGAATTAAACATGTCCATTAGATTCATAACCTTCCATGGGGTGTACTGACCGAAGATATATGACCCTGAGCTAATGTTACACTGGCTGCCTTGACTGAGGATTTAAAAGCCTCATGTGGAAACCTCCTCTCCCTCGAGAGGCACTGAACTGGTTATCCAGATGCAAGTCAACTTGGCTCTCGATCCATGGATATGCTATTATCCACAAAGTCTAAGGAGAAAAAATAGACCACAACTATCCATCTCCACCAAGCTTAAGCAAAACCGAATCTGGGCAGATACAGTATGTCCAGTAAAATAGACAGGAGCAATTCGATAGAACCACAAAACAATTTAAATTTGTTCAGTTGAGGGGTGGTTCAATTTAGCATCTCAAATTCAAGAAATGCGACAAGTCAAATGAGGCAATAATGTGGTCTTGCTGATATAAAGCACCAATTTGAGTATTCATTCATCATTCTGAGTATCCTGCAAACAAACTAAAACATGAATGAAAACAGCAGTGACTCTAGAGCCCTGGCGTGTCAGCCTCCAGTCTGGATAAAGACTGTTGTCCCATGCAGGTGGAAAGCAGATGGAGTGATTTAAGAGGCCAGATTCACATGGGCAGACAGGCAGCTCTAAGCTGTTTGCCTGACTGCCAGTTTTGGAAGGGTTGTGAACCTTGGCATTAGGCATGTCCTACCTGTTCCATGTTTTAAAGGCATTGCTCGCTCTCTTAAACAGGTAGCCCTCCATCACTACTCCGTTCGGGGCGTCCACATCAAAGTCTACCTTGGAGTCGTCGTAAGAGAAGTCCTGTCAAAAAAAGGAGGATCCAGCAATAAGTACACACTGTACAGCTAATTGTCTGTAAGAAACATTAGCTACATCCATTGTGCATAAAAGTGTTTAAAAAGTTAAAATGGTCCTCAATGAAATGCAGCAACAGTGGACAAATATATAATATGCATGTAGAGACAAAAATAATAGCAATGTCATGAAAATTGACCAAATTAAACCAGTTTCAATCTTCAAAAAGCCCCTAAAAGAGCACAATCCCATTCTCTGATAAAAACAAATGAAATGCTAAGACAGACACATTCCATCAGTCCCACCAGACGTTTTCAGTATGACACAACTGGTTGCATAATCATTTCACATCATAATCACTAACAGTGCCGAAATTATTCCTAAGGCAGGCTTAACATCTTCATCAAACCATACCACTTTACGTAATTGTTCTCTCAAAAGTTCAGACTGCAGCGGGCCAACTAGACTCTGGAGCCCGGAAATGATTGAGGGATCGATTTTGTTTCTTTATAACTGAAATCCGCCTATCTTTTAAGATTCCTTTGAGCAAGACTTAATTTAACCAGCAACCAATTTCATTGATCTGCTGTGCAGTGAAGAATGTCCTCTGTCTTCCTATCTAAACTGCACAGGGCTAGGGTCATTCTCCACTTAATACTATCAGGTCAATATTAAATCCAGACTGATGATTGGGAAGAAACCTTGTAACTATATTTTAGCAACATTATTGGAGGGGCTATATACAAGACAGTCTGACATTTACAAAGGTGCCAAATACACTCTGTACTCCACACAGTACATACAAACAGAAACACTGTCAACTGTCATCATGAGCTTTCAATTTGTTATGACACACTTACACAAGATAAAAAGAAAGGCAGGATCCTTAAAGGACAGATGCAATATGATTATCTTCATAGATAAATGGCATCTAGCATCATCCTACGCATAAAATATGCAATAAGATTTGCATGACCTTTTTAGGAGCATTAAATAAAAAAAATTAAAAAAACCTCAGAGGCATACTGGCTAAATAATTGTCAGTTTGCCACAAGCTGTCACCAAAAAGTTGATCCCACATTATGATACTTGAAATGGGTTATTCATACACTTCACTTGTCTGCAGAATATTTACACTGATGAAACACGATTATATAATGACTTATTTATGTAACAACATTAGTTAGTAATATCTTTGTCATTTCACATGGACAGTCAGACTACTGTACACAGCACATACACACTGACAAAATGACACCATAGTTCTCCCACAAATAGGTTGCTTTGAAGTAAAGAAATAAATAAAGTATTTATCCCTCTCCAGAAAAAAAAAAATCACAGCGTTTGCCTACCCAAAAACAACAAATATAGCAACAACTGCTACAATTTAAAGTTCTAAACTAAAAGGGCTATAGTCCACAAGTCTACACTGAACGACTAATTGTGACCAACGAGTTTAAGCTACACAGTATAGACTACTACTAAGTCAATCTCATGCAGTAGCTTTCATAAATAACTATGGCAACATGTTTCAACCGTTTTGATTAAACTGCCCATTATATTGACACAAGCAGATAGATAGCATAAAAAAACTCAGGGAGACACCCACCAGAGCGAACTCCAATCTTCCGAAAATCCTCATCCTTAAAGTTTTTAGGAACACCAACAGCATTTCCCTTTCAAGACGGAACAATTCAAACGAGCAAAATTGTGGGGTGATTGACCTAGAGTTGTTTTCCTGGGTAAGCCAACGTGAGGAAAGAGCAAACAGTTACCGAACATTTCCAAGAAATAGACTACTATATGAACTGCAGCTCGTCCGCTGTCCCAGTGCTGAACGACGTGGGTAGGCTACTACAATCCTTCATGGGTGCCTGAACCTAGTGGCACTGAGTTAGCTACATGCAGCCTCTGGCACAGCCACCTCACAGCCTGTGCTTTACGGAGCCGCTTAAAGCGAGCAAAGCCTATTAGCATACTGCTTCCATTTACATAGTGCGTGCCGCAGTCGGAGTGTTGCCATCTAGACCGAGTGGTACGCGTAGAAGAATTGTTTCACAACCAGATGCCGACCGTTTTTCATCGCATTTTACGACCTCCGCAACCCCTCCCAAAAGAGGCGCTCGCATGCAACTAGCCGGTCTGTCGACTCGAACACAACTTGCCTGGTCACTCGCCCAGCTGGCACACAGCCCTAACAGTAGCCCAGCAACTCTACACGGGCTGCTCCAGTAACTAATAGACGTGGGAAACCGTCAGTCCATGGGTCTCGAAAGCATAAATCACTGCAGTAGCTTATCTCAGAGTCATGTCTTTAATCAAATGTACCCAAATCTATAAAATGACTAGTAAGCTATACACCCACCTGCAACTGTAACACTGACAAATATTTTCTAGGTTGTTCTGGGTAGTTAAGAAACTGACAACGGATTTTATGAATGGAGAGAACAGGTTCTCCTAAGAAGATGTTCTCCGCTGTACAGGCAGTGACGTCAAAGCTTTTCAAAGAGCAAAATCTGATTCTGTGCCTGAACTACAAAAGCTATGAATTTTTAAAGTGTGCATGGTTTAAACAGGGAATAGGGATATGTTAAATATTAAATCACGGAATTAGGTTGACTGAGTGGAAATTAAACCAAGTCACTGGCATTAGATCTAAGTCTCAATCGCGTAAACAGACCAGCAGGTAAGGAAACTATATGATTATCCATTTTCATGGGTAAATTGTGAAATATGTAAACTCTTGTACTGCTGAAGTTGGACTTATTTCACACACTATGATCGTTATGATGAACATGCCTGGAGATTTCCAGAGAAATCATGAAGAAAAAAAAATCCCTCTGGGTGAAGTGAGGTAATTCTACAGCAGCAAATAAAAGGTTGCAGTTTTGGAGTATAACTGTCCTCAGTGTGAGTCAGCATCTAAGTTTATGAGGGGATATTATTCAGTCCATCAAGGTGGAGCCAATGGACTAATTTTATTTTAGCAGTGCAACACCCCACCTCTATAGAGACAGACTTCATCACAACAAAGGCCTCCATCGTCCAAAGAGTTACAGAGTGACCTCTGCACACGGGCACATGACCAGTGACCTCCCTCTGTGACCCCACACATGCCCACATAGCCACACACACACACACAGGCACACAGATGTGACCCAACACATGCCCACATAGCCACACACACACACACACACAGAGTCAGAGAGAGGGACAGGCAGAATTAGCAATAGCTATTTGTTGTTAAATTGTTACAATATAATTATTTAATTCTGATCCTTTATAAATATGATAGCATTTGTAATACACAAGCTCCTACTACACTCTCAACTAGTTTCTTTTAGGATGAAATGTCATATTTTCAGTAGATACCAGTCCCTTGTTTACTGAATGTGACTGCCCAGTGGAGTGCGGAGGAAGATATACAAGCTTGAGTTGCTCCCACTCTCTGACCACCTGGCTTTCTTTTCTTTGTTGACTCTTGAGCATTGTTGGTACCCCCTGAAATCACTGGAGTGTGGTGGTGCACTATAGAACCGACTTGCTGAGGTCCTTAAAACATTTGTGCAATTCTGGCTGTGCAACCCCAGGAAGGGAAGCGCTTTTCACTGATGATCATTAATTTACAAGGATCAACTCTGTCACCTCTACACCCAATTCATAGCTTTAACCATGTTCTGCAGTTGCTCTGCTATTTGTCGAGGTCACACGCAGTGCTAAAAGCCTAATGCACACTAGCAGTAGATAATGTGAGGAAATATATATTGTGTCCTTAAATGTCATGATTTTGTTTTAAATGGTAAGGTCTATTCATAGCCTTCACAGTTAAATATGAGACATGTTAACATCAGCTTCAGAGTGAAAACAGAGTCAAACAAGGATGCCACTGGCAGTGTTTTTATAGTGATGGTGTAAGACTCAACCATGACGATAGCAGTTCCATGAACCCACCGTTCCAGGACAGAACTTCTCCATTAGAGTTCACAGTTAAATATGAATAAGCACTCAGCATTTGACATTGACATGAGCTTGTCTCTATACTTCGACAACCAGGACGAGTTCATAGTCATCCAGGCAGCCACTTAATACTGAAAACAAAGCTTGTTGTTGTCAGGGGAGCCCATTTGTCCTTTGTGAGTTTTCCCTGAGACGGCCATTACGGCTCCAGACGTGGAGTGCAAACAAACCTCAGGAGCATTTCACACCTCCGCCAGAATGGGGTGCTTAGGGGGCAGGGACAATATGACGGTGAGCAGACAACTGCCATTTGACGAGATGTTTTTTAAATAAACAATCCGAGCTGCCGCATTTCACACTCCCAGCAGCACACACCTACCCGCCCCCACATATCAAAAACACACGGGCAGTGGCACTCTCAGGGATGGTGGGGATTAGGGGTGAGATGGTTTTCACTGAATATTCATTTTCCTCACAGCTAAATGAATAATGATGGAGCTACCACATCATTATTTTAATGCCAATTCATGGCTAAGCATGGCTAAATGTGTTTTCAGAAATATACACGTCTCACTCAAGCAAGCACAGCACACGCATCAGTGATCTTGAACCTTGGACATTATTGTCAGTTTCTAATACTAATCTCTAATTACTACCAGCTTGCCAAAGGGATGAAGTAAACATGATTATCTGTGGGGATCTAAAACGGTTGACCTATGCTAGACATTAACTCACAAACAAACCCTTAAGGGAAGCTGCTAAAGCAATGGTCTTTGCCATGGAACGAACCGGAAGGTACTCAAACACAAACTCGGTAAAACAGAGTGGGGGCATGAGGCTTATAATTACAGGGCCATTGCGTAACGCTGATGTGACCTTCCCCTGATAATCAATCAGCTGTGTGCTTTTTGCCGCTGCAGTTTTCTACCATTTCCCAATGTAGGTCCACGACTGTCAGGTCTGTTACTTTTGCTAATTGGTGCTTGTACTCATTACCATGTGTGAGCTCTGAAGGCATTATGCTAGACAGCTAATGAGCGAGCGCTGAAGGCATTAGTCATCAGTAGGAAATTACATGGAAAATAGTGGAATCTGTGGATGACTCACCTGAAGCAGAGTCTGTATAGAGAAACGGAAGAACGGTCACAGCAGCATCCAGATAGGGGAGGAGATAGCAAGAACAACATGTAAGGAAACAGGAGGCAAAAAGCAAACAGGAGCTTTTCAACAAAGACTTAACATAACACAAACTCAATAGAATAGATCACAAATCAGTAGAGTATAAACAGCATTCTGATTATTCCTAGAAATGTCTCATAAATCAAATCAAAAATGACAACTGAGTGATTATATGCCATTTAAGTATTATATAACTAATCTAACATACAATTAATTATTTTCAGAATGTGCCTGTATCTTACAATAACCCCCCCCCCCCCCCCAACACACACACACACACACACACACACACACACACTCCCCCCTTTTGTCAAACTCTGGCCCTTGTTGGGGGTCTGTGGCCGGGGATGCCTGGCTGTCTGCTGCAGGTTGACAGATGGTCACTGATCTTGGACTCAAATCTGGGGGTTTCAACCCTTGGCACTGGAGCCTCTGCTCCTCCATTGAAATGGAGATGCAGGCACCAGGAGGTTCCAGTTTCAATGGGGTCCTTTATTGTATATTCACTTCTAGGATCAAACTCCTGGAATCTGAATGTAGTTGAGGACAAGTTACGCAGCCAATATACTTCTAAACATTCACTAAGACACAGTTAAATATATTTCATCCTTCATGCGCTACTTTTTTTGGAAACTTGACACACTGCTTCAAGGTGTGTCCATATTCAGGTGGTTTGCTGGGAAGATGGCACTTCTCCACTGACAGACTCAGGGCACCCGGAGTGTAAGGCACAAAGGAAGTCTATGAAAAGCAGAGCTGGCATCTCTGACAGCCTCTGAAAGAAAGTCCTCTTTGAGGCCTCCACTTACTAATCAAGACTATCTTCAGCTTCACCCAAATGCACTTGTTTCCTGTCTTTCCAAGCTCTAATGAAGTAGGACACATCAGGGGCCGGGGGAACAGAAACGCATCTTTTCTATTCTCGTGCCAAAAAATACAAAGACAATCAAAGATGCGCACTGGCTGCAGCTAAGTATACACCGGTGGAGAGATGCGAGAATCTGTTTCATCAGCTGACTCATAGTCTCTCATGAATGTTTCCAAATGTTAGCCATTAGACTTTGTGATAAAATAGGAAAAATGCTTTGTGCTAGATTCCAAATTAGTGTTATATCTACAATATGGTGCACGAAAATGTTTCAAGACCTAAATCGTTTCTTTAAAAATAAAATGCGTAACACTGCAGTTCACTTCATAGTGAATAATTTGACATGCTGATAAATTATCATTGACGAGGGAAGTGCAATGATTTCAGTGAAATAAGATTAACATGCCCATTTGCGAAATCGCTCTAAAGTCTCTGTAAACATGTCACAGCATGGGGTCACTTCGCCTGAGAAAACAAATGCAAACAACTTACTTTTGAAGGCTGACCTCCGACAAAAAAAACTATTCCTGCATATAAAACCGGAGGGTCAGATTTCCGTGGAAGATTTTCACAGAGGTTTACGGTCCAAGAGAGCAACTTTTGAGCATCAGCCATGAGTGCATGTATGTATCTGCAATCTCCCGCCTAAGGAGCAAAACTGCTGAATGACATTATTTGCCACAGACAAGCGCCGGGATTAACCACTTGAAACTCTTAATTCCGCCTGATTTAACACTTAAATCAATTATGGAGCCCTGAGAGGTAGAGTCATAAAATCTGGGCCAGCAGCCTCCCCCTCTAATCCCACTGTCACAACACAGACAGGCTCCATGTGCTGTGTGTCCGTGTCCTCACACACACACACACACACACACACACACACACACACACACATACACACAGACCTGAAGCCTGGCCCGTGGCCAACACACACACACAGGGACAAGAAGGAGGAGAGGGAGCTAAGGGGAGAATCAAGACGCGAGTATAAAGTGAGTACATGTATGCAGGTTCACTGGTTTGGATGTGTGTGTGTGTATGTTTGTTTTTAAGTAAGTATACAGTATGTGTAAAAATGTGTGTTAGAGTGTATGTCTCTGTGTGTGTGTGTGTGTGTGTGTGTGTGTGTTTGTGTGTGTGTGTGCACTGGTCCTTCATGTTGATTTGAAACGTGCTAATTGTGTGAGTGTAGCTGTTTCTTAAGGGCCTTATATAGTACACAAAACGGTCGTGTCGGATGGTTGGACAGTGGGCGGGCGGCCGGATAGTACGTACTAGTTAGCATTTGTGTCCCTTTATAGTACTCCAACGGCTGTGGGTGCTGAAAACAATTCTCTTCCAGAACAGTAGGGGGAGTAACGGTTTAAGTCCCGTAGCAATGTTTACGAAGGGGCAACTGCTATCGTGAATTATACAGTAAATACGTTGTGAAATGATAGGAAAACACATCACAGTTAAAGGTGTATGAGTATTGATTGATTCACATCGATATGAATGGATGACATGCCTAACAAGTGTTTTTTAGTGGATATTTCGAAAAATGATCGCAACATTAGAAAAGCCGGTGCTTTAAAATATCCGAAACACAATCGGAATACACCCCCACAATGAAATATGCCATTACAGTCGCGACAAACTTCTTGGCATTGCGGTGCGCCCATAACGCAAGCTATAAACGTATCCATCCTAATGTAACCAAAGAATACCTCTGCTGATATGCCTAACCTTCGTTCTATTTAGAATTTGTCTTAGCACTATGCAGGAATACAATAGCATCTACAGTGTCAGGATTCAGGCGAGAGCGCCTGGCTTCTACGCGCCCTGCTGCACTGAAGGAGCGCAGCACCTGTTGCTGGAACGCATATAATTCGTTTTGCAAGGTGCTGTAGTCGTGGGAACGACTGGCCTTGTTTCTCCCAAAAGGAAAGAAGATTTTCCTCTGCTGATCCCGCTTCTATATGGAAGTTTGTAGAGAGAATGCGGGGGAGTAAAATGCTCCCGAAGTAGATTACATGTTTTTAACTTCGGGGTTAATTCCCTTTCGTCTAGGCCTACTGCTGGCTAGTTAATACATACAGACAGCCGGAAAGGTTAATAAACGGAATGAAATAGCTACACATTACACACAATGTTTTAATAAAACCCACGTTACTCACATACTGGTTAACACTGTTTGTTACAGCACATAAACGTTTGTCGCTACATCCAAACTGCGTCACCGTTGTCCCTCCCTGTATGTGCTCCAGCCGCACCATTTTACTTGCAATGTGAATCATTTAATTTAAATATGCTTATTGCCATTTGTTGCACCTTAATCATTTTCTACAAACATGATATGCGGTGTAGTAAACTGAGACTCTATTCACTACTGCACAAAAACTAGACACGTTTGCAAAACTAGACGTTTGAAATGAAGTAGGTAAAACAACTTTCGCCAATATCTCCGTAAGGGAGATGGGTTGTGTGCTCAAATTTCCTGGGATCAAAGAAGACGTTAGTATTCATGTGCAGACTAAAAATCACGTCTCAGGATTTCTGCGCATGCACGTTATTTCGGGTGTCTCAACTGTAACTAATAGCCTACCACTGTCATATAATTATGAGTTCAGTAAAATACGGAGCAAACACAGTTTTCTACCGTTGTTGAAACACATTTAATTGCCGTCGCTCGTGCTGGTTCTCTGGCAGTAGGCTACTTGGGCCGGCTCATGTCTTGTGATATACAGGGAATAGTTTTCAAGGAAAGGATCTGCGCCTTTGACAGTGGCTGTTATGCATATATATATATGGATATAAAGGTAATGAAACAGGAAACGCTAGGTCCAGAAATGTTAGTTTCCGCAGTTGATGTCGTATGGAAATGATGTCGTAGTGTGCCAATCACGGCCAAGGAGTATCCGTCGCCATGAGCGGACCGACAGAAATTTTTGCGGGGACACGGAGAGCTGTCCGACGTCTCTGGAGAGCACGGAGAGGGCGTTTCAGCTACCGGAGAAGGCGTTTCACTTACCTGAAGGCGTTCCTATGTGCCCAAAAACGTGTCGTACGGAGTAGCATAAAAATGCCTTTACCCTTTGCTGGATGGTTGCATGCTTGTGCTCCATGTCTCTCTTCTCCATCGCCGAATCAATCACCAGCTGATCCAGCTGCACAACGACACAAAAACAAACCTTCAACAAACAACGACCACGCCACGCACCAAAGCGATACGCGACGATTCCGAGGCAGAGGATGGGCTCTGGGCTCTTTTCATCACTGTTTTTGCGGAGTTGTTTGGCTTTCGGGGTACAAGCAACTGAACGCGGATCCCTCTTTCACACACGGATGCCACAGGCGGACTGATCAGACAGGCCAGCCACTCCACACAGGACACAGGACACACACAGACGGGCAGTGAGAGGTCGAAGCTCGTCAATGGGCCATTGACTTGGGACACTGTCAGTGTTCAGCTCACACACACACAGCCAAAAAACATTTCAGTGAATGGGTAGACCACTGCGGCATTACCTTGGCACCCACTGTCTACAAAATTATGTTTATAATGTGTGTCGTATAATATATCTTATAAACTTTATATCTAAAAACAATACAGATATCCGATATGCTTTGTTTTTGTGGTTTCTTTTTCCATTTGTTTTGAAAACAATCAATCAATTTGTTGTGCCAGATTGTGTCATAATATGCCAATGACAGTGCCATTCTTTCACCAACAGAAATGATCCGCTTCAGTGTAGAGAGGGCTGGCAGGAACTCTGGTTGTTGTGTTGATGAAACTCTATATGTAGCTTTAATTTCACATCAACCCTACAACAAAAGTCTGTCTGTGTGATGCCGCATGCTGAATGGCAGACCGACAGAGTGGTTGATATGGTGTGTCCTTAATTAATTCAGCTGTACAGCTCTACATAGCATAACATTATCCTGGATTAGCTGTGAGCAAGGAATTAACCTACACATGTCAGCAAATGAAATATAGTGAAAATATATGAATTATTTTTTAAATATATGAAAGAAAATGGATGATTGGTAGTAGGGGTGGGGGGAAAAAATCGATTATTCGATTTTAATCGATTCTCTCTAAAACGATTCTGTCTCGATTCAGAAAAGTTCATAATCGATTTTGTAATTACATTTTTTTTTTTTTTTTTTTTTTTTTACACATCCATTTTATGTTGAAATGCAAGCTGCATCGATTATTGGATTGTTCATAGAAAGTCAAAATTGTGACAAGGAAAAGCTTTTTCTCTCATAAAAATAGAGAAGGTAATTCATCTGTTGATTTTCTTTAATTATCAAACACAAAGTAGGAAGTGTAGCAAAGACTCTAAGTAGCAAACTCAAATGTTTTAAAAGTCGAAATGGATTGATAATCGTTTTATCGGTTTAAAATTGATAATCGTTTTTTTTACACATCCATTTCATGTTGAAATGCAATTATCGATTGATTATCGAATATCAATTTGAAACCGATAAAACGATTATCGATGCATTTTGACTATTGAATCATTTGAGTTTGCAACTCAGAGTCTAAATTGAAGAAAATCAACAGATGAATTACCTTCGCTATTTGCTTTATTAGAGTAAAAGCTTTTAATGGTCACAATTTTGACTTTCTATGAGCAATGCAATAGTCGATGCAGCTTGCATTTCAACATAAAATGGATGTGTAAAAAAAAAAAAAAAAAAAAAAAAATTTTTTTTAATTACAAAATCGATTTTAAATCGATAATCGATAATCGATTTTAAATCGAATCGGTGACCCCTGAATCGATTTCGAATCGAATCGTGAGGTGCCAAGAGATTCCCACCCCTAATTGGTAGCATTTTTAGACAATTTTAATGTATATTACTCATTACTCTCCAGTATGGTTGGACATGAAATACCACTGCAGAGCAATTTCTCAAGGCATGCTCGATTTTAGTTGCTGAAATCCAGCTCCAGAAGTCTGACTGAATGTAGTAAACTGTCTATACACTGAACCCCTGATCTGGAGCCAGTGTGTTTGCGTCTATTCTCCAGAATAAATGGAGTTGAGAATGAGTGTTTGTTTTGGTTTATGTTTCCCTAACACTTTAAGCGCGTCGGTTGTTGTTGTTGCACACCAGGGACAGACTCAGTGAAATGGATTCTTTGCCCAGTTACAGTAGCTCAGGGGGATCAAGGTCATTCCAGTTGGCCCTGGAGGTAATTACTACAGTATGACTGATAGACGTGCCACCTCTCCTAGATCATAATGAGAACACACACACACACCCTTTCGCAAACGCGCACATACCTCATACACACACACACACACACACACACACACACACATACACACACACACACACACACACACAAAGTGTGTCACTATCTGAAGTAATGCACCGGATGAACAATTATGAGGTCTTTAAGGGTTTAAATCTTTAAGAGCGAGCATTCACCTCAGCGGCCAGCGTCTTCATGTAGGGGTTGATCTCATCAAGGAGGTTATAGCCTTGATGGAAGAGGGAGTACTGTGCATGCATGAAGGATAGCATCTGTGGAGAGAAAAAAAAATATATATATATAGAGAGAGAGATTATCCTTCAGAATTTCTAGAAAAAGATCTTTCACACATGCAACATGCAACATGTTTATGATCTCATACCACAAACATAAAATAGGCCATTTCTACAGGAATACATATGTCAGTACATTTAAAGATATATTTAAAAGACAAAAAAGGATTAAATTCAATTCACAGCCTCACGTACCGCATCCAAGATTTCAAATTTCTTCTTAGCCTGGAGGACATTAATCTAATGGAGGAAGAAAGTAATACTGTTATTTCACCACACACATTTTTTTTTTTACTTTATCTAATGGAGGAAGAAAGTACATTTGTTATTTCATTTTCTTTTTTTTACAGAAGCTCTAGAGTAAGTTCCAGTGTTTGCCCCATTATAAACTCCACCTTCAAACCCCGATGATGACACACTGCCCCCCAGTGGTCAGGAACAGAAATGTCACCACCACACGTTAGTTAGCTCCTCAGCCACTCAACTTAAGTCAGCATGGTCATATTACTGTGTGCATGCTTGTAGACTGCTAGGTATGAATATGCAAACATTCCCAGTGGTGAAATTCAAAGGAGCAAACTGGACATCCATCAAAAAGATTCCGAAGCGGCATGGAATGTTATTATAGTCCACATTCAAGCATCTCACTGAACCACGTCAGAATATCATAGCATACACTGTAGAATACACACATTCTTCATACATTATGGTTTTAATGTCTCCATGGACAGACAGGAAATGTTTTCAGTGAAACAACGCTAGTTATCAGTTGGTTAGAATAACACCTACATTTGATCCAATGATCTATCTAGGGGGCCAAATACTAAATTAACATTCGCAATATGCTCTACCACAAAATGCACTGTCATAATATATGCAAATGCAACGAATTCTGTGAAAACATTATCCTTCTTCTCACACTTGCAGGTTTATTTTTAGATCACTTCCACCGTGTGCCTTCAGAAATTCTCTCGGTTTGCTATTGTGCTCTGTCAGATCAAGCATCTATTTTAAGCTGACACAGAAGCAGAGCATCTTTCTCCCTTTATCCTTGCCTTTCCACTCTCAAACATCCTTAAAAGGAGAAGCTTTTCATCTCATTCCACTGATTTAGAGTTCATTTGATCTATCTGCCATTAATTGCCAATAAAAGGAAAGTGAAAAAAAGATGGCACCACGTTTATAAGTTGCCTTGAGTTTTGCCTTCGTTAATTTTGCAGTTTGTTAATACATTGTGTTTCTACAATTAACACGTTGAAAATGAAATCAGCTTTGTGTCTTTATCATATGCACGCAGTTCAGTGCCTATTTGCGCTTAGCAAGATGATTATGGCTACAGCCTGTGTGTGTGGTAGCATATGTATTCATTATGTTTGCAGATTAAAAAACTGAATACACACACACTAACACATGGACATAATAAGTTAAGACTTAAACAAACTAAACTAAACACAACCTAATTATGAGATGGTGAAATGGCCTAATTGTATCTTTTTTTCCTTTCAATATATTTAAGTGAATAATTGTTAACGTTTTTGTCTCTGAATTTAAGGGTATGTTTATGGTATGGTCCAAAATGGCATGGCGCTCCAGCTGTACCTTATTAGGTACCAATCTTGTAACTTTCCTATGGGTACCATTTTGTACAAGGACATAAAGGTTACATCATTTTCACAAGAGGTGAAGAAATGTTCCTTTCGGACACAGACTAAACGGTACAAAAATGTACCCATGATAAAGGCACAGTGCTTGTACCCTGGCAGGGTACAGCTGAAGTGACAAAGCACTTTTTAGGTCCATTCCTGAACTTTGATTACTTTGTGTATCTAGTGTATCTTTCTTAGACGAGTTTTAGGATTAAAAGCTTCTCCACTGATTCTCAGAGGAGTGCAGGTGAGCCCACCTGCAGCACGTAGTCCAGTGCCAGGTGCCTGAAGCACTTGCGCGTGATGCTGAGGGTGCCGGTGGCCTCCTCCACCTCGTGCGGCTTGTTCCGCGGCGCCTGTGCGTTCTTCACCTGAGCGATCTCCATGTCCTCCCGCACACGGTCAAAGTGCTTCTTGGTCTCCTTGAACTTGCGCACATCCCTGAGAGGGAGAGAGAAAGCGAAAGAAAGAAAGAGAAAATAATTTATTCAAAGTGTATTTCAAAGATCAGACTGAGTGACACAGTGTTACAGATGTTAAAAACATTTTATCAGCTGGAAATAAACAGCATCAGTCATTTGTTGGAATGGAGGATATTCTGATTCACTGCACTGCATCCCGCGTGTTACGGCACGTAACAGTACACGGGATGCAGGGCAGTTATAGAGATGAGTAGATTCTGGACAGCTGCCATAATGAATTTCATTTGGAGGCAGGATAGCAGAATGTTGCATGCAAATCTGTCTGCTTCAACTCCCGAGGCAGTCACAAGATCATAGCACTGCACTTCTCACGAGAAGATACGGAGACACAGTGAGTAGGGAGAGCAAAAGAGAGAGATGTAAAGAAAGAGAAAAGAGACAGAGAGAAAAGATGGCCTAACACATGAAAAAGCCTCTACTTCCTTCTCAGAGTAGATGTCAGAGTAGCCGGTGTTAATGCATTGAGTCTGAATCAGAGTAAGTGTCAGAGGACCCGGTGTTAATGCATTGAGTCTGAATCAGAGTAAGTGTCAGAGGACCCGGTGTTAATGCATTGAGTCTGAATCAATCATTGCCAACTTCACCGGGGTCTGTATCCCCTTTTCTCCACCTCCCCTTCCCTTTTGGATGGATGACACAAGCATTGCAGAACAGCAACTGAGACTCTGTCCAAGTACCCACTTTGGATAGCTGCAAGGGTTAGGCTCGTTTCACACATTAATAATTCCACCGCTCCACTCCCTACTGGAAAGCCGTCCTTTTTGGCTGCCATTCTTTGAAGTAAAAAAACAAAAACAAAACAAAAACAACCAAAATAGGCGAAACAGAAGTTTCCCTTTCCCTTACCTGTGTTACATTTTTAATGAATGTCTGACTCGTCTATTTGGAGCTAAAGGATCAGCTGAGAGAACAACTTTCTGGTCTGCAGCTTTGTCTTAAGATTTTATTCAGGCTATATGATTCTATTCTGGCTATTCAGGGATTCTATTAAGGATTCTTTTCAGGCTGCTCTATTGGAGCTCTATCAGGCTCTATTGCGGATTCTATTGCGGATTCTAGTATTTGGGCTAATGCTCCATGGTTCTCTATTCGGTGTTCAGAAAGAGATTGGCGGCCCTGTCTTTAAAACTCTTGTCTCGGGCTAAGCTCTGTTTCAGGCCTTTATCAGGCTCTATTGGGCTCTATACAGATTCTATTTGGACTATTGCCTTATGGGTCTCTATTCTGTCTTCCTGGTCTCTATTCTGTCTTTGCATGTTCTTGCAATTATGTTCTTTACTGTCTTTTAATTCTATTTGTATCTGTCAATTGTCTTTATCTTTTCTTTGATGTTCCTTTTGCTCTTATTTATGTAAAGCACACTGAATTGCCTCTGGGTATAACATATAATAATAAACCAATAAACGTTCTTTGCCAGTGGTGCTGCACACATATGACATGGTACATCTGGTATTTCAAGGTGCCACTTTGAATGAGGTCAAATAATGCCATATCAACAGCATTGTGGGGTTCTAATGTGTAAATAAATCAATACTTACTCTTTGACAAAATTGTGCAACTGCTGCTTCACAGACCTCTGTGCCTGGTCAAACAAGATCTGAAACAGAAACATGACACCTATATCAGCAACAATAGTGTAATACAGCATTGAATCTAGATTAAAAACTGCTATTATGAACTGTCTTTTCACTGTTGCCTCATTCGACAAATAAACTATACAATTGCAGTGCAATGTATACATGCTTGTGTTTATTTTTTACTGGTACCATGAAAGCCAATAGAACTCGTGACCAGTGGGAACCTGTAGAGCTTTCTGCACTATGTTTGCCTATATTTAATTCCATGTTTAGCTAATGCTTTTTTCAGCATACACTCCAAATGAATGGCAAATCAACATGATAATTAAGCTCCATATATTACATCTGCCTAGCTCCTGCGCGCCAAAACCACTTGTAGTATCACATTTGCACCAACAGGAGGTACTAACATGCTGTAATTGCGGCCACATTTGGCTTCAATGAGATCACAAATTCAAAAGCACACACCCAGTGTTTGAGCGCATACACATACACACACTCACACAAAGGTGCACACACACACACGTGCAGACAAACACGTGCAGACACCCCACCACACACACATACACACATTCAGACACCCCGCACGCACACACACACACACACACACACACACAGACGCACGCACGCATGCACGCTCACACACACACACACACACGCTCACACACGCACGCACGCACGCACGCACGCACACATGCACACACACACACACACACACACACACACACACACACATACGTGCATAGCTTCCGCTCTTCTGTCTCATTCAAATTCAGTGCCACTCTCCCCTGCAAAGATATTTTTTTTTTCAGTGAGCCATGGTGCGGCTGCTGCTAAATAGGTCACTCGGGCAGGGAGGGGGGAAAGACGAGCAAAAGGAGCGAGAGAGAGAGAGAGAGTGAGAGAGAGAGAAAGAGAGAAAGAGAGAGTGAGAGAAAGGGGGTGCAAGACAGAGAGTGAGAATAGATATGAGGAGAGAGAATGGGCTTGTGAGAGATGGAGGGAGATAAAGGGAATGAGCAACAGAGAAAGAGAGAGGACGACTCTGGAAGGGAGGGCTTCCATGCTCAGAAACAGGATCCTTCCTGCAGCACACACAGCATCTCTGACTGAGCCACAGGCTGAAGGCTGACCTGCACGCCAATCAAGGGGGTGCCTCAGTGCCAGCTCAGGACCGGCTAATGAACAATGGTTCTGGGCAGCTTAGTGGGCATAGGTGGGTCACAGTAACACATTTATCTGTGTGTGTGTGTGTGTGTGTGTGTGTGTGTGTGTGTGTGTGTGTCTTTCTCTCTCTCTCTCTCTGTTGTGTGTGTGTTGGTGTGTGTGTGTGTGTGTGTGTGTTTCTGTGTGTATCTGTGTGTGTGTATCTTTGTGTGTGTGTGTGTGTGTGTGTGTGTGTGTGTGTGTGTATCTGTGCAAAGGTGGGGTGATCTGAGGAGATACCACTGAAGTGGGAGCTCTTTAAAGATTTAGAGCTCCCATCCTGGGAAACAGAGTGAGGATGAGAAGCTCCCCCTGTCTATTTCCACCGCCTCAGCCAAGCGACGATATCAAAAGTGGCCTATTATTCTCACCGCAGTGAATAGGCTGGTGGAGACGGCTGCCCCCCCAGTCCTTGTAATGGATGTGTCTGTGACCACCCCTGAATCTGCATAATGCACATTCACAGCACGACCTCCATAATTACCGTGGCAACCGACAGGCTCTAATGATCCACTTAAGGGTACAAGGCATTGTGATTTCCTCTCTAATTATCGGCTCTGAATCAGAACCTATTATAGGATATCAGGATATGAATGCACCATGAGTGGCAGTGAGGCCAGACTGGAAAACCCAACCATAGCTGATGGTAAAAAAAGAGAGATGTCAACTCACAGTAACCACCGTAACCAGGGAAACAACATTCAAAATCAGCTCTGCTGAATCAGAGGCAGCTGCAGACCACACGAACAACAAAAACAGCTACAAATAAGCATAAGAGAAAAGAAAACCACCCAAAAACAAGAGCTGAAAAAAAAAGAAGAAAAACTCAAATACTAGAAAATCTAGAATGGTCTCCTTAGGTGAACATTTTCAGCAGACTTATCCGGTCCCTCGCTACACAGATGTTTTACCGCACGGTAACGTTTGAGGCGAAAAGTGTGAGAGAGGTGAATGTGGCAGGCCATTTGTCTCTGAGGAGACCCTTGTGCCGTGGTCTGTTGTCTCCCACGGTGTTGGGGCTCACAGTGGCCGTGCAGCTTCCTTGTTAGAGACCCCCAAAAGGCTCCCTTCATTATTTGGATGCAGGAGTTGGACCCGCCCTAACTGTTTACCACTATAGCTATGCTAATCTGAAGAGTATCCTTAGCATGCTAATGTGGATCGCTGCTGCTATTTGCTACACGCTAATGACTTGAGGAGCCAGCGGAGGAGGAGTGTGACGCCCACCCTCTGTCACAGCAGATCTCTGACCTTTGGCAGCCAGACAGGGTCGGAACAAGCTTGGTCGCTCTGTTTAGCAAGCCCACACACAGATACACAGACAGAGATAGACAGAGAGGGAGAAAGAGAGGGAGGGAGATGGAGAGAGAGAGAGAGAGAGAGAGAGAGAGAGAGAGAGTGCTGTTTGCCAGGTTAATAAAACCACAAACAGTGGCAAGGGAGCCTTTAAGCAACGCCATCCAAGATATAAAACAAGACCAGAGAGTCAATTAAGCCACATTTAGAACACAGCTCAGATATATGCCAGGAATTAGTGTGTGAATAAGTGTATTTGTATAAACACACTTACATATGTGTGTGTGTGTGTCTGCAAGACTGTTCCTGGACATTTTGTGTGTAACATGTGCTTTATGTGTTTTACTCAGCGCACCTATTAATAGTGACAGGACCTGTGGGATAGAGACAGGAGTCTAAGTGGTGTTTTTTGAGCAGACCTGCCTCTCCCTCTTCCTCCCAGCTACATGAGAACACGGGGAAGTGCAGGCCACTCCGGTCGCGGCTCCTACGGCTGCAGCATCGCGTGCTCGTCTCCAGAGAACACCAGCGCCGATTAAAAGTGTGCCTCTGTCGCTCTGTGCAAGAGCCAGCGCTAAATGATTAAATGTAACTACAGGCCCCGTGACCCTGTGCGCTGGCTAGGGCGAATGTATTCATGTATCCGAGCCCCGTCCCCCTGTCCCCTGATGTGTGCTGCTGGGAGCTGCTGACGTGACACTGTGCTGACAGGAGGAGAAGAAATACAGCACGTCATCTCAGAGGACACACTTCAAACCACATCCCCACTGGACACTCATGGGCTCCATACAGTTCCACTGATAATATTTAAGTGCTGCTTTATGGGTACTTATAAAACAGGGGAGGGGGGGGGGGGGGGGGGTTAATGACATCCCAGCCTGGATCTCAGATGCACGTGATCGGGTGACTTTTGCACTGGATCTGGATCGGACTGGAGGGAGAGGAGGAACAGATTAATGTTTCTCACGCCGATGACACACAGCTTTGAGGCAGTGGGCTGGTTATGGGACACTACATTCCATTTCTCTTGGCGTGTGTGTGTGTGTGTGTGTGTGTGTGTGTGTGTGTTATGAGTAATGTGGGATAGCCGTGGTCAGTAAACAGTATTCCAGGCCTGCAGACCTGTGTCCTGTGAGTATGCAGTGACAGCCCTCTTACTGGAAATGAACTGGAATCGCCCCAACACACACACGCAAGCACTTGCATGCGCTCTCTCAAAACACACACACACACACACACACACACACAAGCACTTGCATGCGCTCTCTCAAAACACACACACACACACACACACACAAACGGCTAATCTGAGGATTGTGGTAAAAATACTGTTTAGGATCTGTTTTATTACATAAAGCCATGGCAAACCCTCTGTGGTGCCTTTTTCTTCTCCTCCACTTTGTCTCTCCTTTCTATTCCTACTCCCCCCTCTCTTTCCCCCTCTGACTCCCCGCAGTTCTGAGGATTTTCCAGGACGTTTTGTTTCCTCTCCAGACAGCCTTACTTTTTTCAGACGCATTGAGCAAGTCAAGAAAAATTCCACTGATTCCCTCAATTCTTGCCCTCTCGCTGAGACACAGCCACTATCGACCAACAACCATCGGCCTGGAACAGAACATTTCAATACCAGTAATGGGCGGGGGGGTGCTGCACATACAGAATGCATACATTATTAATTCTCAACAAAAAAAATGGTGTGCTGCCGTTGAGTAGGTGGGGCTGCTGGTCAGATATAATTTCGGCTTTTCTGTTTTTAAGATGTGTTTGTGAAGCTGACAGGTCTGTGGCTGTGGTAAGTGTCACTGACTAACTGCTGGGCTGAACTGTTCTAAATGGTGGTAGCACAGAATGACAGAAAGCAGACTATGGAATATGTAGCGTGTGTGCGTGCGTATGTCTGTGTGTGCATACGTGTCTCTCTCTTTCTCTGTGTGTGTGTGTGTGTGTGTGTGTGTGTGTGTGTGTGTGTGTGTGTGTGTGTGTGTGTGTGTGTGTGTGTGTGTGCGTGCGCTGTGGCTGCTCATAGCCTATTATCCTGCTTGCACGAAGCCATAGTGGTCTGAATGGGTAGTGGTGGTGTGGCAATTTCATGAAAGCTGCTATGTCCCACACACACACACACACACACACACACACACACACACACACACACACACACAATCCCTTTCTATCTCCCCCGCACACACGGGCTCCAGATATAGCCCCATCATCTCTTATTCATGAGTGTGCAGCAGCAGCCGCATCATGGCTGGAGTCTGAGCTGAATGAGGCTGCAGAGGCTCCACAGTGAAGGTCCCATACAGACACACACACACACACACACACACACACACACACACAAACACACACACACACACGCATCATGGCTGGAGTCTGAGCTGAATGAGCTGCAGAGGCTCCACAGTGAAGGTCCCATACAGACAGCTGGAGCAACACCCCCGTCACTTACACACACAACTGCGTACAAAATCTAAAGGAACTTGGTTACTGGTGTGTGTTGTCATTCTAGCTCTCAGCTCTCTTTCAACCCCCAGCCCCCCCCCCCCCCCCCTCCTTGTTCAGCTTTCTTTTAGTATTTGATTTCTGCTTTCAACTACCGTCTCTTTTCTTCCCTTTCCCTTCTTCTTTCAATTTTCGTCTCATTCGTCCTGCCTAGGCTCAGTTGCCTTGGTACCGCTGGCCGATGGTTGTGTTCTCATTGTTTTTTCCCCCAATGAAAGGATCTGAGAAAAGTTTTTCTACTGAACAGATGACAGGCCAGAAGACCATTCAAATCCACTGTCCGTTACAAAACTCAAAGCAATGACTACTTTGTTACACATGAATCACATCTCAATCTCGTGCTGCATTCCTGGCAGACCACTGTGCTCACATGGCAATAGGATGACTGATGGTCCCAAAAGCACACAGGGAAAACTTTCTCACCAGGTGATTGTCACAGTCAGGAGCAAACAGATGCTGTAGAATACAGATTATTTCAATGTAGACATACACACACACACACACACACACACACACACACACACACACACACACATACAGATGCTGTAGAATACAGATTATTTCAATGTAGACATAAAAGAAAATGTTGATTTACTTTGTTGAGTCAGAATGGCCGAGCATTAAACATGATGGACTTAAACAGGAGCATTTCATCCTGCCTGAGCTAGGGGCTGAGTACTACTATTAATCACACATTAACATGTGTGTGTATGTGTGTGTGTGTGTGTGTGTGTGTGTGTGTGTGTGTGTGTGTGTGTGTGTGTGTGTGTGTGTGTGTGTGTGTGTGTGTGTCTGTGTGTGTGTGTGTGTGTGTGTGTGTGTGTGTGTGTGTGTGTGTATGTGTGTGTGCGTGCACAGGGATGTATGATGACAAATCCATCCATAAATGAGTAAAAGAGGCACTTGAAAGGCCATCATCCTGCTGCCCTAAAGCCAGATCAGCTCACAGCAAGAACTGTGAACTGGCTGCAATGACACTCTGACTGAGAGCCCAGTCACTTTCAGGAAATAAAGCCCAGATGTCGGCGCAGCACCCTCTCATATTTACTCTTTATTTACTGGACTGAGTGTGGATACTCTGTAGAAGTGAGCATGGTCAATAACATGTGGGTTTGCACTTGTTCTCTGCATTTTTCTGTCATGCTGAAAGAGCATGTGACACATACAGTAGACCGGCCCAAGGAGGGGGAAAAAAAGAGAAGATTTCTCGTATTCCTTTTAATTGTCCCTTTACTCTCTGTCAGGGTTGGGTTTGTAATTAGCAGGTCCTTCCAAACGAGAGGGGAGATGAGCCCTCTCACTCTAAAGCAAACTCCTCACAGCTGCGTGTGGAGTCTGCATGTTCCGCGTGAAACACAGAGAGAGACTCTCACATCTGTTTCAGCTTTGTTTTGGGTTTTTTGGAGGGTGGGGGGTGAGGGGGCAGTCATTGTTATAATCTGCCATCCCCAAAAGTCCACATGATGAAGCAGTGCATATGCTAGGCATGGCACACCTCACTCAACCATACACCCAGAAGGGGCGTGATGTGTACATTGAATGTTTGAATGATTCAAACAGCAGGCCACTGAATCATTCATGTCCAGATACTCTTGACCTCTGTATGTACATGTAAAAGCAAAGCCTGGTGAGACCTAAGCATAGCCTGAATGTTGTTTATTCCCCCCCCCACAGCGATGATCTCATTGTTCTGGTCTCAGTGGGTACAAGCTGTGTACTGAGAGGAGGGGTCTTTACTTACCATGTGGTAGTTGACGATCTCCTGCAGACTCTCCCCAAACTTCTCCAGACACTCCTATCAAGACAATAGAGCTCAATAATATCAGTTCAAGGTCCTGCACAGTGTACAGAATGCCGTCTAAATTCCGGGGCATTCGATTAAAATTAGAATAAGGACACAAAGATGAAATGTCATAAATTGAAAGACACAAATAATAACATTCGCTGTAGCAAGTAAGTGTTTTGCGAAGATATGTTCATTCCTACCATCACCTGAACACATAAGGGAGAGCGCTACAAACTTAGCGCAACCAAAGAACACCATCGCAGTGAGAGGTCAAAAAAATGTAAATGTAATTGGTCTGGCCTGCGCGTTTTTACAATGGAAAATAGCAAATAACAGCAGGCTTTAATAAGACGTCTGACATTAGACAAACAGGGGAGCGAGAGCCAGGCTGGAGCCAGGGGGCCTTTAATACCACTTAAGGCTCGGCGGCAGCGCGTCTGCTCCTGTTGGCACCGCTCCTCTCTTCTCCGCTGGGCTCCCTCCACACAGCTCGCCTCAGAGCGGAGCGGCTCCGGAGGGAGAGCGGCCAAGGAGACGCCGGGCTCGACTGGCTGGCGTGTGTGTGCGTGCGCATGTGTGTGTGTGTGTGTGTGTGTGTGTGTGTGTGTGTGTGTGTTTGTGTGTGTGTGTGTGTGTGTGTGTGTGCGCACGGTTAGGACCGCAGAGATGCAGCAAGACACAAGGGGCGCATTTTTTGAGATCTGACTCTTCCTGAGCTCAGCTCAGAAAAATGAATCATCGTCAGAGAGGCAACGCGTGCGTGCACACAAATAACACATTTCAAAAACGGACTGAAAGAAGATGATGAGTAAACGCAATCGATTGGAAGAAAAGTTCTAGATAAATTGACTTGTGCACACCAGAGGCCAATAAATGTGTCCTTACATCTTCACAGACAGAGGTGGTTAGATGACATGTACACTTTTCCCCCTCATATCAGTATAATTGTGAGACACCCCTACACCAAAAGATCTTATTCAAAAAAACGATCTTCAATTTTCCAAGGCAAGCTTACTAGTAACTAACAAATGATGAATTCCTCACCGAGATCATCTCGTCCTTCTTGCACTGTTGGGATAGGTCTCGAATCCCGTTGACAAAGAGCTTGTTGGCGGTGACGTACGCCTTCCCAGCCTCGATCATCCCACTGCATAGCTTCACCAGCTGAGGGTAAAAAAAAAGAGTGAGTGAGTAAATGAACCAATGGGGGGAGTGGATGAGTGATTGAGTGAAAGTCAGCTACAAATCCATTAAGAAACATGAGAGAAACTGGCACAAAACCTTGTGAGCGACTGACACACAAGACTCCTTAGCTAAGTGGGACCAGTAGAGTAACCAGTAGTAAGACTGGTAACTGCTGTGAAAGCTCCCAGGTTGAAGAAAAACAGCTGCAGGAGAATCAGGGCCAGATGAGACCCGCCGCTCTGGTGACCTTGAGCTGAGCATGAGCAGAACTTACTAAGTTGCTTGTTGAAAGGCATTAAAAATGTTCCTGTGCGTGTGTGTGTGTGTGCGTGTGCGTGTGTGTGCGTGTGCGTGTGCGTGTGCGTGTGTGTGTGTGTTCGTGAGTGCTTGTGTGTGTATGTTTGTGTGTGTGTGTGTGTGTGCGTGTGTTTGTGTGTTTGTGAGTGTTGCGACACACAACAGGTGTGGTGCAGTTCCTGTTCCACAATCCAAGGGTTCACTAACCGCAACCCTAATGGGCCAATTACGCTTCTGCATGCGAAAGCAATAGCTGCTCTCCACATGTGAAAGTGAGGGGTGAAACATCGCCCCACTCTCTCTCTCTCTCACACACACACACACACACACACACACACACACAAACACACACACACACACACACACTCTCTCTCTCTCTTCACACATGGTTCAGCTGCAGCAGCCATGCTGCGAAACTCCTGGGCCCCAGACGCCAGCGCTGCCTGTCGCTGCCTGGGTATGTTCCCCATTAGCAGCCTGTGAGATGGGAGGCGAGTGGTGGGGGACTGCATTCTCAGGTGGACTCCGAGGCTCTGAACTCATGGCGAGACAGAGACTACCCCCCCCCCCCCCCCCGCCCCCCTCCCTGTCCCTCACGAGGGAGGAGGGGGGGGGGGGGGCAGGATATTGGGGTCAAGTGTTATTCATGCCTCAGCGATATTTATCATGAGGAAGTGATGAAAATCAGGCAGAAAATAAATATGTCACACATGAGGATGCGGCCTGCGGCGGTTTCTGTCTGTTGACAGAGCTCAGTCGTCTGGTGGGAGGGCACGTTCCGAGTGCTGGTGGTCTTGGCTAAAAGCCCCCTTCCATGTTGCAAGACGAACAATGAAAACTAATCTGTGAACTGATCAAAGGGATCCAAGCGATACACAACACTCAGATTTTCAGCAAAGAAGTTAAAAGATTCCACTTAAAGTTTCAGCAACGATGGAATCAGCTGTATTTATCAGTAATGTGAACTTGCACTTTCTGCCAAATAACCACAAGAAATCCCCTTGTTTCACACGGCCAGTTAGCCAGATAATCTGTCTCAACCACTAACTGCAAGCCCAACAAAAACACTGAAACCAGACTGGACTGCCATCTGTGCTGAGAAACTTTGTTCAAAATGAGAAGAAACTATCTACAGGGGAGACAATTACACACACAAACATGCACGCATGCACACACACAGAGAATCTCACAAATGGAAATCATACAGCTTTTGTCAGCATCTCTTATTCGTGAGGAGCATTTCTGCAGATCACTGGCAAACAAGGGGAATGGGGTGTGTTTTTTTTTTTTCTCAGGCTTTAGTCGGACTCCTCTACATGTGTGTGTTGTCGGCCCTTCCCCTGCAGGCTGCTGATCAGTTGAGTGGAGCTGAGGGTACACAGGAGAGGGTGATGAAACAGGAGAGTGTTGTTTGGTGAGGGGGGATGGCCCCGGCAGAGCTTGAGAGAAGAGGGGAGAAGTCCACTCTATCGCCTCTTTGTGTTGCTGTTGTTTCTTTCTCTTTCCCTGGCTGATCTAATTGTCAAAGTCACATAATCACATCAATCTGCCCTCCCAAACTTACAGCAACTGCAGCAGCACAAGCATGTTGTGGGAACAGCCAGCCACATCAACAACACAAGACCTGTGGCGCACTCAAAAAGCACTGCACCGCATGTCCAGTGAAACTGATACAGACCACAGCTATTTTGATTGATTGGTCAAAGGGCTGAGCAAATTCATCTTTGTTAAGCATTAAGCCACAGTGGATGTCCATCTAACTTCAACTGTGAAGGGTCAACCGCTGAGAACAGCACTTGTCTCTGCCTGTTTATCCAGCC